>NC_088979.1:9393028-9715112 GCF_963932015.1 Anas acuta | reverse complement strand
TCCCTGGAAGAAGTATGACCCTGGTAAGTAATTGTGAGTGCCCTATAAACTGAGGCATCACACCAAGCAGAAGCTGTGCATAGCCAGATCCCCCCTGGATGGGGGGATCTTCAGGGGATATCTTGACAAGGAGAGCTGAGTACTAAGATGCCTCATGAGACCCAAGTATTTATATATTGCTGGCATTGCCAAACCTCTTCTTCAGTGCTGTAGAAGTCAAACTAGCCTAGAACCTCAAGATTCAGCAGTGAAATCCCAGAAGCACTTCAGACAGCTGAGTTATTGACGGTAATCACTAGCCTAAACCCTGTAGGATTCATTCCATTTATTTTCCTTACAAGTCAAACTCACAGATTACTCAATCCACATTTAACTGTCTATGAGGCTTTGCACAATTATGATCCTCCTGTTTTACAAAATGGCTAGCTGTTGGGACTATTAAATTCTTTATCTGAAGAAACCTGAGCTAACATTTCCAGATTCTGCTTGTTAGAGATGTCTGACTTTTAACATGATACTTAAATATGTATAGCTCCAGGTAATAAATTAAGTTGAGTGATGAACAGCCTGAAAGTTATGATTTAAGAAATGCTGAGCATCCACCTTGTGAACATAGGCTAGATTTTTCTCAGTCCTATTTGGGATGCAACTCCGCCTTTAGTTTACTTTAAACATCTGCTTTAGCTGCACTGTGCAGAAACTTTTTCAGTTTTGTGAATATTAATCTCTGCAACAAAAACTTGATCTGTTCAAAACATAATAAAACCAAAGAGCTATCAAATCTCACTTTAAAGGTAATGAGGAATTGACTTTTTTATTCTGGATTTTCAGAAAAATCAGAAGTGATTGGAAACCTGCAGTTTTTAGAAATCTTCAGCCATGAAAGCTTTAACTTGTTCTGGGAGAAATGGTATTGCTATCCACGACTCCCCAGTCCAATAGTTTCCCTCAAAAGCCCTCACTCAATACCTACTTTAACTGACATGTCCAAAAATTAGTCACCCTATACTTCTGTTATAAGTGCTTCTACATGGCAGTTTCTTCTAATCTAATAGGTGAACATGGTAAACCTGAAAAACTCCCTTTTCTGTCGGTGCCTGTAGTTCAGCATGCATACACCTCAGCATTTTTGCCATATCATGATGGATCATACTGTAACAAGCCTTCAGTGTTCACAGATTGCCACAATTCATTAATGTTCAAAGGGACTGTCTGCTCAGCACTACTGGTACATGTGGGCAACTGCTGTGTTGTGAGACTTGCTGAAATTCCCTGCTGATTCAAGATCTAAGAGTTGAATTCCAGAAACATGGGCCATAGTTCATGGATTTCATGGACATACAAATCTATGACCTCTTGCTTCAAAGAGCACCACAGTAAGGCTGCTAGTGAGGGTTTCTTGATGGAACGTTTCTTCCCTGATGGAAGATGCTTCCCAGCCAGACATGAGAATATTTTTTTGCTCATCTCTTCTAGGCTGAAGCAGCTTGAAGGAAGTACTCCTCATTGCTTGAGGATGTATTTTTCTTCTACTTAATTAAACAGCATCATGGTTGCTGAGACAATAACTGTCTTTAAAAT
Source organism: Anas acuta (assembly GCF_963932015.1). Lineage (NCBI taxonomy): Eukaryota > Metazoa > Chordata > Aves > Anseriformes > Anatidae > Anas > Anas acuta. The sequence goes on along the minus strand of NC_088979.1, from coordinate 9,713,531 downwards.
AACAGTGTTTATGTTCTTTTACCCTTCTCTGCACCTTCCAAGTCACATCCATCCATGTGATATTTCAGAGTGAATTTGTATTTCAATGTTGCCAACATTTATGGCTTCACGTCTTCCTAAACTAGCAATGTGATTATAAATGTCTACCTCCTGGTATTTATTATTAATATGAATATAATGAAGTGGGTGATTAAGCAGTCACTGGTTACTCCTGTAATCACCAGACCAGCCCCCTAAGGAAACTGGGTTCAATAATATGTCACTAGAATGATAAAATCTTAATGAGTCATCAATGAGATGCAGAAATGTGATGCTCAGCAGAGTTCAAGTCCTGTTTATCATAAAAATGAAAGGAGATGAGGCTGAGTGTAGAGGAGAAATAGCATGAATTAGAAAGATAAATCCTCTGATAGTGGGATTTGCATTACCTCTCTTGGATCTTTGACAAATAACACCTGGTGAGGATCTGCCCCTCATCATTAGCAAGATAGCTACAAAATCTTTATTTTCATATATAGTCCTGTTTCCACACACTCAGCTCCTGCTTGACATCTGCATTAATTCAGAGTATCTCAGAGATAGGACTACCTCCTCCACACCTGCCCCTCTAAGCTCACGTCCCCATCTTCCTTTCACAGAGACTTTCTGTGATAGGAAGTGATTTACAGGAAAAGAGTTTCCAAACCCTTTGGCATCTTGTATCTGCTTATGCAAGCATGTCCTGATTAATTCAAAATTCTTCTTGTTCTAATAATCCTTTCATTTCAAAGCTTCTTTGTAGTTCCTTCACTATCTTTTGTTGGCATACAAACGAGCAACCTCAGGTATGGATGTTTAACTTTTTTTGTTCTCCTTTTTTCCAAATCTTACGAGTTTGGGAAGCTGTGATATGCTCTGGCTTTTTCTTCCCTGAATGTATTCTTCATGCCATTAATAATTCATGTTCTTAAGAAAGGAGGGAGAAAAAAAAATTGCTCAAAGCCCTGTTAGACATAAAGAAGTGACAATGCTTCCGGAAGAAAGACTGCAGGTCAAGTTCAGGCTTGGGAAAAACGGCTGCAACTCTATTGAACTACTTCCAGATTATTCATAACATCAAAGCAATATGTCAACTGCTCAATAATATATCCTCCTCCAACCTTCAATTAACCTTTTTATTCTTAAGCATTTAGCTTGGTAAGTCACGCAAATGAATTTATTGAGAAGGTAATAAACAGTGAGTCACAAGAATCATGAGCTGGGTGATTAGATATTTAGTTATATGGTTTATTATTTATTAAACGGGATTTTGATGAACTATTGAAGCTTTAACATTAGTCTTATTTATTATTTTTTTTTAAGTATCGTTGAGAATTTTTTCTAAGTGCAGGGATAATTTTCTAGGAGCTGCATATGACGTGATCTAAGGCACATATATTTTCATTAGTAATCTGATATTTCAGTACTTCATGTCCTTGAGGTACAGCTGTTACTCTATAAGCAAGTAATTGATGCAAAAATAAAAACAGAGAGAGCAATTTAGGTACCTAAACCTAGATACCTAGCACTTTCTCAGACACCTTCAGATGTCCAAAGCATCAATACAAGACTGGTTAACATGACACAAGACCTACAGGACATACAAATCATTCTGCAAGTCACATAAGGAATCCCAGAGTCTCTGCAGCATTATGTATCTGTGTTTACATCTGTTACATGCTCCCACATAGTCAAGTGACCACATTTAGCTAGTTATCTGATAAAGCCTGATGCACAGTAACTCTGTGTTTGTGTATGTGTATTCTTTCCTCGGATGGATGGTATTTCAGCTTAATTAATGGGCAAAGTCCATCTGCATGAAAACTTCCCAGAGGTCAGCTGAAATATGGTAACCAGGTTACCCTTTATAGGTAGCAACAGGGAGAAATCAATAACTGAAGTAGAACTTCAAATCTAACCTACTATTACTCATTAACCTAAGTCTGGCATATGTCTTCATTTTGCCAAACAAACAAACAAAAAGTGTCATTAATGACCAAGGCTAGCACTAACATATGGTGTCCTTACATAGAATAAGCATTCAGTCATACAGAACTTGCTTGTTGTTTTAAGTGACACTGTTATGGATTTGTTTTTTGTATTGCAAAGATAGCTCAGAGCAGAAACAAATCTGCTTTTGTTTCATGATGTCAGACAGTGGATTTTAGAGGTCCAAAGTGCCTGTGTGAACTTCTAGATTCCTTCAATTTTTTCAATTTTTCCACATGCTTTAGTATACATATGGTCTTGAAAAGTGATATATATACATAATACACCTATACTTATAACCTATATCATACCTATAATATATGTATGTATATATATTATTTTTTTTTCCTGATGGGATCAAGAAACTGCCTGACCTATAATTTTTGAATAAAGATGACTGTGCAATTGCCTTGTAAAAATTGCATGTCTACTTAAAAATAAATAAATAAATAAATAAATAAATAAATGGGAAAATAAGTAGTTACTCTTTCTTCCTCACTGTTGATCAATCATGAATTATGCACATATCCCTCATGGGTCCAGTGTACTATGGTTTTTCTTAAGCAGTAGCTCAATATTTTCTACCACTCTGATAAATCATTCAAAAAGGAAAGGGTAAGTCCCGTTTCTTGAGCCACTGTTCAGGGACACTGACTTGTATGGTTTGTTGAACAGCTTGGTTTTACATTGCACAGCTGAAAGTCTGACATCCAAGTCTTTACAGTCCACCAAGGTCACAGGAATATCAGAGCTGTGAAGTGTGCTTTCAGTTTCTTGGATGCTAGGAAATGGCTTGAAATTCAGCCACAACATTTCTTCTCTGGTAGAGTCAGATTTTTTTTCTGATGTTTTTTATCTTTTTCTTTATAGAGGTGTAAGATAATAATGGTGTTCCAAGAAGCCAATATTTCTTTCCTTAAGGAGAATTAGGGGTCAGGTACTTCTATAATGTTCACGATATCTATGATAAAAGCTGTTCAGTGAAAAGTAACCCAGGGCTTTCTGTTCAGGACCAAATGTATTTTAGACATCTTTTCTGTATATGTTGTAAAAAAGATTGTGTAGAACTGTTGAAGAAATTATGCAGATTATGGGTTAACTAAATAATGCTTAAGAGAAAAATAGTATGGTTTCTTTCAAAATGAGTGGTTGCAACCAAACCATGAACACTGACATATTTTTCCCACTGCTATAAACTGCAACTTCCATTGTAAGTGAAATAACTAAGTAACCATGTTAAATACACGTCTTAAATAAATTTTCTCTCTTCATATTGAAAATCCCTCTGTTCTGTATTTTATTTTATGCTCTAAGCAAGTTAACTACAGAGAGATTATTTGTAGGGTATTCAAAGCAAATGGAATTCAAATGCAAAATCATGAGCATTTATGGCAGACAGAACTAGAAGGTTCACACAATTTCCACCAGAGAGCAAAGATGAGTCTTGTTCCCCATGCATATATCAAAACATCACAAAGAACAGTCACAAAGAACACTTGGCAGATATAGTTCATGAAAACTCTTTGACAAATACAAATTACTAATGTAAAAACTTTATTTAAAAGTTGCATAGGCCATAAAATGCCTTCTGCACTTCAAAATATTCAAGTGCAAGTATCAAAAATAAATAAATAAGTAAATCAATGTCAGAACTAAAATCCCTCTCCTGGAGGAGAGAGACCTGGAGGTCTTTAAAAGATGTTTAGATGTTGAACTTAGTGATATGGTTTAGTGGAGGACTTGTTAATGTTAGGTCAGAGGTTGGACTCGATGATCTTGAGGTCTCTTCCAACCTAGACAATTCTGTGATTCTGTGATACCCAAAAATTAGACCATGTATCTGAGAGCATTGTCCAAATGCTTCTTGAACAGCAGGCTTAGTGCCATGACCACTGCCCTGGGGAGTCTGTTCCAGTGCCCACCACCTCTTGGTGAAGAACCTTATCCTAACACTCAGCCCGACCCTTCCCTTTTCCAGCTCCATGGCATTCCCTTGGGTCCTGTTGCTGTCCCCAGAGAGCAGAGCTCAGCGCCTGCCCCTCCACTCCCCTCGTGAGGGAGCTGCAGGCCACCATGAGTCCTCCCCTCAGCCTTCTCTAAACTGAAGTGTATCATGTGCATTTGACAAACTATTCTGTCACTTTTGCTGATATCTGTTATTCTTTTGTCTTGGAGCTCATTTCGTATTTTTATATCCAGCTGGGGAAAAGCTTGACATACTCACACCTTCCCAATATGTTACATGGCTGCTTGTTAGTACACAGTAGGAAACTGATCATAAAGAATCCCAGATCTACTCTAGGTTCTCAAAGAGATGCATGCTGTGCACAGCCTGAGGGATTGAATTGTCTAACCTGATGTAGTTATCCTAAAAAGCAAGATGGAAAAGAAGATAAATTGGGGTCTGACATATTGGCACATTGGCTCTGCATCCTTGGTGTGACTGTGCTAACTCTCTGTTATACCATTTTAATTTTGCTAGCTTCCTACTAAACCCAGTTCTCTGTTAGTTTTATGACCCCACTTAATAATAATAGCAGAGAAATAGATAGGATTTTAACAGCAGTTAGCAGTGAGATTTGTGTTCTTCTTTCTTATTTCTGGAGAATATATTAGTGTTTTCTCAAAGCTTCTATCTTCCTCTTTGATTTTTATTTTTTTTTTGGCATCTTTGTCTGCTTGTTTGTTGTTGTTGTTGCTTTCTGAAACAAGATATTCCCTCAGAATTGAGTGGCATCCTTCACACAGCAACAGAGCTATCATGAAATTATAATTCCATGGGTGTTGTTTGAGAATGCATCTTTGTCTCTATCTGAATGGTGGGCAACAGAGCTGTAAATCTAGCTGCTGCTCACAAGTCAGCAGGGTGTGTCTTCATGCCATCTAGCAGTTGCCTTATCCACAAACCCTGTAAACCATTACAGATTTTTTCCAGGTCATTTCTGATAGAAGCCTATGCAGAGGGAAGCTAATGCATAGACATATCACTAGACTTTCTTCTACGAAAGTCTGTTCAGAAAAAGAGGTCAGAGTGTCAAAAGTATTCAGTTGATTTAATGTCTATGAACTGATTTGTTCTTAAAACATGAGCAAATTTAGCAGAAGTTCTTGACAACGTCCTAGTTTTTCTGTCTAACCAGTAAAAGAGTCAGCGGAAGTGAAGTATTAATTGTATCTTATATTGACATATAAGACTAGGTGTTTAAGATAATCATCTGCAGCCAGCAGAGAGAGACTGGAGCTCATGGATACTCACTTTTCCCATCACGTCTATAATATTCACGCTACTCACAAACAACATACTTTACTTCCTTGGTTTTGATTTCAATATTTAATATTTGTATGATGAAGTTTCACAGGTCTATAATAGTGATTGGGTCTATATGAGAGGACATTAGCCAGCAGTTTTGTGTTCTACATGAGAGGATATTAGCCAGCAGTTTTGTGTTCTACATGAGAGGACATTAGCCAGCAGTTTTGTATCCTCCTCCAACTTCTACACTTAAGTTTGAGGAAAGAATATCTGCTCCTTAATATCACTAACTATTCAAAATCTCCTACACTAGCTGTTCAGAGCAAGAACGGCTTGACTGATAGTCCATTATATTAACAGTGCAAGTTGATTTTACTTGTTGAAAAAAAAAAAAGGAAAAAAAAAAAAAGGAAAAAAAAAGAAAAAAAAAAACTTTTCTACAGTTGAAAATAGATTTATTTTCTCTATCTAAGCACTTGTTTGAACTATAAAGAAAAAAAAAAAACAAACAGTTTCAGAGAAAATGAAACACTGCATGATACTGGTACACTCAAATTCAAGTTAAATTAATACTTAGCAAAGACAATTTGAAATGAAACAGGACATTAGAAAAAGTATTTGTAAATCAACAAGCAAAAAGGAGCTTCTACTGGTACTATCATGGATTTGGGAGCAACTGACTCAATTAATCATATGTTCAGTTTATTCTTTCTCTGTTATGAACACACAGTAACACTGAAGACGGCACCTTGAAACCCAATATGAGGCCAAGTCTCTAGATGTTACCTTTTGGCCTTTCTTTTCCATATATAATTATACACCGAACATCAATCAAGACATTTTCTGTTTAGGAGGCACTTTCTATTTAAAATGAATGGCAAAGTCCCAGAGAATGAAAGAGAGGCAATATTGAGGATAGATTAAACAGCCAGAAGAGTGTTGAGTAGTATGAGAAAGGACTGAAAAACATATTCGAAGAAGATAGAGATCTTTAATTCAAGTTTAGCTACTTGGAGATGAAGAACAAGAAGAACATGAGGACACTAAGTTGGTCAAGTATACTTCTGTGGTTATGAATCCAACCTACAAGAATGGGGAAAGAACCTCCTTCTTTTTGGTGGATGCAATGAAGAGAACATAGGGTGTGTAAAATGTCTTCTTCCATTGATGATTTTTCAGTCACCATCTGACAATGTCTCCAGACAAATTAAGTGTCTGATATAGTGGAAACACACAATGCGCTTTGCCTATTTCTGAGCCCTGAAGGGCCAGGCAAACTGCTGCTGTTAAAAGATGGGCACCCATGTAATTTCTCCTCTGAAAAAGGAGATGGAAAAAAAGGATTTTTTTCATCTGATGTCGTATACTATCTTGTTTTATCACATCCTAGTGGTGGTATCACATGCTTTCCTTTTCCCAAAACACTATTTTCATTGTGGCTTTCTCATAAAGACAATGAGTATCTAGACAGTCTAGGAAAGATAGGGGAGATTCATACTAGCTTAATATGAGCATGAGCAGGGATATACAAAAACCATCAGCAGAAGCTAATTCACAAAAAAAAAAAAATGGGGTCTTTTTTTGAAAAATATATGATGTTTTTTGATTTTTTGTTTGTTTGTTTGTTTGTTTGTTTGTTTGTTTGTTTTTGTTTCCTTTTCTTTTATTTTTAATTTCTTGGAGCTGCAACTCATGATTCCTGTTCATTTCAGAGTCCCATTATTATTTTTATATTTATATATTTTTATTTTTTTTTAATCATTTGATTCCTCCCACATATACACATTTCTGCAAGTAAATAAGTAGGGTTTAGAACATCTGGGGATGCTGAATGAATTATGCAGAAGACTCAGCTAGACATATCATATATATATAACCTGCATCTTTCTCTTTTTCTCTCTCATTCTCTATTCTCCTTTTGGCCTGGAAATGAGTGGACCTCAGAAATCTCTGTCTTGAACCTGTCTTCAAAATCAATACACCTCTGTAAAGCATTTTGGATCATTAAAAGTCATGTTGAAATGATCATACTTTTCAGTCTTGAGAACAGGGCAGCACAGTGCTTGATTCTCATAAAAGGAGCCTACACACCTCATTAGGAAATTTGTCAAAAATTACTGACGATTGCTGGCAGTGCTTCAAAGTGTCATGTTGTTCACAAGGCACTCATCCTTAGCATATTCTTGCTTAAAGCTGAAATGAAATCTCACATTTATCGTTATTTTTCTGCAGGGCTACAATCTTTTAGTCTTATACTCAGTAGATATATGGCTGATGTTTTAATGCATGGTTGGGTGTAGGCAGACCTTATCCATGACATTTCTTCCTTCCAGGCATTTCATGAATCTAATAAGTAAATAGCACTGTCTAAAGTCCTTTCTTCTCTGTTATGGCACATACACAGGCAATATACAGCCATCTACACATCCACACATCCTAGTGTCTGTGTCTTGAACCCTTACCCCATTCTACGTTATTGCTGTTGTCCACAACCCCATTCAATATAAAGTACCTGTTTTGGCATAAGAAGTTATTCTAAGCCTGAAGAAAATCATGCAAATGATATATTTTCACTTAGGAAATGTTGAAGCAGGACTTCTTAAGATGTCTCCATAATATTTTAAAAGTCCTGGCAGTCAGGTCTTGGTGACTGGAAAAATGGAAACATTGCTCCCATTTGTAAAAAAAGTAGAAAGGAGGACCCAGAAAACTGCAGACCAGTGAGCATCACCTCTGTGTCTGGGAAGATCGTAGAACAAATCCTTCTGGAAACAATGTCAAGGCACATGCAGGACGAGTAGGTGGTCCAAGACAGCCAGCGTGGCCTCACCAAGGACAATTGTGCCTGACCAATCTGCTGGTTTTCTACAATGGAGTAACTGCATCAGTTGACAAATGATCAATGTCATCTATCTGGAATTCTGCAAGGCTTTTAACACCGTCCCCCATGACAACCTAGTCTCCAAATTGGAGAGATATGGGTTTGAAGAGTGGACCATTCAATGCATAAAGAATTGGCTTTAAGGTCACACACAGAGAGTGGTAATCAATGAATCTATGTGGACATAGGCAGTAGAAGCCAGTGACAAGTGGTGTACCTCAGGGGTCTGTCCTTGGATTGGTGTTGTTTAATATCTTAATCAATGATATAGACAGTGGGATTGAGTGCACCTTCAACAAATGCGCAAGTGACACCAAGCTGCATGGTGCAGTTGATACGATAGAAGGAAGAGATGCCATCCAAAGGGATCTGAACAGTCTGGAGAGGTGGGACCACGTGAACGTAATGAGGCTCATTCAACAAGTCTAAATGCAGGGTGCTGGGCAATTCCAGACATTAGTACAGACTGGGAGAAGAACTCATTGAGAGCAGCCCTCAAAAGAAGGACTCAGGGGTATTGGTGGATGAAAAGATTAACATGAGGCAGCGGTGGATGCTTGCAGCTCAGAAGACCAACTGCATCCCAAGCTCCATCAGCAGAGGAGGGGCCAGCAGGTCGAGGGAGGTGATTTTCCCCTTCTGCCCTTGTGAGGCCCCCGCTGGAATGCTGTGTTCGGCTTTGGTGGCCCCAGTACAAGAAGAATGTGGACAGTTCCTGTTGTTCTGGTGTTAAAACTGTGTCTTTGGAGTCTGAAGTAGGAACCTGTAAAGCAGCTGGTTTCATCTGCCCATAGCAATTACTTGTCCCTGTATGCACTTCATGCTTAAATTGATTGAAAACCTGGACAGATTACTTGGCAGTAAAGCTCAAGAAAGAGAAAAACACCCTCTTGCAGAGCTATCCATGGCACTGGACGCCACCATTATCTCCCACCCTCCAAATATGGCATCTTCTGGTGTGAGCTCTTCCACTGCAGGTAAACTAACAGCTGAGACACCTCCAGTAGCTGCCCACATGCAAAACTATGGTTTGAGGAGACTGAAGAGCCCTTCTGCAAAACTTTCCTTTAACTAGGCTACCCAAGTACAACTTTCTGCCTGTTCAGACAGACTCAGAACTACAGGTGGAACTGCATGGTCTTTAAGGTCCCTTTTAACCCAAACCCTTCTGTGGTTCTGTGATTCTCTATGGGTTAAAGATTTTGCCAAACTAGGAGGATGAGGAAACCAGTCAATCTATTCATAAAATTATAGAATTATTATGGATGGTATTCTTCTACTGAAAATAGAAAATGTAAGAAAATCTTTCTCTAGCCCATTATTTGGCTGAGTGGCAAAAATATGTTTGAGGACAAACTTTGTAATTATGTGCAATTTCCTTTTCACACTGGATTTGGACTTTGAAAGACATCTTTTCAGCATGGCACAGTCTTGACAGAGCCCTTTTCTTAGAAGCTGTGTAATTCATCTGATTATTTTTTTTCATCAGTACCCTTATAACATGGCTGGAGACAACATGAGCTCACAAAAACAGGCTTCTGTCACCATACACCCAGGGTTTTGCCAGTGTAACTAAAAAAAATTAAGCTGTGGAGCTTCTTCTACTACTGTCTGATGTATTTTCATGGGCTTGTTATTAAACATTTCTGTGGTGACCATGCAAATGCTGTTGAATGTGACAATGGGGCTTGGTATGCAAAGACTACAGCAATGTTCCTGCCACCCCTGAGGCCGCTCACAGGATGCCTCATCCTGCTTGTGCACATGGTGGTCCTGCAGCAGCTGCTGAAGTGCTATATGGTTTGCAGCACATCATTCAAAGATAACCCCCAATCCATTCTGTAAATTATGATGATTTAACTGTTATGGCATGAAATGGATGAACTGCTTGTGTTGTGAGGGTAGAGGGATAGTCAGGTTCCTTCAAGAAAGGAACAAGTCTCTCAATTCTCATAGCAAGTACCTGGGATGTAGATAATGAATTTGGACACTCTTGAACTTTTTAACCTGCATGCCCAAAGCTGCTTCCAGTAGAATGAACAAATTTCAACAGAACTTGAAAACAGCTCTTGTCAGAGAAGCTTCCGACTGATTTTCGTACATTCACCTGCTTAAGTACAAAGGATCTCTGATATATGTTTGAAATCAGTGCACCAGCAAGAACCCAGCAGCCTTTGTACAGGCATGGCTGTGAAGCCCCAAGACAGCGTGGAAGCAGGCTGACCTCTTGCTCTTTTTCAGCTAGGATGTGCAGCTGCCGTGCTGCTATTCAAGAGGCTCCGTGCTTCTGTGCTGACATTTTTTTCCAAGATGTGTCAGTTCCATGAACAGAGAAATTCAGCAAAATGAGGGCAAGTGTCGCCAGTACTTAGCATTGGCAATGCAGGAGAAAAGGTGCCATAAAAGTCAATATTTCAGCACATAGGAACCCAACTAGATGGCTGATCTATAGCTGCCATGTGGCTGTCATACTGATTAGCTCAAATAGCATGTCAACATCACTAATACACATTTTGCTGAAATTACGAGTTCCAAAGCTTTAGTCTGAAATAAAATATTACATATTGTGATAGACAGAACAAGGACAAGCTGCTACAGACTCATCTACATCTTAATCAAGCTCTGAATTAAACAGGAGGCTTGATCTTATTACTGTAGTCATCTATTTGTGATTTCAGTATGGAAGAGAAAGCAAAGGAGAGATTTTTGAAAACCTCTCTCTTGTTCCTCAATAGCAGACATCCTTTCAGCAAAGCAGAGTCTTTTGTACAGGATGTGTTTGCTGTGCATGTTTTCCAAACAAGAGGGCTTGGAAAACAGAGCAATCTGGCTCAGCTGAGATGCTGCGATCCTTGAAGTGGCTTGTTTGTGCAAATAATATGTAAAATCTGGACACTCAAAACTCAGCTGCATTCTTACATTTATATACCCTTCTTTTTGTTTCTTTATTTTTTTTTAACAATGTTTATTTCTGCATTCCTCTGGAGGTTTCTTAAGAGGGAGGCAAAAGTATTTTACTCTTCAAAAGAAATAGGTTGGAAAATTCAGTAGTCTTTCATGTCTCTTGCCAAGCACAGCAATTACACAAGCTAGAGCAAATATTTAAAGAAAAAATATATATGTATATATTTCTCTTTGGTTGCTTTGTTGATAGTAATAAAAGAATGAGAAGATACAGAAAGCTTGAAATGAGAACTATGGATAGAGAAACTGAAAAATGAATTAGCACAAAACTGTCCAATTATCTTCCCACAGGATAAAATCATAGAATGAGTCATAGAATCATAGAATGGCTTGGGTTTCAAGGGACCTTAGAGATCACATAACTCCAACCATCCTGCCATGGGCAGGGATGCCAGCTGCTAGATCAGGTTAGCCAAGGCCCCATCCAGCCTGGCCTTGAAGACCTCTGGGAATGGGGCATCCACAGCTTCTCTGAGCAGCCAGTTCCAGTGCGTCACCACCCTTACACTGAAGAATTTCTTCCTAAAGTTTAATATAAATCTATCCTCTTTTTGTTTAAGACCGTTATCCCGATGGATACAGGATGTCTCCTGTATTTAAGGAAATTCTTCCAGTTTGGGGGAAAGCTTTTTAGGAATAACTATCAATTAAAAGTGTCACATCATTATGGTCTTGTCATCTAAAAACACCTAAAATTGGCTGTTGGAGTTGAGGAAATATCCTGGTTGTCTCAGTCCTAGTTCCCAAGAATCACAAATATCTTTAATATGTTACTCTTTGTTAATTATGGGGCTGTAATTTGTCATTGTTTTTTAATTACCTCTCTTTAAAAATGTCTCCCAGAAAATAGCAGAAGGTTAACCATAATCTTGGAAAATGAGAATACAAATCAATCATATCAAGTATGGATTTTTTTATTTTTTTTATTTCTTTGGTAACTTACTGTCTATGCCCCTCCAAAGACTCGAAGACTGCCCCTTTTCTGGAGAGTGGTGTGAAAAAAAAAAAAAGTGTTGAAAAAATCTACTGTTAACTTAAAACATTAGGTCAGAAACTAGCTTAAATCCAGCGCACTCCCTGACCCCACTCTGCATTTCCAGATCACTGCCTGCATCTGGGCTGCCAATGGCTGAATCACCCGTACTCACAATTTGAGGATGACCTTAAATCTTGTCCTCATCTGCACAAGGTGAAACTGAGACCTGCTTCTCTTCAGTGGGATGCACAGCGGCAAAAAGGGGTGGCTCAGTACCACTGTCTGGCCCTGTCCTACAGATATGCCTACAGCTGGCAGCCCTTGTCCCTATTTTTCCAGAGTCTCCTCAGTCATCTCAAAGCCATGGAAGTGCATAAGAAGTTTGCATTCAAGAAATGTCCTCAAATGAGGACAAATCTCCCCCAAAAGTGATATAGATATTGCTATATTTATTTTCTTCCCTCCCTCTCTGTTGTTTAAGATTGATGATGAGGAATTCTACTTATTTGATGTGAGGGATTATTTGGAGGGGAAAGGCAGAGGTGTTCTGGTGCCTTTTTCTATATACATACAGGTACTATGTTAGTCTTCTACGGATCCACCTTCACATGCTTCTTCCTTACTGCTTCATTGACCTCACTTAATGTCCTCCCTAACTGGCATAGATGTTAGAACAGTCTTCTTAATGCTCACTTTTAATAGCTTTCTTTACCTAGTTTTAGACCATTACTCCTGGTTTTACCACCTTAAATATTTCCCCCACTCTTTCATATTATTTCTTCAGAGTATATTTTCTTGTCTGCTGTTATCATGGCCCTTCACTATTATTTTCTCTGAGCTGCATTAAGCTTCCAATACAAAGAGATAATCAGAGATTCACTGTCTCTGTACAATTTACCTCTACATGAAAATGGCCTTACTTAATCCTTGATAATACTCACCTTATTCTGTTTATATATGGAACATTTTAAATAGAAAACAAAAAAAGATCTGCAACTGAATACACATTTTTTAAATATTCAAAATATGCTCATTTTAGAAAATAAAAGAAATACAACTGTGTGGCAGTGTACTGTTAAAGTTTTCATGAAGAAAAATGTGACTATTAATAAAAAGAGACACATAATCAAGTTCTGCAGCACACATCAGCTGAGCATCGATACAGGCTAGAAGTTGTCCAACCCTTGTAACCAGTGGGGTCATTTATTCAAGCCTCAGTAATGAGATTGAATTTTAGGAATCTCACAGACACCAGGCTATTTCCCTTCATTACACTGTAAGTCTCTGAGACATCAGAATCTCTCTCAGAATGCATGGATGGCTCTGTTTACCATAGACTCCTCTCCTGTAGTGTAACACAACAACTTGAGGATGAGAGTAGTTACTATTGCTGTCAGGAATTTATATGATTTCCTCCCTTGATACTGGATAATTTTAATAGGTTTTTGTTGGTCGGTCAGTTAGTTGTATTTTTTTTCCTGTTGTTTTGTTGTTTGTTTTTTGGTTGGTTGGTTGCATTTTTTATTTTTTATTTTTTTATGTGTTCCAATATTCAGAAGCCTAATGCATCATGTGGATTAATGAATTAGCCTAAATTTGGCAGACTATCATTCACTTCAGTGAGATTTGTACAAGCAGATAAGACGTTTTGTTTGCCATTCATTCAAAATAATTGTTGTTTGCAAGGGGGAAACACAGAACAAATAACCAAAGATAGATATTATCCGCCTGTAGAAATAAAATCCTTTTTTTTTTTTTTTTGGCTTCCTGTAAAGTGCAGAACTTGAGAATGGTGTGTTCTGCTCCCTGTCTGGATATTGCTTGTCCAAAGCAATTATCATCTTATCATTTTAAGTTTGGACAGGAAAAACACACACAAGACTGTAATTATCAGTTTTTCAGCTGGTCAATTGCTGCTTTTTCTTTTCCTTTCTTTCCTTTTCTTTCTTTTCTAAATCTTCAGAAACTGATAAAGGTCTTTCATTATTGTTTCTTTTCACCAGCATTTTGATGAAGTCATACCAAATGAAAAGCAGTCTTTAATTAATTCTTCTGCAGCAGCCCAGTGCAGTGGGAAGCCTTGTCTTATTTTCTGTGTCTGGAGCTGAGACTCAGTGTATGAAATTTCTTGTCCACTGCCACATGGCCCCAAAACACTGTGCCATGTCAAATATAAGTACACTCCGGCACTCAAGGCTTGTTCAAATGTCTATTTGCTTCCTCAAGGTAGAAATTAGCACATAAGGAATAATTCAGTGGGATCAATATGCTGCCACTTAAAGATCCTGCCAGCTTTATTATGCTTCTTTAAGAGTCAGGTGTGCCCAAGTCTGATGACACATGATGTCCATGGGGTGAGCTGCTTGCACTGTCCTAGTGTGCACTTGCTGGTGTGCACCTTGGCCACATTAGACAGCAGAATGGAAGGAGGAAGGGAGAAGGACCATCCCACAAGAGAAAAATCAAGATGTGCAGTCAGGGATGCCTCCACGGCATTCTGATAGGTATCTCCATGAGGATGAGCACTGACACGTGCAGTGGCATCCAGGTGCTGCTGAAGCCATCCCTGAGCTATTGATTGCTGATCTGCAGGCTACATCATCCTTCTCCCCCTTCTCCCTCTTGACTGAAAATCATTCAGAGGAGAGTTATTAAGGCCAAAGAAAATGAATGTTGACTCTGAGAAAGGCAATGCAGAAAGATTGCTCAAGACCTGCCATTTTAAATGTTTCTTACTCTGTTTTTAATGCTTCAGCACTTCTGGGGGGAAGTTGTTACAAAGTGGCTGTATATGCCATTAATTGAAACCAAGTATAATGCTCATTAAGGCCTAAATAAGGAGGAAGAAGATGATCATCAGGACGTTTATAATTGATAGTGTTGCATTAAGTGTTGCATGAAGCAGTGCTAATTATAAAACAGCCCAGGTCTTCTATCAATCATCCATTTCTCGTTCACCTTTTCTGTTTTAATCCCCACACACATTATTCATACAGTCTGAACCAGGTCCCTTGCCACTTCTACTGCAGTCCCAACAGTGGTTATGAAGTGTACACCTTATGAGGAGAAAAACCACAGCACTAAATGCAGCACAAGCTGGAATAAATAGTTCAGTTATGCAAGACTTGTGGCACACACTCATCTTTTGAATTCCTAATGCATGTTGTTCTACTACATTTGCCCATTAATGAATGAGAAAACTACATTTCAAAAACAACATTTCCAATTAAATCTTGGTTACTGTAGGGAATGTTTTTTTAAGCTGTCTTTCAAGGTATGACCTTTGTGCAAGTTGGTGTGCATGAGAATAAGCAGACTTGCAAGAAATTCTGTGGTTATGATCTCTTGTTTTTCCCCAAAATAGAAACAGAAAAAGAAACCAACCAACCAACCAAACAAACAAACAAAAAACATTTTCAGCAACTGTTTTTTTATTATTATTATTTTCAAATTAACATCTAATTAGTTTCTGTTTAAGTTTTTAAAGCTTATTTTTCTATTCAAAATTTGAATCATAATATGAAATTCCCCATGAAAAAGTGGAAGGAGGAAGTTTCTGATATTTTATAAAACATAGGCAATGTTTTAAAGTCTCTTTAATATGAACTTTTAGATATATACAAAAAAAAAAAAAAAAAAAGAAAAGACTATGTTAAACAACCTAAATTAAGGAGTAAAAACTCATTAATTAAACTTAAACTCCTATATTAAGGAGTAAAAATGTAAAAACAAAGAGGAAAATGTAAAAGCCACCTATCTTTGACAAACTAGCCAATCTTAAAGCATTTTCATATTCCCTCAGCCAAAAAAAAATTTATAGATTTGATACCAAAGTTTCAATATAGAGAAAGATCTAACAAATCAAAAATATCTATAGAAATTATCAAAAAGCAAAAAAAAAAAATCTTCACTGCTGTCACTTTAACAAAGGTCAAAAGATTTAGTTTGTAGTCAGCTTAGCCATAGACCAAGCTTACTGGCAGAGGTCAGATTCCTGATTCCCTTGCTCTTCCCTGCATTTCCACTGGTACTGAGAAAACACCTTCCTCCTAAAAAACCTTAATGGTACATGATCGGTGCCAAAGGATTTTCAGACATACCGTGGGACAACATCTGAGTCCATATCTAAGAATGGGAGCGTAAAGTGTCCAAACTATATCAGCTATGAAATACTACTGTGTCCCTGAATGAGAACCTTAATTTTGAACTGATTCAGATGAAAAAAGCATTGTGGTTCCATTTAACAAGTTAAACAATATTATTACTATTAATAATAACAATAATGTAGGTATACTGCCTTTTCTGTCTTTTCTAATGAAATTGTTTAACAGGCAGAAGAAAAAAAAAGGGGGGGGGGAGGGGGGACGCACGACTCTGAATATTCTTCCAGAAAATCTATGGAATAATGTAGGGTGGACATTATTATTGTTATTGTTATGTTATTTATGATAATGTAATGAATAATTTATTTTACCTTTATTGGAAGTGATGGTGAAGTGCTGTACTACACCAAATCCTGTCATATTCTTCCTGAGTAGAGGAAGAATGCCTCTGGGCTAGTCTAGAGAAGTCATGCCAACTCTTGCAGCTGGTGATATGTGGGGATATGTTAGCCAAAATTTATGTCTGATGACTTCTAGCTCTAAGCTGAAGAAGCAGAATTTCTTCTATTCACAGCTCAAATCACTGTCAGGACAGCTTGCAGTGGATATCAAGAATGAAATCTGTATTTTGGCATCTGAGGCTGACGTCTTAACCCCTCTGGTGTTACATACATTTCACCAAACTGCTACCACTATTCTTTTTCCCCTAAAGAATAAGAAATTGCAGCCTTTTTAGTGCTTTGGGAACCTTCACTGAGTATATATGGATTTCATTACTGTGTTTGTGCTGTACTGAGATACCTGGTGATATTGTCCTTCCCCTAACATGCAATATCATCCTCGTAGTATTATGGCAAGCTGTAATGCCAGAAGAATGGAATTGCTAGACAAGTCATCACGGCCCACTAACGCATTACACAGCTGTCTCCCTCACACTTTGTTTCTCCTGTTGTACTTTCAGCATCTAAGGAAAGGGACAATGTGCTTTAAGGTTGCTGCATATGACATGCTCTACTTAGGAGAGGTTGCAGAAGATTAATAAAGTCTGGAAATGGAGGGAAGGTTCCCTTACAGTGCAAGTGATGCTGCTACCTGGAAACCTTTTTGGTTCTCTTTCTAGAAGGGTAGCAATCACAGAAATGGGAACAATGAAAATCAGGGAGTGAGAGATGTATGAAGCTGTTGCTGCTTCCATTCTGGTGGTCCCAAGATACAACTGCAATCTAAACATTACTTATTTCTGACTGCTTCAGAAAAAGTGAAACCTTAATCCAGCAGCATAAGGTTGGAGGTAAGTTTTCATTTGTTAGCTAACTACATGTAGAATAGCAGCTTATAAAACCTTACCTCATTCCCAGTGGGCAATCAGAGAAACTTAGATGTTCATGAGAACAAGACCATTCATAAGAATTTCAGTAAATGTTGTGTTTCCCTGTGACTGGAAATATACCATTGAAATATATTTTCTCTGAGGAAAAACAAACAAACAAACAAACAAAAAAAACCACCTTCTAATCTGATCAGTATTTGATCAGTATTGGGAAAACAGCAACAACAACATCTGAATAAGAAGAATAAAAATTAAACAAATTATCAGTTGTTTTTTTTCCCCTTTCAAATTCAAATTAAAAAAAAAAAAAAAAAAAAAAAAAACTTTTGCTTCATTTCACATTGTTCTACAACCAATGCACATACACCCTCTTTCTAAAGGTAACTTAACAGAGGTAATAGGGATTCTTGTTATACATCTTCACTTTGCAGTAATCACTGTGGTTACTGAACACCAACAATAGATTTTGCAAATCAGCATGTAATATTACACTGTGTTGAACTTGAAAGTGGAAGGAAAATAACACCTAGCCATTTATATTTAACAAGTTTCCTGCCTTTTTTATTTTTATTTTTTTAATTTTTTATCAATCTACAAGGAGAACTAGGAGCTTTAAAGTTCTAGTCCATGAAAACATGTGGAAGATGACAGATGAAGGAAGCGTGAAGAAAATAGGACGGGTGGATGACAAAGACGCATCAAAGCCTGAACTTAATGCCATTGTTTATAACAGAGTTTATATTACTATATATTAGAACTATCTAAATGTCTTTCCTGTTTTGTTTTTTCCTTTAACTTTTTTCCTTCCTTGCACTTAAGCGCACAGTTTTTGCATTTGGAGGCTGACTTAAGATTTAAAGACCAAGCGACCTGATAGGGAAAGGTCTGGGCAAATGTAGCAGCTTCTTAATTTCATGTTATTTTATGTTATTTTATTTTGACTCTGGGGACACCCTTGAATAACTTTCTATTTGTCTAACCAGTTCAAGTTTCTGTCTTCTAAATAGTGAATTTAGTTAATCACATTTTCTATTTTCAGAAAGATAAATTATATTCCAGTGTCATAGAAGGAGGAGTATTTGGGCATTGGAATGAGACTTGCTATTTTTAAAATACTGGACTCCAATCCATTTGAACCTACTTCAAATCAGTTCTTGGTTATTATACTGTGATATCACCGTAGACAACAGGGAGGTTATATTTGTCCATGTGTATAAGTCTTCATTGTCTTGGCAGGGAAGGATTTAACTTCCACCGTTTTTTAACACGTGGCCAACTCCTTTTGGAGATAGTTGTTTCTGTGTCACAGTTACACTTTTGCCACTGTTTTTGAAAACTTGAACCTGAATATTAGTATTATAATTAAAGTGAACATAAGCTGCAAATATTAGTACTTTAGGTTTTCTAATCTAAGTTAATACAGATCTGAGTGTTTTTTGTTTGTTTGTTTGTTTGTTTGTTTTTCAAATTGAGAAATCTAAGTATAGAATCCTTTAATGTTCCTTGCTTTTCCATGTGCTTTGACCACCTCCTGAAGGACACAACACATCATTTCAAGATCCACACAGTATCACAGAATCAATTACAATTGTTTTGCTGACATTGGCTTATTGTGAAGGTCTGACTAGCTTAGTAGGATGAGTTTTAATGAGTTTACCTTAATTTAACACAGATGTGCCTGTGGACAACATTTCTGTATATCTGCATGCTTCATGAAATAATATAGAAAAGTGAGGTCTGTTAAGCCGTCTGTTAAAATTTGTTTAATTTAAATTGAGCAAGCTAGATTGAAAAATCATAATGGATAGGAAAAAATAATGAAAAAATCAAAGAGCTCGTTTAACATACATACACTAAACTTCACCTGGTGTTAATGGTCACAGCTTTATTATAATGCATGCAAATAACATTACATAAATGCATAATGAGGCATTTATGTGATGAGTTACTTCTTTGCCAGAGATCTTTTGGGTCTATTTAAATGGTGCGTTGCATAATGAATTCCTCTTCATTGCAAAAAAATAAAAATAAAATAATAAAAAAATACCAGTGCTAGCTTTTTAACATATATAAATATATTACAAAAATATATAACAAAAATCAAGCCAGAAATTTCCTTCTCCCTTCTTATTTATCATGGGTTTTTCTTCAGTACATCACTTTGATTATGTCTAATATACATTGCTCTTACTTTAACATAAATATAACTGTTGGTTTACTTTCAGACATTATTAGTGACTATTTCTATATTCTGCATTGTCCCTCCTAATAAGACATGAAGCTTTCATGAGACCATAAATAAAGCTTACACTATTCACAAGTTTAGTTCTTGAGGTAGGTAGGAAAACCAAACTTTCTCCCATAATGCTTAACAGATTTGGGAAAGATGCTTAATACATCTGCACAGCTGCTTCAATACTGTTTCAAATTCTTCTTTATTTTTAATTTGCTGTTCAATATACAAAATAGCTCCAGAGCTATTTTTCCTCAGGTAAAAGAATTTGTCCTCAGGTACACTATGTTTTATTGTTTAGATCACAGGTCATCACTTGATCTGGTACAACTTTTGTTTGCATGTGGTTTTGGATGAGTTCTTTGTTATGTGTTTGCACAACACTTGGAAAAATAGAGTGAAGGTCAGCAGCTGTGACTACCTGTATGGGATTCATCTAACCAAGTATATATTGCTACAGTGGAGATATCTTCTTCCAAGACAGTCATTCAGCCTTCGCTTTGACTTACTACTAACAAACTCTTCTGGAGATAATGAGCCAAGAGTGTATGTTTTAACTTGTTATCAATTAAAGTCGCAAGTTGCTATGATATTAATCAGTGCAAATACTTATTTGAAATGAACTAATACTTATTGGGTCAATACGTGCAGTTCCTGCTATTACAGGTGGTCCCTCTTACCCTTGGCTTTTCCATTCTAGATTTGTGTAGGTGTTACCACCTTTTAGTATGCACGCACCGGATTGAATTAAAGGAATGTTTCTAATGACCACCTATCTGTGTTTCAAAATGTATGGACTGAGTCACAGCACTTAAAGTTATTTGTCAACCTGGATTTGCCCTGCAACATCTGCTGTCTCTATTCGTTTAGTCTAAGTAGTAGCAACAGTTAAGTTCAACAAAGCCTTGGTTTCAAACTGTTGTTAAACATGGGAACTGTTTTGCAGTTATCTTAAAAATGTGTGCCAGACTATTTTATTGTTAAAAATATATTTTTCATAACCCAAATAAAATAATAAAATTACCTAAGTCTCTAAAAATTGCATGTCAATGTCTGGACTTGTTATCTAAGTCTGACAGCCTTGTTGTGGGGTGTAAGAGACATTAAGAGAGTTCAGATAATTTACTGTTTGGAGAAACCATTTCTGCTATTCAATAATAAGTAAAGTCAGACAATCTACCCTTTCTAATAACAGAGATGAGGACGATGGAAACTTTAGTGTCTTTCTAAACTTAATCAAGGTGCTGTCTATGAAGAAACATGAGATTTCATAGGATAGCTGAGATCTTAATGACTGAACAGATCTCTAAAGGTTCACAGTGTTTTCTTTTGACCAATGGATGATCTCCTAAATTGAACAATTTTCCATAGTGTCTGAATTAAGGCAGGATAAATCTTGTCAAAAATGTAATTATCATAAATAGATTAAATTTATTTATTCTTTAATTCAGCAAATTTAGACCTGACATTTAAAAATCTATCTCTATACAATTATTTTCCCTTGCAAAGTACACATTTCTGGGGTGTCCAGTATTGTATTTTTCAGAAGACTTTTCTTTCCATTTTGATCCGTTCTTATGTTGCTTTTTATGGCAATAATGCAATTTTCCTATTAAGGGATAATTAGTCAAAAACATTCATACTTATCACTGCTTCATCTTCTTTCTGTTTTGGTGGGGCTTTTACTAGCAAGCTAGCACCTTCTATAGCTTTCAAATAAACATTTGTGTGATTCTGTGATTTATTTATCCTTAATGTTTTCTGAATACCTTAAAAATTGTTTCTCCTCACTGCAATTAACAACCATTCCCCTAACAATTCTTTCCAATCCAGAGAAACCGATACTTCCTAAACATTAAGTTTTCATTTTAAGGCCCTCTTGCATACTTATCTCCTTGTTTGTCACCATAGCATGAAGACCAGTATCTTTCATGGACCAAGTGACCTGTTGGATGCCTTTTCCATATGAGGTTTATTTGCTCATGAAATGTCCTTTCAGACTTCATACAAACCTAACCTTGGCTGCATTTATAATTTTAGTCTCAAATGGGAAAGAGTGGGATCCTCCAGTACTACTTCTCAAAAAAATAAAATAAATAAATAAATAAATAAGTCTTTTGTTGCTGTTTTCTCTTTCCTTTCCTTTCCTTTCCTTTCCTTTCCTTTCCTTTCCTTTCCTTTCCTTTCCTTTCCTTTCCTTTCCTTTCCTTTCCTTTCCTTTCCTTTCCTTTCCTTTCCTTTCCTTTCCTTTCCTTTCCTTTCCTTTCCTTTCCTTTCCTTTCCTTTCCTTTCCTTTCCTTTCCTTTCCTTTCCTTTCCTTTCCTTTCCTTTTCTCAGTGTCCCCACTGGGCTGGAAGAGAAGACCCATAAGAGAAGACCCATTTAGGGTCTCATGGATCCTAGGTTGATTTCAGTGCAAAATTTATACCATCCTGAAGGAAGTAGTAGAATCTACTATGCTAAGATCCAGGAATCCTTAGTCAGTATTTTTTTAATTGATTTGTTTCATCACCAAATTATATTTTTCCCCCTCCCAACTTCTCTTTCTGGAAGAAACTATGGCAGGGAAAGGACTGCCTTTGTAGTACCTATGTGGCAGAGCTCTGATCTCACTGGGCTTCCTGGCTGTTATTGTGATCCAAACAAAACTATGTCAGCAGGCTGCAATTGCCTTTGCTTCAATACATGTCATTTGGAAATGCTGTAGCTTATTCCAAATACAATTGTGAAGACTTAAGGAGTTCTTCATGCAATCAAACATTCAAGTGATGGTTTCATCCTCTGGAAGAATTTGAAGCTAATGTTTTGTTTCTCATTAGCAGCAGACAGATTACATTTATTTTAGAACTTGGATTTCTGCCATTCCATTACTCTGCGTCTCTCTGGATCTGGCTCCAAAAGTCTTTGTATGATCCAAGTACCTGCTGTTGTGTCTGTAGATACTAATGAAATTTGGAGCATACACAGTGATAAATACCAGGTGAAAATTAAACCAAATCGCGTGGCCTTAGGGATTCTTTGTTATGAAATATAATATCTCACTAGCTAAATTAACTAGATAAAGCACACTCTTCTGGTTCAGTTTCAATTGTATTTGAGAAAGCATTTGTGAAAAGATCAGTTTGTTAGTATGTAGATATCAAACCAACCCAGAATCATAATGAGAACAAATAAAAAGCAATCTAACTGGGAAAACTTACCAGACTCAGCATCTGTCCTGCAGAGCAGTGGCTCCATATGACTTTGGAAAGTTAACAGTTTTCCCTCCCTGCTGGCTGTGCAGTCAGCTTAGAAGGTTGTAACTGCAACTTGTATTGCCAGCTACTGGCATATTGTACCCCAGAAAGCACACGTGTTCCCATTTTAGAGAGTTTGCAGTGAGAAATCCAAGTTCATCTAGTACAATTAAGCAATGCTCTGTTGCTCCTGGTCATAGCATTCTGACTTGCTAGGAGAGCAGAAAAGAGAATCTGTAATTATATCTGTCCACTTTGTAATTTTACACATTGTTCTGTACCTAAGCACAATATCTAAAGACCAACTGATAAATCCCAGTGGAATCATATGCTAAACAAAGTGTGGTGCCATTGAAACCCAAGCAGCAAGTGAAGTCCACATTTTGCTTTGGAAAATCTCACAGTAGAATGTGTTTGTTGTTTTTTTTTTTCTTTTCTTTTCTTTTTTTTTTGAAATTACCCCTTTTCACTTGCCTGTTTTATTGTTTGAGGTTATTATGTATTGCAATAAAAGATACATTTTCAGAATCACTATCAAAAAAAAAAAAAACAACAACAAAAAAAACTTCACTTTTGTTCACATAAAACATTTCAAAACAGAAGGAAAAAAAATATATATATATATTTTTTTTTCTTGGAGAACCTTCAAATGCTCCAATTTGGATGAAAACTACACATCAAAGTCCTAAAATCCTTTGTAAAACCCAACAGCCATTGTCTGCAATTGCTATGCTGCTATCAGGACTACATTCCCCCAGCCAGCATGAGGTCAGTGACCACCTGGGGCTGAGAGACCTGGCACTGGCTATGCCATTGATTTCCTTGGTGAGTGAGACTAGTCATTTCATTTGCCCTCTCTGTATTTTACTTTCCTTATCTACAGCAAGGGGATAAATGATACTGACCTACTTTGTTAAATGTTTTGAGATGTGTAGAGGAGAAGGGCAAGGCATTCAACTGCTCTCAGCCTCCCCAGAGATTTTTGAGTGCAAATGGAATGCAGGCAAAGGGCTTCAGACAGGAGCAAGGTTTGCCAAAAAGGAGCATGGTCTCTAGAAAACAGAAAATGGCTGGATGAAAATAATCAGAGTACATTGAAAAAGAGGTAGCCTATCCCAAGTAGGAAAGCTTTCAAGATGGCCACACATACTTTAAAAGTTTCAAGGAGGATTTTCAAAGGCCACTTATCCACCAGGTGGATATCTGTCATGTTTTTGGCTGGGATGTGGTTAATTTTCTTCACAGAGGCTCATCTGATGTTGTGTCTGGATTTTGATGAAAACAATGATGATAACACACCTCTGGGTTTAACTGCAATATCACAGGGGGAGAAGCTTTGACAGATAACCCTTCGCCTTTCTTCATCTACAGAAGTCATAACAGCTGGGCAGCTGTTAGTCTCTTCTAACTGCATTTTATGCAGGCTGTGCCATCTGAGTGTCTGTAAATCAAAACCTCTGCAACTTGGTAAGGCTTTCTCCCTGCCCAGGTAAAAATATTAATGAGCACATCATCTGCTTAATCCTGCCTCCCAGAATAAATACTACTGATAAAAACAATATTGATAGTAACAGTTGTAGCAGCAGTAATAGAAATAGTTCAGGCCCAGTGAAAGGCAAATTAAATATTAATAAAGGATGAAAGCAGCCTTTGTTCCCTCAATGTTACTGGTGACTGCACCATCCATTGGCAGGATGCAGTTGGAAGCTTTCATCAGGAGAGTAGGTCCTCATCTGTTGTTGTGATTTAGCTTTGTCTACCAGGTCTCAGCATCTGTAGATCCTGAGTGAATAAAAGGGTGCCTGTTTCAATTCAAAAGCTCTTTCAATTTATCATTTTATTTCTGATTTTTGGTTTGCAGTATTATTTTCATGCCCAAACAGGAAAAGAGAGTCATCCACTGAAAGTATGATTTCTATACCTATAAGTACCTTTGGACACATATAAACTATCTATTGTGGAAAAAAAAATTGGGCTGTGACCCTTCAGTAATAAAGTAAAGATGTTTAATTAAAACTTCTTACAAACAAGTACTATGAGGGTCCCAACAAAATTATTAGACAACAACCTCCCCTCCCCTCCCCTCCCCTCCCCTCCCCTCCCCTCCCCTCCCCTCCCCTCCCCTCCCCTCCCTTCCCTTCCCTTCCCTTCCCTTCCCTTCCCTTCCCTTCCCTTCCCTTCCCTTCCCTTCCCTTCCCTTCCCTTCCCTTCCCTTCCCTTCCCTTCCCTTCCCTTCCCTTCCCTTCCCTTCCCTTCCCTTCCCTTCCCTTCCCTTCCCTTCCCTTCCCTTCCCTTCCCTTCCCTTCCCTTCCCTTCCTCTTCACAGCAAATTATATATTAAACTCATTGCCACAACATGCTTAAAAAAGTATTAGAGATCTTCCTGAAGGATAAATCCAACAGAGTCTATTAAGGAAGACAGTCCAGAAGCAGATTCTGGCTCAGGAAATCAGTAAATTTCCAATCATTATATTGTCTGTTTTTAAACCGTTTTTAATCATCCATCACTGACTGTTTCACAGTAGACTATTTGTACCTTTAGTCTGATCCAGTACCTGAGTTGTTACTGAAATTTAAATCACATAGCTCTTTTGATTTTTATTTATTTTATTTATTTTATTTTATTTTATTTTATTATTTTATTTTATTTTATTTTATTTTATTTTATTTTATTTTATTTTATATTTTATTTTATTTATTTTAAGGAAGCAAAACTTCATGAAGCAGTGTGGTCAACAAAAGAGAAAATCAGGCTGAAAAAGACCCAAGAGCTGCTTATCACAGACACTATCCCAGTATGTTATGTCTGTGCTGTACCTATGAATAGCTCCTTTATTTTTATAGTCACAGCAAGGTACAGTATGTGTCACCTCTGAAATTTAATGAACCCAGAATTTCAGGAAATGAAAGTAAAAAAATAGACCTTAAAATTGTATCTTTACAGATGTCTCAGGTAATTAATCTTTTCCAGTAAGGAAATTGTCTTTCTTAGTTTCTGGGTTCACTAAAGATATATCCACAGTAATATACTATAAAACATGTCTTAAATACAGACACACATCAGCACATAGACACAGGAGCTTGTATTTAATTCTGGGGAACAGAGGAGAGTAAGGCTGAGATGGCTGAGTGAGGACAACTGGTTTTCCCTGTAGGTTAAAGGAACAAGGCATAGTTCAAGTGTTTGATCTTTATGGATGTAGAAGGTGGTGGATCTCTATTTCACAGTCATTTTATTGTCTTCCTTCTGACCATTTCTTAGAAATCATCTTTCCTACCCTACCTGTTGGAAGGCTTGTGGAGGGTATGTGATAGACAGATGTTCTTTGTTTTGAAGTCGGGTCTCTCAAGCTTATCTTGCTCAAGTCTTAATATCACCTGCATGCTGATCCAGGTGTTAATATCATCCCGTACTCAGCTGGCAACTCCTGGTTACGTGTCAGGCATTGTACATGCTCAGAATAATGTAAACGGGTTGTTTTACTTCGCTAATTTAAGAGTGTAATTCACATTTTTAATGTAAATTTAAGATGAGAGAATTCAGAAATCCTAATAGTTAAAAAGTACCAGCATGTAACTACTAGTATACAGATAACAATCTGGTCCCAATTTTAAAGAATATATATATATTTTAAATACTCAAATCCTGTGGAGATCTACTAAGAGCAGAGAAAAGTATTATGCTTGTTTAGCTTGCTTTTTTGCCTGCTCTTTTAGGAAGAGGTGCCTAAGCCTTTTTCAGGCAGAGGAAATTTCACACCAAGGTATGGCAGGCTGCTTTTGTGTTTCATAGGATATGCATTACTACCCATGTTATTCAGATTCACTCCATCAAATTACATAGTTTACACATTTTCATCTTCATTGCTACTCTTAGAATCATAGAATCATAGAATCATAGAATCATAGAATCATAGAACCACAGAATTGTTTGGGTTGGAAGGGACCTGAAAGCCCATCCAGTTCCAACCTCCTGCCATGGGCAGGGATACCTCCCACCAGACCAGGTTGCTCAAAGCCCCATCCAGCCTGGCCTTGAACACCTCCAGGGATGGGGCATCCACAGCTTCTCTGAGAAGCCTGTGCCAGGGCCTCACCACCCTCTGAGTGAAGTATTTCTTCTGAATATCTAACCTACACCTACCCTCTTTTCCTCTTCTAGTTTAAAGACTTTCCCTGTTGTCCTATCACTATACCCCCCGACGAAGAGTCCCTCCCCACCTTTCCTTTAGCCCCCTTTAGGTACTGGCAGGCTGCTGTAAGGTCTCCCCTGAGCCTTCTCTTCTCCAGGCTGAACAACCCCAACTCCTGCAGCCTGTCTGTATAGGAGAGATGTTCCAGCCCTCTGATCATCCTCATGGCCCTCCTCTGAGTTTGTTCTAATACTTCTATGTCCTTCTTGTGCTGGGGGCCCCTGAGCTGAACATAGGGCTCCAGGTGGGTCTCACAAGAGCAGAGCAGAGGATGACAACCCCCTCTCACACCCTCCTTTTAATGAAGCCTAGGTTACAGTTGGTTTTTGGGACTGCAAGCACACATTGCTGGCTCATGTTGGGCTTCTCATCAACTAGCATTATCTTCAGTTGTGCACAGGACATGCCTAATGGTAAAACAAATTAGCTTTACTGAGCAGGATTTATGTCAGATTGTTAGCAAAGAGCAAACAGGTAACCATCAAAGGAATGTAATTGCAATCTTCAAGTAAATTTATCAACTGAATATTTTTCAAGTTCTTTAGATTTTTATTAGATTTTATTACATTCAGATTCCTAATAATATCTTACAAATCAATTATAAAAGCACAGAAGCATTCTGCTTCTTGCATTATGTCTCCAGATTTGAAATATTTTTCTCATCACTGGACCCTCAATCATTTCATCTGGGCTTCTAATCTATTTTTAAGACAATTAGGTATGGAAGCATGTTAATATCATAAACAGTTGATACTTCAGTTGATAGTTAGCTAGTCAAAACATTTTCCATATATCTTACTTCTTTTGTGGGATGTCTTTTTGTGTTTCATTTGATTATTTAATTATACCTACATTAATGTGAAGCTTAAAAAAGCATATAGAGAACATATAGAAGACATTTCACTGTTCCAGGATTTATAATATGGTCATTAAGCCTTCCATGACTTTATCACATTTCATATGTCTCTCCTATTAAAATTAGGAGATTAATTAGTCGTCCAGTTATTCTGCTACACTGGTACAGAGTCCATGCATGATGTATCAACAGTGCAGGAGGCACCTTTGTCTGGACTTCTCCATCCTCCACACTAACTCTTCATTTACAAGCTCTAACATTACAGGTGATTTATGCTAACTCAGTGACTACAAAAAATAGAGTCAAAAGAGTGAACAGGACTGTCAACAACTATAACATTAACTATAACTGAATCACTTGAATTTATCTAACCATACCATAGAAAGCCCAGGCTGTTTATTTGTAGTTTTTCAGTGTCAAATCTGCCTTCCTGATCTATGTCCTCTCCCCCCAAAAAAATTTGGGTGCTCAGATAAGCACTAAAGTCAGAGCCCAGTTGCCACAAACAGAGCAACAAGTTAATGGGGCTTCAAGTCTCACATTGAATCAGAAAAAGCAGTAAGCCAGTCCCTGGAAGTGCTTCCTCTGGAAGAGACATTTTTCCACTTGTCACTGCCACTTTCGCACGATATCAATTTCACAGATGAACACTAGAGACGCCCTCTGATGTGAATCTACCTGCTATGGTAAAATGTCCAAACAAAAAGAATAATGAATTAAGCTATTTTTTCCCCACAAAGCACAAACAGAACAAACTGGATTTTTCTTCAATATTTTAAAAACTGTAACAGTTTTAAAGCTCATCAAAACTTGCAGTTCAGCTCAAGGATCTGTCATCTCTCACTGGAAGGATAGTGTCTGTCTTTTTACCTCTTAAATTCAGCCAAAGAAACTGAAAACCACTCACAGAATCTTCCCTGAATGATGTTCAGTTACAAAAGCCTTATAAATCAGGGAGATTTGAGTTATTTTGGGAGCACTTTTGTGAACTGGGTTTCCACTGAATAGTTCTTGGAAACAATGATAAGTTAATGAGCTTTTTTTTTTTTTCTTAAAATGGAATATTTCAGAAAGTTGAATTGTTTTGAATGCTCTTCCAAAAAAAAAAAAAAAAACAACAAAAAAAAAAACAAAGATAATGTGTCTTCAGTTGAAGATAACCTATATTTAGAAAACTAGAAGAATATTATCCACAACTATTCTTTTTGTGTACTGAATGTTCTCTCTTAGTATAGCCTGATTCCTGTTGAGGAGACAGTCAACATGTCTCCTCATGCTCACGCACATGTAAAGCAAGAAAGATTTCTGCAAAGCAATGCAGGTATTTCAAAGCCTCTTTCAAGGTGCTATATTCCACAGTGGTCATTTTGAGGCCGGTAAGGCTGATGACACATTAGTTAAAATCAAGAATTTTGAAATGTTGAGGCATTAGGTCGTCACTGAGATCAAGGGTATTGCCTGAAACAAAGTTATATATGCAGTGAACTCTTAAAGAAAGCTTTCTTTGATGAAAGGTAAAAAAAAAAAAAAAAAAGACGAAGTGCATTATTCACAGTCATACTGAAAGAAAATTGTGATGCTAAAGAGAGTGACCATGGCTCCTGGCTGAAGGATCCTGCTCTTTCCTGAGGGTCACAAATACCAAGAGAGGCACCTCTACATTACAGCTACAAAGCATTCCTAGTGCAGATACTTCAATGACGATAAAACTGTTTTCCTATATTATTACAGTAAACCTCCCTCCATGTAGACAAAGATAATCTGTCCTTCTGCCAACATAAATTTCCTGCTGTTATTAGGGTTTTTCCTTCTGACCCACCTGTCTATACCTTCAACCCTTCTCAAGCCCTCAGGGAGAACAACAAAATAATGTGCATAGGTTGGATCCAGAGGACTTTAAATCAACATGCAGTTATCTTGGAGACCTTTTCTGGGCATTGCCAGAGGTTCCTAGAGTTCCATTATCTTTGCGTATCTCATACTACAGTCCATCATTTTCTATGACTCTGCAGAAGTCTCTCATTACCGTATGTGACCTCAATGATAGACATTTAGACATTCCTTTCTAAAATGACTCAGACGCTGGTCTGGGATTAGAGTAAGGAAAAGCTGTCAAAAGCTGCAGGAGATGCATAGATTAGTGGACTAAATGATGGGAAGAAGCTTGTTGCTGCACTCAACACTTATGAGCCAAGAAAGAAATGACAGCTAGTGAGGAACTGGAAGTATAGGAGAAAAAAAAAATGCAGCTGGCAATTTTGTAAGGAGCTATTTTCTAGCAGTACCAGTACCCAAGTACAAGAAATATATCAGTGCTATTAATGATTTTTTTTAACAAGGTTAAGTTTGAAAGGAGATGAGAATGATTACATTACTGAAAGATATTCCTATACTTGGAGATCTCAGATTCTTTAACTTGACAAAGGGAAGGTGGTGAGAGCCTACCATCTATTAAAAGTCAACCATCTATTAAGTCAACAAAGAGAAGAAAAATGTGACCACAGGGAGCCCTTCAGTTTAACAGAAGGAGATGTAACATGATCCAGTAGTTAAAAAGTGTAAACTAAACTCATTCAGACTAGAAATTACTTATTTTTAGTGTTACTTGGGTGGAAGAAAAGTTAGTGAATGCGAGGGACTTTCCATTGTTTCCACTATGACTCAGCTAACCAACATTGAACATTCTTTTACAAATTATGCTAGTATTTCAGACAGTCATTAATTCAGGGATTAACTATGTCTGTGATATACAAAATCTCATATTAATTGATGACAGTCTGGCTTTAAAAACTAGGAACCTTTGGAAATAATAAGGGATTAATCCAAGAGATAATGGTCTAGGGGAGAATGGGTTAAATTCATCTAATCTGGGGACCCAGCACATGCAACAGAACACTGAAATGGTGTCTTGTTATAAATCCAGGGGGAACTATTTAAAACTGTCTCTGGGCACTGACTGACGTGAGGATCCATTTAACTGTGAAGAGAGCTAAAACTCTGTGGGCATGGTGCGGCCCAAAGCGTGGCTCTGCTTGTGGCTATGAAAAGTGGTATGCTCAACAAACTGCCCTGTGAGATGAGGTGACCCTCCAAAATGAGTGTGTGACCATACCATGCCTGTACTGACATGGCAGCTTTTACTTGAGTATTGGCATGCTGGTCTGAGCAGGCAGCTGTCTTCTCTGATATACATCCTGTCATGACCAAGAAAAATTCATATTCTTGGCCAAGCATCAGTGATTTTTCTCTTATCACTGCTCCTGTTTGGATGCAAGAAGGCTCAGCACCTTCTCCTTGAAGCAGAATTCAACAGCATCCCTGCTGCTCCTCTGCTCTTGCTTTCACTGCATTGTGTTTTGGCCAGGCTAATATCTACCTAGTGCAGCTCATCTCTTTTCTGCAAAGAGCTCTTTATACCTTTCATATCTGCACAAGAACAGACAGCTTCTACAGAATTTGAGACACCTCTTAACTGTTGTCTTACGCTCTATTTTTCCAAACTAAAATGGTGTACCCAGGGAGTACACTTTCTTCAACTGCCTTTGTCCTTTGGTGGCTGTGGCCAGCACTCCCATGACACTGCAGTGCTTTCGGAAAGAGATTGACCTTTGAGTAGAAAGTTTGAATTGATGATAAATCACATCTAATCTAGTCTACTGTAAATACTATTATATATTAATATGCATGTTTTAATAAATTGGTATATATATTGTATAAGTAATTATACTACACTACATTATGCTGATATCTAATTATTGACCCATTGTGGCAGAAAATCTTCTGATTTGAGAAAGAAGAGATTGGAGTTGAATAAATTATAGATTAAAAAGGTAATAACAAATGGACTGCAATGGCTCAGAAAGCACGGGAATTTTAATTTTCGTAAGGATTTATTATGTTTACTGTATTTGTGTTAGCAAAAACTGCAGCTGCTTGAACAAAACTTTTACTTCACCTGACATTACATATAGCATTTATTTTTCTCTTTTTGCTAAAAAAAAAAAAAAAAAAAAAAGAAGAGGCTTTTTATGAATTAGTGTACTGCAATACTAAGCTTTATATGATCTATAAACTAAGGTAGTAAAAAAATACCATCATTTTAACCTTGGAATGCAACAGGGGATGTGGTGGATCTGTAAAAATTTAATGCCCTTCAATGGCTGGTTAAGTGGTCAGTGCTGATGAGTGGAAGTTTGCATTTGTCTTGCAGTAGTATATTTTTATTGCATTTTCAGAAAGATCTCTGAAGTTCAAGCTGCATTTCCAAAACATCTAGGTCATGCAACTGGTCTGCTGGTATGAAGATGAGCAGACTGACTAACGCTTTTTTGGCACCATTGAAGGTCCACTAAATCTTGAGCATTTCTCATGCATCAGAGAGTTTTCATTGTTCTGTGCATCCTGCAATCAAGTGTTTCCACGTGGAAAATAAAACATGTATGCTTGGTCTCCTTCAGACCCCAGGACCTAGAGTTGTTCAGGTGCATAAGGTACTTGCCTAAATAAAGTTTGTGTCATGAGTTGTAGTTGTATGGTGGGTATACAAGATAGTAAAGTCCTTGTGAAGCACAGGCTTTTACAGTACCTCACTTCACCACTGCATTCCAGAAAAAAAAAAAGGATAAAAAATTCATCATCAAAAGAAGACTATGTTTGAATACATTTGAATGTAGACTCCTACTGCAGTCAGCAACAGTTCTGGATGAAAAGCTGGACTGTTCTGAATGAACCAAAAATTTCTCCTTCTTTTTATGTTCTCATTTTAGATCAAAGCAAATATGCAAAGCAAACACAGGCTTTCTGTTTGAGTAGAGTAAATAAGGCAGTTTCATAATCATGGGTTTTGAAGAAAGTCATGCAGATATTTTATTCTTTAAGACTAGTTTTGCTAGTATATACAGCCAAGTTGACTGTAGCTGAGCTGATTATTTTGGAGATCCAGCTATTTCCTGTTTTTCAGGGGTGATCATTTTACTCTGAACTTTCCCCTTGCTTTTATAAAATATTGTCTTGTGTTCTCTCTGACCATAACAATCCTGAAAATTAAAGATGATGTAGTAAAAGCCCATTTCTATGTGTTTGGGTATGTCTGTGAATAGTGCTTCCAAATCCTATGGGATAAAAGCTGCTGTATAAATGTAAATATAAGTCATGGCCTTCTTTGGACTGATGACCCTTTGCTGCTGTCTTTTCAACAGGATAAGCAGCACAAATAGCAAGTGCCAGAATTAAATGGTATGATAAAGAGGTCTTTGCTAATTTTTCAGAACCTAGGCTATCTTTACCATATTTAAGAACTTATGGACTTCTGTTTTCCAAGTGAAAATAATAAAAGGCAAAGTTTAGGCTAAAACAAACTTTCAAAAACAGCTCTGGATTTGCGGCTTTGATTTGCAGTTTCAGAAATGAAATATGTACCTCTGAGTGTAACTTTCACTGAAGGGCAAGAAAATAGGTCCACTTTTTATGTCTCTTAGACTTTTTTTGTTTGTTTGTTCTCCTAGCTGTTTTCCCCGCTGGCTGTTTTCCATAGGGAAAAAAAAAAAAAAAAAAAAGAAGTCCATCATTTACAACAAAGTTCTGCTGATTTCTTTGTGCACTCACAGACATTGCCTCAGTGCTGTGTTTTGCATGTGCCTGTGCACGTTTCTAACCTGATGCTTTGTAACACACATAAACCAGGTCTTGCTGTGACATTTCATAGTACTGTATTCATATGATAAATAAATTCTTAAGTTATTTAATAACTGTATGCAAATAATGTTAATTATCTTGCTCCCATCTTTTAGTGAGCAGAAAGACAAGGTAGTAGTTTTTGTAAGTTTAGTGAGTTTTGCTTTCAGACTTCCATTTATACCAATGTAAATAACAATCACGTTACAAGTGTCTGAACTTAAAATGTAAGTTATTTGGATTTTTAGTCATCATCAGGCCTCAAAGGTGTCAGTATAACATTAAAACTGCTGGGAAGAGCTGACTCTACTAAAATTTACACTAGAAATTTTAGAGCTTGCAAGTTCAGAGGTCTAGTTAAGGTCAAGTTAAAAAGAAAAGTGCCTTTAATCTACTCAGTAGTTATGTCAAATTGTATACAAAGTTGGTGCTGTTTCTACTTTATTTTGTGAGCTTGGTTCACTGTATTTCTTCTTGACTTCCTTCT
This sequence comes from Anas acuta, assembly GCF_963932015.1. Classification (NCBI taxonomy): domain Eukaryota; kingdom Metazoa; phylum Chordata; class Aves; order Anseriformes; family Anatidae; genus Anas; species Anas acuta. The sequence continues at coordinate 9,679,339 of NC_088979.1, read as the reverse complement.
TTTTGGCTCATGGCTTACTGGACCTGAACCAGCAATTCCCACTGGTTGAGAACAAAGAGCTCCCTAAACTCATCAGCAGTGTGGAGATTTGCCATCTCCATTGTGTGCCACTATCTTGGCAAGCTGGTTTGATGACACAAGCTATTCCCAGCATAATCCGTCTAGTTGTCTTTCCTCACAGGGAAAAATCACTTTTATTAGAAGCCAAAAACAATACATGCCACTGGGATCACAGAATTTTATTTTATTTTATTTTATTTTGTTTTATTTTATTTTATTTATTGCTGAGTATGCTAGCAGTGCCAAGAGTTAAAATGGTTCTGAGGAAAATGTTTGTCACTATGGTTATGCATGGAAGACAATATCTTTTTTTTAGAATTTGACCCTTTTATTCTTTTTTTTTTTTCCTTTAATAAATACATTCAGGAATGCTTAAAAAGGACTATGACTTCTATTAAAGCACAAATAGTACAATTAATATCTAACAAGTAAAGTCTCATCAAAGAATTCCTGGTTCTTCCTTCTTTCTACATTCTGTTCCTAAGAAGCAAAAGAAGTGAATCAATAGCTTGTTTTTTTGCAACATAATAAGAATGGGAAGAAGTCAGGCCAGCCTAATAGAAAATGAACAGTGATACAGAAATGCCAATGGGAGATTTGAGTTCTATTGTAATACACAGGTCACCATACTGTTGCTATTCAACAACATCCAATAAAGTTAGGGAAAGACCAGGAAAAATTAGTTCAAAGCAAAGAGGTTAACTAAACATTCATTGCACTGTCTGAAAGAGACTGTCTGAAAGAGATAAGATTAACCTTTGAATCAGATGATATATTCCCTTTTAAAAAGTGGTAAAATTCTGTGTCTGATTTAAGAACATCTAGAAGTGTCCTGTCTCTCTGTCTGTAGGCCATAGAGGAAACATGCAACTCAAAGAAAGGTACAAGAATACAGCAAGTCCATAATGATGCCTCCCCAGGACTCACCCAAATTCCAGCTTTTCTGCAGCTTAGACTTTTAGCTGTCTGCAAACTGCTACCACATCTTTATTTTTGGTGTCTCACTTAGCTGAGAATGACTTTCTCTCTGTTGCTATGAGTATCATTTAAAAGAAATCTAAGACAAAGAGGAATATTATTTCCAAAAATTTCCTTCTGTGAACTTCTACAGCTTTCTTGCCAGCTTGGTTTTAATGGGTTCATTTCAATGGTATTATTCTCAGAAGTCATGGATAGAATTCATCTCACCACATTGCAGATGTCTGTTTCTGAGCCAGTCCATTGGTGGGCACCTTCAGGGAGAAACTCAACTCATCTGTCAGTTTTAGACAGCAATTTTAGGATAAGATTACTCACATTATAATATGCTAATTTCCCTCTTTGGGTTCTGAAGGGAACCCAAGATATACAGATTGTAGGCATACCAGTAAATATAAAGATATATAGGAAGCCAAAGGTTAAATATACACATCTGTATCCAGTAAGACAAATCCTGTGCAATGAATGCATCAAAGCAGATTATTTCTGGGGTTCAGTCAAATTACAATATTTTAGTCAGAAATTGAACAAGAATATCATGTCTAAGTTTCATCAGAGTTTCATTTGTTTTCCTGTATTCATATTTCCTACTACAGACCTGTATGGACTATAGCCTCTGTGTGTCATCACCCATTCTCTCCCAAGGGGTTCACAGAAACTGTACAACTCTAAACTCTTATCTGAACAGGCAAAACAAGCAATAGAAACTGATCTCAAATATTTTTTTCCTTAAGCATTAGGTTCAATATAACTTAAACAGATGAAACAAGTTCTAATAGTTAATTGAAGAGTTTACAATTAGTTAACAACATGCAAATTACCACTGACCTATAACAGCAATGGAAGACCCCCAGATGACTTTGTTAATATCTCTTTACGATTGCTGTACACTGAGAACTTCACTGAGCTGGCTTAAGTAAAGGCTTGTGTTCTGTTTATCACAGTATGGGGTGACTCAAAACACAATTGCTCAACAGAAATTTCAGTAAACCTTGGAAGGTTCATGTGGAGACTGTCAACATCTGCATGGCATTAAGATCTTGCTTAAAGGATAAATATTGATTATTTCTCAATTCTATTTGAAGTAACACAAAAGGGAAAACACTTTTGACACACCTAGGATGTGAATAGTTAATTCCTAGTGCTTTATGAGTTAAAAGTACTTTTTATTTAAAACATGTGAATGTTTTCCTCCTTACAGAAACCTGTAGAGTGCAGAAGTTATGACAATGCGGTGTAAAAATATTATCTTTGGCATTTTTATATCAGCAACATATATTGCTTGCTAATTGCAGAATATTTTTAAAGCACTGCTTCCTTCATTTCAAATTTATTGTTCCTTGGTAATATTCCCCTGAGAAATATAATCGAGGAAGAGGTAAATAAAAAGTTGCACTTCTAGATGAAGATACCTTCAGCTCTTCCATAGATATGTTACTATGAAAAGAACAAGGCTCCCGCCTTTTCTAAAATAGTATGCTGTCATCTGCAAATCTTGCCTAAAAACAGTCAAAATGATTTTGTAGACAGCATTGGATTTTAATTTTTAAAGAGGTTTCAAACTGCTGCTGTAACTTTTTCATATTTATACCAGCAGGCAATTCTACAAATGAGACTGATTTTATTAAATTAATTCTGTGTTTAACAAAACAAAAAGCAACTGAAAAAAAAAAAATCTGCAAGAACTCCAGCACTTTCAATGCCAGATGTTAACAGATCTTTTCCTTCCAAGAGATGCTTATGAAATTGTGTCAAAAGGATAAAGAAATGGGATTATGCCCAAACCCCTGTTTATATGTTGAGTTTTGTGTTGCAATATGAAGACACTTTAAATTGTAAAAGCATAAGGAATAATCAGAGATCTATTTTTTCCTCATTGTGTTCTTGTCTCAGTGACAACTCCAACTGGGAGATCAAATTAGCTTTGAATAATTTTTGATAGTTAAAGTGTGTGGGACTGTACTTCCAGGTAACATGTGAATTTTCAAGGATCCATATGCCTTCTGTTGGCAGCAGGTGTTTCACAAAGAAGCTTATGAACATGTTTTTAAGATATTTTGCAATGCAAACTCAAGTGGCTTCAGGCTAAAAACCAGTGGGTGAAATACTATTCCTTTTTGTTATTCCTTTTTTGCCGTAAAGCAGCATAACTTCACCAAATGCGGTCTTATATCTGTGTTGACCTTGACATGACTTACACAGGAAGCTAATTATTAAATCATAGTGAAAATTTATGCATTTTAATTTTTTTTTTTCCTTTTTCTTCCTGATTTGTTTTCAATGCAGAAGTAAATTTTTTCAACAAAGTTCCTCAATATTTTTCTGGATGTTCTGAATTCACTTCTCCTCCCCCACCACTATTTCTCTCATGCTGTCTTTGATTTTGAATTATTAGCTAGAAGACAAATGCTGGTTCTATGTTGAAATGAATTATTTAAATTAAAAAAAAAAAAAAAGGAAAAAGAACAAAGAAAAAAAAGAAATATGCATCTGTTCTGATCACATTCTTATTCATGGGGCTGTGATTGACTGGAAACAATTTCCCCAAAGTAAAAGATTACTTAATTTCTGTATTTAGTCCCTGTTGCTTGTGATAGAACTACTTGTAAAAGAATCACAGTGTTTATATCTTGCTACTTCTGCAAATACTTTATTTATAACCTGAGGTTCACTCCTCTTTCTAAGATTAAAGTGTTTTATATAAGGTCTTTTAAAGTGTTAGACACCAAGAACTAGGTCAAAATATTTTTGCAACATACCACACTGCAGGAACCAAGAAGTAGCATAGACAGATGCAAATACATTGTTTAATTATCATGTATCCACTGCAGTCTAATGTATTATTGCTATTCTTTTAGTAATTGTTGTTCTTACTTAACATATCTGAGGGCCAAAGTGGAATTAGGACTTCCTATAATCAGTGTTATAAAGGCAACTAACAGATGTTTATCTAATCTTCAAAACCTCCAGAAGACAATTCATTCTGTGACCTAGAAACACCTATCTTATCTATTAGTTACATTCATCTTTGTTGTGCTTTGGAGATGTCTATTGTTATCCGTTGACTATGCAGAAAACCCTTTTGACTCGGTTGCCAATATTTTTATTGTTAAAATTAAATCAAACAAATATTCTGTGTCTAATTAAGTTGTAAGACCTGCTATGAAGTTTATTATCAAAACAGCAGTGAATAGTTCAAATAACCTACTCTGCTGATAAAGTCAAGGGAAATGCTATAACAGTAACACATACGGCAGATGACTGTTGTAGGTTATCTGAGTAGAAACTAATGTTAAACATGTAGTGTCGGTGTTACATAGAAGTCCCCAAATACCATAGTAATACAAGACTATTAGGATGCAGAATGGAGGTTTTATTCACCCCATATTTTCAAGGTAGATTGAGGAATTTGCAAAGGCTAAATCTGACCACACATCTTCCCTAGTTTCCCATTATAGTCAATGGAATGAAATAGGATCCTCTGGAGAGCAACTCAGGTAGGTTTCTGCTCTAAATTGCCCTCTCCATGAACTGCAACAGGAGCTTGCAAAAGATAAGTCTCACTTGGCTAACCTTAACATTCAAATATCTGTTGGGGAAAAAAAAAATAAAAATAAAAATAAAAATAAAAATAAAAATAAAAATAAATAAAAATTAAAATTAAAATTAAAAATAAAAATAAAAATAAAAATAAAAATAAAAATAAAAATAAAAATAAAAATAAAAATAAAAATAAAAATAAAAATAAAAATAAAGAGCTGAACAGTGGCTTCATCTCATTGGGGGAGCTTTATAATTGTGTCCTCATTTTGTGTCAGATGCACAGAAATTTGTATTTGGCTAGACTTTGACAACAGAGATCTCTATAGTTCCCCTAGCTCTCCACTCCTCTCTCTCAAGAATTCTGCATCTTTTTATACTTGCTGTATGTGTTCAGCACACATCGCTTCACACATAAAGTGGCCTGGGTCTAGAACACGTTGATGACTGTACTTTTTACACACTAATAATAATGTAGATCTCTACCTGTAGAGAACTCTGGACATTCTAAAGTCTGCCAAAAGTCTTTCATCGGTAGAACAAAAACATTACTCTCATGCTTTGACATCAGGATAGACACAGGAATGAGAAGATCAGATGCTTGACAATGAGAATAAATATGTTCTTATTTGCAAGATTAGTTTATGAGGTGAGGTTTGAGTTCAGGATGCAGCTTCTAGCATTATTCACAGGCAGTTAGGAGTTCAGTGAATGATATTTATGAAGAAATGACTGAGAAGTTCTTTTACTTTTAGAAAGGCATTTAATATATTAAAGAAAATATGCACCATGGATATAATTTCAATGAACCCCAGATTTTTTTTTTCTCCATTGTCTTGTAGTTCAGCTAGAAATAAATTCACACTCTACCATTTGCTGACCTCCCTGCACAAGAGTCAGAGTTCAAGTTCCAGATTCTTTGGGTGGTGTTGAGCTACACAGTCAATACTTATACAAATTATACAATTTATAAATTTATACAAATACATATCCCTGTCTCACTTTTCTTAGTTTAGAATTATGCCTTTTCCAGTCTGGAAATAAATTCCAACATCTAAGCATCCCCAGATTAGAAAATTTTGTGGATTTACAGACATCAGTTAGAAATCCTGCTAAAACTGCTTTTCTCCATGGAGTCTGGTGGTTCCTGCCCAAGGCTTAGTAACATCTACAGCCTTAGTGAGAAGCTCTGCAAGGGGCCTTGATCGCATCTAAGCACTTCTGCCAATAAGCATTCTTCCCATTCAGGCCCCACAAAAGCTACAAGCACTGCTTGAAATAGAACAAAAAGCAAATATTTCATTTGTATCCTTCTGTACAAGGGGAAGCATGTAACTGATTTGGCTACGCAACTTGAACATCCCCAATATGCATGTTCATCTGAAGAAGAGAGGAGTGTTCTACCACAGATGAGCTGCTGGTTGAAACAACTACTACCTACTGGCTTGTACCCAAGTCTAAACTGCAGGTGACATTTCTAAATATTGCTCATTAATCCAGCACAACTGAAGCCTCGGAGTACACAATTAGTGTAAATTCTTTTGGGAATGTTATGCTAAAGGTATATTCAATCACAAAACTAATAGTTCAAAATTAAATAATTAATTGATAATAATAATAAAAAATATCTGTATAACTTTAACTCAGTGCTAAAAAATCATAAAACCATTTCTTAGACAAATTCATCACAAAAAGGCAATAGTATATCAAGCTGCTTTTTCTGTAACTTTGCTTTGCATATGTAGCATCCTGAAGCTGTGCACACTATATTTACCTTACTAACAAGCTAATTTGCCTGAATCAGAAACTTCCATAAATAATAAGTGCAACTAGGTTACCACTTATAGCCCATTTATCCTCTTCTGAGGAGCAATCCAATAAGCCAGAAGGACTCAAGAATTTCCTTAATCTTTCTAAATATGTATAGTTATTGATTTTTTTTTTTTTTTCTGAAATTGGAAGGAAGAATAAAATTAAGGAACTGAGTGATGGAAATTATGTAGAAAACCTTTATTGAAGAACTTCAGAAATCCTATTTTATCTTCCTTTAAAACTTTTTTTTTTTTTTTTTCCCAGTCATTTCAGGAGATGATTACAAAAGTATCATTCAAACTTTGAAGATTCCCTTTACCTTTGGAGGTCTTTGCATTAGGCCCAGAACACACATATAGCTATTATAATGAAAGCCTATTAGTCTCTTTAATATTGTTCAACTAACATTTTCTTCAATGGTATTCTTGCATTGTGTAGCTCCTGATATAAGAAAATTTAAGTAAGTTTAGGAAAATTTCCTGTCTCCTTCTCTACTTCTCAAGAAGAACAAGTCCCTGAAATATAAAATGGTGATTGAAATGAAATGAAATGAGGAAAGATCTGATCCTTTTTGTGAAAACCAAAGTGAATCTAAATTTTGATGCCTGTGCATTTTGGACAATAAGAGCAGTATACATCTCAGCTGAATTTAGACATCTAAATCTATTTGTCTGTTTGGCTCGTATAATCATATAATAATATAAACACATTTAGTTTACGGTCTGTCTGAACTATTTTATACAGAGATGTTAGGAGAAGATGAATCATGCCCTTTAAGTAGCCATTTCTTCCCACTGACCTATAAGGAAAGCCTACTGGGGATACCTCAGATGGAGACATCTACACCCTACCAAATGAATTCTCCTCTGAGAGTCATTCTTGATTCTACCCAGCACAGCATATGATTCCAGAACAACAGGATCAAATATTCTGAAGCTAAATGGAATTAAGATTCTGTGCAGAACTCTCCCCGAATCCCCCTACCCAAGAATATCGTTACAAATTTATTAAATTTCTTGCCTCACAGATATGGAAGATGACTTCTTATGCTGAATAAAAAGATATGTTAGTACTGCAAAGACTTTTCTTCCTTTCTTCCATATTCATTGACAATGTTATTGATGCATAAGGCAATTCTAATGCAAAAATAGAGCTGTAAGAAAGACGGAGAATAGCAGGGATGATCGTTTTTGCTCTTACTAGATCAGAACCCATATAACAGAGTTACTGACCCAGGCAAAGACATTGTCTCTGCCATGGTCAGGTTGCTTATTTCACCTGTGTGATTTCAGTGTTAGTAGTCCAGCAGATATTTGAGGAAAGGAATGCAAAACATTTAATGTTTAGGTCCTTCTAATTAATAAACTAGCAACCAGCCCTAGGTGCTGCTGCTTAAGCAGGGGGAATAGACTGAATGACTTACAGGGGTCCTTTCCAACATAAACCATTCAGTGCTTCTGTTATTACTATTGTATAGCCACAACAGTGAAAAGAGTCTATAAACGCAGCTCCTGATGATTAAGAGCATGAGGTCAATCAGAGTATCCAGAAGAATCTTCTGCCTAACCCAAGCCATGATATCATACTCACTACTTCCTATAATGGTACAGGGAATTTTTGGTTGACCTGAAGTATAAGTCTTAGAGAGACTCAAAGGCTTTTCTTGGGTCAAAGGTTTCAAAGGATGGAAAATGCATCCTAAGCAAGTTGTCCTAACCTTCAGTGATAAACTTTTATAACATATTTCTAGTTTAATTTTGTTGAGCTTTAACTTTCAGCTGCTGAATTGTACCATCCCTTTGTCTGGCAGTTTAAAGATTCTTCTCTCAGAAGTTGTCTCATTGTGTAGATGCATATAAACATGATCAAATCACCTCTTAACCTCTTTTTTTTTTTTTTTTCATATTATTCTTACAATATTAAATGGGAAAAAAAAAAAAAAGTAAAAGCAGTATTTTATAAGTAGTGCTTCTATCGAAGAAAATCAGTGTCACAGATGTATGCCCTGAAAGTGGAAAATATGACCATTAATGATTTGTAGGGTATGGCTTTCAGGAAATTCTGTGAACATCAAATGATCATCCTACTGTTTTTGCTGATGCCAACTAAGTAGATATCACATGACCTCTGCTGAGGGTAGTATCGCTGCTGGGTGGATCAAATGCAGAGCGGTAGCTGCAGGCTTTCTAACCAAAGGAAAGAGGTAATCTGCATTGATTTCTAAAGATAAAAGACTAACAGGGATTAATACTGTCCACTTTCTCTCCTATCACAAAGTCAATTCTAACAGCTCTTCTAAGCTATATAAACATTATTATTATTTTTTTATGACTGCTTTCCTTTTTCCTGAATGCTTCAGGTCAGGAAGATTTCACTTTTTTGAAATCATATCATAGTGAGAAATCTGTCTTTTTCTGTTATTGATTAAAAATGAATGCTTGAATAGTAAGTATCCCAGGAAAGCTGTAACACTTTTAAGTTACCACTGTAAATATTCATCTAATGAATTAAAGGTAGTCACCACTAGAACTGCAACACATGCATCCACTTACCTCAGCCTATCTGTCTTTAGGAATGTTCCTAATGGTTTGTGGCAGCCATGATTCTGCTCCGCTTGTCCTGAACATGAGATCGTTAGAAAGCTAGGCTGGTTCTGAGCCATTTTCTGCTCTAATCAGCATTCTTCATGCTTCCACTGCAGCACAGTTTTATGACTCACAGAAACTTGCTGCATTTTTTAAATGGCCCAAACTGATTCAAAGCAAATGAGTTTGGGAAGGGTGTAGAAGTTGTTAGTTATGCATCATGTAATTGCTCATGGTACAGCTAGTTCCAAGTCCTGAATCAAACAGAGCACATTCCAGCCTATGTTAGTGAACATTAAGTAATTTAAAGCCTCAGTTGTGCCAGGCACTCCCTCAATTACTTGTTTTCCTTTAAGAGCCTTGCAGTCATTTAGAGAGGATAGAACCCTGCATTTGTTTTAAATGTGTAAATAACTAAACACATAGCAGAGGCAAATTATAAGTATGGTAAAATCCATGAGCTGGACAAAATGATGAATGGACTTTGGAAAGGTACCCAAAAGTGACATGGTTATCTTGCAGTGTTTCTACATGGGCAGAAGGGGAGAACTTTTCTGCCCGCATAAACTTGGCCAGATGTGAAGAAACATCTATTCAAAGTCATTAATGTGATGACTGTGGTCCAGCTATTGAACCCTGATGAAAGGTAGTCTCACTGGACTGGAAAGAGCTCCATGCTCATGTGAATATACTGCTTCCAACATACAGATTCTGCCTGTACTCAGAGAGAACTAAACTGTACACATCTGGGGGTATCCATTGGCTCATAAGCAATTTTAGAACAGCTTCATCTCACTTAACTTTAGACCTTTGAGAAAGCTATGTTAGAAATGTAACTGCTTTACATTCACTCTGTAGACAATGGGGAAGTGAGGCATCTTTATTAGAGGGCAGTTCAGCCCCCTACTATCTGAAGGATCCTGTAGAAGAACTTTACTCTTTCTATGGACTGCAGTGTAGTTCAAGGTGATGAGGTGTCCAACTGTATCATTGTAGGGCTCTGGGCAAATAAGTTATATACACGATACTGGCAATCAAAGGAAGAAAAACAGACAGTAGAACAAAACACACAGTCATGCATTATAGATGAAATGATTTTAAATCTCTAAAATTTACATTTTTATGTGTTTTTTCACAGAATCACAGAATTTCTAGGTTGGAAGAGACCTCAAGATCATCGAGTCCAACCTCTAACCTAACACTAACAGTCCCCACTAAACCATATCCCTAAGCTCTACATCTAAACGTCTTTTGAAGACTTCCAGGGATGGTGACTCCACCACCTCCCTGGGCAGCCTGTTCCATCCTTTTGATGTATTTATTTTATTTTATTTTATTTTATTTTATTTTATTTTATTTTATTTTATTTTATTTTATTTTATTTTACTTTACTTTTCTAAAGCAATACAGGGAACAGAAACAGCAATGCATTTACAATAAAAAATAAAAATGTTCAAAAAATGTCAAAAATATTTCTTTAAAAATTTTGTTCTGTCATGTCTTATGAAATGATAAAATTCAATGTACATTCTGATGTTGCTCAAATTCAATTTGGTAACCAATTTTTTACATTAAAAATATCACAAATTTCATCTTTCTTAAACACTTCTCTGCATATTCTGCAACTCCAGGAAGCTAAGCCAGGTCCTTTCCTCCTTCTTCTCTCAAGTCAAACTTTTAGCTCCTACCGTATCTCATGAAACACTTCTGGATCTTCAAAGGAGAAACTGAAGAATATGTAGTATGAGAAGACACTATTGCCTCAAAGAGAGAAGCTGAGATTGGAAGCAGGAAGCTGGCATATGTGTCTAAAGGAATCATTGATTTGTATGGACTTTTCATTGCAAATATTAACATTAGAAATGGTTTATTCTTAAGAAACAATATGAACTTATTCAAACACAAACATATTAAAAAAAAAAAGTTTTAAAATAGAACAGCCATTAGTTCTATGTTATGTGTGAGGTCATTAGATATTATTTTGTTTCTTTTTGGCATCAAAATCTGATGACTTCCTATAGCCTTAAACACAGAGAAGGATATGAAATCTGGCCTGACAATTCTAATGTAAAGCCCAGGTTTACTTAAGTTTTAGCCAAATGTGCCTGACCATCTCATCACTGGTATGCCTCCTGTTCAAATCAATATACGTGCAAACATGATAAGAAGACCTTTTTTTATTATTATTTTTTTCTCCTGAAACCTGACTGCTAAGGGCTCACATCCCATATTTCTCCCCCTTTTCCAAACTCTTATCTGCCTCTTTTTCATTCACACACAAAACTTGTGCATAATTACTTGCCCCAAAACCATACTTATGCATTCATTATCTCCAAGAGAAGATGTCAGTTTTCCATGTTGTAGACCAAGATCTAAAATAACCCCAATACCCTCAATGCTTAATGTTGTTCTCACTAATTTAAAAAATGGTGTATCATGTCCATGTTATGGCAAGCAGAATAGCAGTAAGCAAGGACAGAAAAATATTGAAGAAATTCCATATGTCTCAAAATAATTTCAGAGATTCACACAGAAGAGTTAAGCAGAAGTTGGAAGGACTCTCATTTGCTCCCCACCAGATATTTCCTCTATCACTAGCAGCCAGGACTTTTCAGACAACTCTGATTTCTACCTGCAGATCCAGGGGACAGATGCCTGAGGATCCAAGGGAGCCAGATTGATGGGAAACATCAGGCTGTGTCAGCTCCCCGTTGGGTCATCTAATGGGATCCAGCCCCAAACTCTCCAGCATGTGCAAAAAAATGGGAAGATGAGGCCTCTACTTGCATCATCTTTTTTTTTTCTACAGAAACATGTATTTTTCTAATTTGAAGTCATTTGAAAAGTATGTTAGTTTCCAATGCACTTCCTGAGAAAGTAGAGATCACTTCCTGTAAGTAGTCCTGTAAGGTAGTCCTGCACACATTATTGATAATAAACCTAAAAAGCTTTTCAAATGACCGTCAGATGAGCTCGAGAGTGAATATACAGGAGAAAAGCCCTTTTCTCACATAAAACTTTGAAACTGTTTCCTTCCAGAGGTTCTGGATCATTTGTAATGCTAAAAGGCAAGAAAAACGGTGGCACTTACTTGAACTTATGGTGGATTTGAGGCTTATTTTTGCTGATTTTTTGTTTTATGCATGTGGATTACCTAGTCACTGCGTGATGGGGACTTAACAGGGACTTGAATAGTGCAAAGGGACCATGTGCGTTTATGTCTGTCACTGATTTTCTGTGACTGGAGTGTCTGATACAGACAAGACAGCTCTTTCCTATCATCCTTTTATGTGTTTGAATGACTACATGGGTTTACATGCTCTTACATGTCTGTGCATATATTCATACATATTTGTGTGTATATAAATAATTGTTCATATAAAAATTTGTGAGAGGTCATGATTTTCAGTGACCACATTCTCCACATGCCATATAGTCACAGCATGAAAGCAAACGTTAAAAACAAACAGACAAACAAACAAAAACAACAGTGAGTAGGTGAAACAGATAGCTTGTATTCCAATCTGTACACAATGCCTACTCCCTCTCCTTCATTTCACAGCTGGCATGCTCAAAACTTGTTACCCAGCTCCTGCACCTTACTGCATGATCAGGGGCAGTGGGAATTAAACATAACTGAAATGCAGCATTGCAGAAGTTCATCTGGGTTAGGGAACTCAGCAAGATTAGAGTATTTGTAGCACAAGAATTTGTAGCTTGTGATTCTAGAATGAGCTGTGTACCCAGGCACTCACAGGATATGTGCTTGTATTAGCAGGGCTGCTGTGGAAGAGTTCATAGGTTATGGTTAGACACACCAAATTACCTCATTCCCTGCTTGCTAGTTGAAAGGAAGATTCATCCTCACCCTAACCTGCCTACTTCCCCCATGCAAATCCCTTTTCATTTGGGCTTTGTGAATGGGAGCAGTGTTTATCACTATAAGCTCCTATTCTGATGTCTTCCTGTACAAACCATGTGAGATCAGGAAACCTCAAAAATATTAAGTCTATTATGAAGCTTATGTATCAGTTTCTCATAAGCCACTGAACTGGATAAAGCAACTGAATGTTCTATGGAAGGCTGAATTTCACTCTTCCAGTGATAATATGATTTTTTTTTTTTCCAAATATCAAGTAATATTCCCATTTGCTGTTTGTGCTTTAAGCATGTTTCTTCCAAAATATCATCTAACATATACAGAACATGAGAAATATCTCCATTTGGTGCCCTAGAGATAATTTCCACTTTTTTATTTTTTTGCCACAGAATACAGACTATCAGCAATAAATGTTGAAAAAAAAATATGTCATTTCTCACCTTTGCTGCCTGTTAAAATACCCAGTGCAACATTCATGGCTGTGCTTCATTTATATAACAATGCTAATTTTCCTCTGTCATCTTCCTGTTCATGCTGAAATGCAAAAAGCTTAATTCATTAAGGCTTGTAAGAGGCTTTAATTATATTGGCTGGCACATATTATAGAAATGTAGCAAGTTTATCTCCTGTAAAATGTGGAAAGGTGGAGTTTGGATGAAAGATGTTCTTCAGAAAAATATTAATTGGATTTTAGTGCATGGACATGTTGCATAATTCCATTCCTGCTCACAAAGAATAATGAGAAAACTCCTGGCACTATCTTACTCTGATTAGTTTCTCCCTTTGCCTTGGCTTCCCTGAGGCTAATACAGCTCTATCTGTTCTAAAGATAAACCGTGGTATTCAGTCCTCAATGCATTCAGGTGGACCTTACACCAATATTCCCTTTGAATTATTATACAATGTGTAAGCAGGGCTTTTGTGTTGATAAAAGCTTGAACTGACAGATTGTAGCTCCATCTATAGTCCCTACCCAAGGGTGGCTGTAGCTCCCAGAAGAAGGCAGTGCATCTGTCAGTGAAGGATCACAGTATGTATGCTCTGTTTTTAGTGCATTGATAAGGCAGGTTTGGAGGACTGAGATGTTTACTGCCTCCCACTGTTCAAGCTGTCCCAATGCTTACATAAAATTGAAAGTTGTTTGCTCTCAGCTCCTTGTAAGAAGTGCAAGACAGGCCCTGGTGTGCCACAGCAAGCTGAAATAAGCATTGCTTTATATTACTATTCCAAGCTGTACACAATGGCAGCTTAGAAGCAGTGTCATAGAGTCATTATATGACAAACAGATATGACAGCTTCAGACATTTCAATTTAATGAGTCAATATACTTATATTATTCTCCTAAGCACCCATTGCTGACCACTGTCTGAAACAAGATACAGCTAGAAAAATTGTCTGATGCAGCATAGCAGCTCTAATAGTCTGATCTCATGAAAAGTTGCTCTGAAATGCTCTAGAAGATTTGCATGACAATGGCACTGTACAATCTGATGCCAGTTGTTTTTTTGTTTTTGTTTTTGTTTTGTATTTACAAATGTTTAATTTGTGGATGCTTTATCAGTTTCATTATTATGGTAGCCTTTCAATGCTGTAAGACTTTGATATCTTTATTTAATATGCCCTGCCCAATATGGAGGTTAAAGCCAGATAATGGAAGCCTGATTCAAGTAATGAAATTGTGTTCTAAAAATATAAATAAATAAATAGGAAAAGTCTTGTATTTATCTGCTTATTTCCTTCCAAGCAACAGCAGAAAGTAGTAACAAGAGAAATTTCAAAGCCACTATGGGTTGCTCAGGCTCAATATCACTGTTATGTTTTAACATGTTTTTACTAGAATTTGCTTTTTCTGGGAGCATGTCAGACTTTTCCTGTGTATTCCTCATTTGCGAAGTTGAAGTTAAATTAGTGACTTTAAAGAAATAAATTAAGTCTAATGCTACTTTTTTTTTTTTTCAAGTAAATATGAGCTCATTCTAAATAAGTAGAAAAATATAGTACAGTAATAGACCATTTCTTTTTGAGCTGCAAAAGTGTCACTATAGAGGTTTAAACTATAACTGTCTTTTCACCACTCTAGTAAAGGGTGCTTTGCTATTAGCTTCTTTGAATCCAGGCTTTCTCTTCAATTTGATATTGCTTTCACATAAGCACTCTTTGAGGGAAGTTTGCAACTAAAGTTAAAGAAGGAAACTCTCAATACCAGCTATGTCATGGGCTCCTTGTTGCAGTGTGTTTTGTCTGAAAATTGCTTCTTGGAAGGGTAGGGGTTGAAAGACAAGAAGGGAAAACCTCCTGGCTCTCAAGGCCTTTCCACAAAAGGATTGCTTCCAAACTGAATGCCCATAGGCCTGGGAGTCGGCAAGATATACTTGCCTATTCAGTGACTACAGTAATATCTACTCTCTCTAAATTATGAGATCTTTAATGACTAAGATAGCATCTGTTCTAAGCTTATATTACAAAATGGACTATGGCATTTGGTAACATAATGTCAGAATCTTCAATATGGGTAAATCTAAAAAAAACCACGGTGTGTGCTGTATCAGACTGTCCACTATGCACAAATCCTCCATGTATCATAGGCACAAAGAAACTGATAAATCTGGAAGTGATGGACTTGTCATGAATATAAGGCTCACCCACACGTATATGCATATGTATAGTACCCATTTTTAACTTTTCAGACCATGGAAGAGCCTGAAAATGTCCATTAACTGACCTCATGTTTCTTTACATTCAGAGGAAAGAAGAAGCACAAATAGCAGTAGCACCATTTATCTCTGTTGTTACTGATTTCCAAATAGAGGAAACTGAACCCTGACAGAGTCACATCATACATAGGTCAGGGACTGCTTCCAGCATCCATTGCAAGAAAATGGAAGAGATCCCCAGAGAAGAATAGATGGTACTTGAAACTGAAGCTAACAAAAACTATAAATATATTCAGAGGAAAAATCTCAGAGGGAGATACACGGCAGGGTAGATTAGTCACAGGAGATCAGGACACTTTGTTTAAGGTTACTTTATTGAAGTGGTAAATAAAAACTGTTATCTGATGGTTGTACAAGTAGTGTACACGAAACCAATCAGCTGCCTCTCACAACATTCTCATAAACATTTATATCCAACAAACCATGGCTTTGGTGAACAAGAGTGTGCAGCTCACACCATGAGAGAGGATGTTTTCCAGAAAACATCTATGATGTAGAGACACGTTGTTGCTCATACAGTACCCAGTCTTCAAAACAATGCTGCTGGCAGATGCTTCATTCTGTCCTTGATTTGTTAAAGACCTTTATTCGTTAAAGGCTTTTGTAACAGTGCTTCATGAGAAGCAGAAGTGTTGGGGTCTGGTCAGTATTCCACATGTCACCTCAACCTTTGCAGTATCTCTAGCTTTATTCCTCATCTTCCATGTTTCTTCAACACAGCAAACCCAATTTTTTTTTATATCCATACATATTTCTTTCAGCCTGCCATCTGAGTAAGTCCCAGCCTTTCTGCCTCAATAAGAGCAGTACACATGCTGGCTGGTAGGGGTGCACGATATATGAGATGAGACGGGCCAACCTGCTGCTGCCAAGCAGACTGGGAGGTAATTGAACTCTAAATACAGCCTCTTTACACTGTTTACACAGCTATCTATTGACATAAACTTTACAGGAGTTTAATAACTTTGAGACCTTAGCACCTCTGTGAAATTTAATGGAATTTAGTCATAAGGTTTGATAATTGTTAGAGAAGAATGATTATGAGTTACCCCAAGTCTACTTCCTACATCAGAAAGTACAACAGAGAACTCAAAACCCTCAGCCCTTTTGGCTGATGCTCCCAAATACTACTGACTGTACCCTTCACATGTTAATTCTGCATTATTTATGTTCTGTGTTAACATGGGCCTTCCAAAACCAGCAGTTCAACTTGTTTGGCACAAGAGTAGGCCACCTATGATGTTCTGAATGACTTCTTTAGGGCTTAAAAAATTCCAAAGGATTTATAAAAACATGGATCTGCCATGTACACCCTGATGTGGTATCAGCTATAAAGCCATCAAGGGCATGAAAGCAGCCTGTCTTTTTCCTATGTCATACAGCCATGTGTTTTTTCACTGAAAGCACCTGAACTGAGCACTTTGTGATGTAAGAGAGGACAGCAGAGTGCTTCTTCTGAGGATTTTTTACTTTCAACCAAAGTAGAACATATCTGGGAAAGGCTGAAGTATGAGCATGAGGTGTGGGAGACTGACAGAAAGCTTTGTAACTCTTCCCTTAATGAGAATGAAACAGAAGGGCTTTTTCTAGGTATTTAACTGTGTATCAGTGAAACTGATATTGATGAAATTTTATTGCAGTCATTTATAGTATTGAGTTTCCTGAGCTCTGGTTAGATATTTATATATATTCTCAATATAATTTTTATGTTTGCTATATACATATATGTATAACAAATCTTAGAATATAGATATTGGGTGTGATAACAAACAGTCTGTTGTGAAAGAAAATCATAGCCACAAATATCCTAAGGAAATTAGATATTAGCCTAATACAACAGATATTAATCCAGTTAATCGACAAGCAAACTAGTTGCTAATTGCCAAGTCTGGTATGTGACAACTGGTCTGTGACAAAGTTACAGGAACAATGATGCTATTCATCATGTTCACATAGAAGGGTATACACAAAGCTTCCTCTGAGCCCCTGGAAATCTGCAAAGAATTGCAGCATGAATGCCTTCAACACAGCAGGAACAAATGGGATCCTTCTCTCCTCTATCTTCAGCTGCCCTAAACTTAGTCACTGAGGTTTAAGTAGGATTCCTCTGCAGAAATTGGAGAAAAATAGGCACTTGTAGGTGGAAAGTTTTCTCATCTATTCAGTAGCTGCCTTAGGATCACAGAATCATAGAACAGCCAAGCTGGAAGGGACCCGCAAGGATCATTGAGTCCAACTCCTGGGTCCCCAAAGGACAACCCAAAAAATCAGACCATGTGTCTGAAAGCGTTGTCCAAACACTTCTTGAACTCCATCAGGCTCAGTGCCACACCAACTCTCCTGGGGAGCCTGTCCCAGTGCCTGACCACCCTCTGAGTGAAGAACCTTTTCCTAACAGACAGCCTGACCCTCCTCTGTCCCAGCTCCATGCCGTTCCCCCAGGTCGTATCACTGTCCCCAGAGAGCAGAGCTCAGCACCTGCCCCATCGCTCAACCTTGTGATGACTGAATCACTATTTGAAGATGCCTATTCCTTCTCTGGCAATAGAGGAAAAGACTTGTTCAGGCTAAAGACTGTCAGGTACCTAAAAATGGGTGAAATTAATCCCTCTGAGAAAAAAATTTCTGTTCTGTCTTTGCTCAACTTGTCTTAGATTTGTGCTGGTGGCTTTAAGTCCTCCTGAGGCCTCAGTCATCCTAAGCTAACATTCAATCCAGTACTAGGTACAAGCTCTTTTCAAGAACATTTGAGTTGAAAATTAGTGTTTCAGCACAAAACAGTGTGAAATACAAGAGTGTTTCAGCAAAATCAAAGTTACAGAGAAATTGCATATAGCTCCCCATGACAAAAACTGGGGTGTGATCATTCAAAGATATCACAAAGTTAATTTTCAAGTAGCTGTTAAAGTTGATTTTCCAGCAGACAATGGGTAATATGATTTTTTTTTGTTGTTGTTATTTGTTTGTTTTTTAGAAGTTTAAGTTCAATTTTGCATCTTTCTCTTTTTTTTTTTTTTTTTTTAATATTAAATGATGGTTATGAGCAAAAATACAAAATGAATATCACATCACCTCTCCTATGCCTCTCAGTATCCTGAGGTATTTATAGAGAGCAGAGAAATGCTCTGCACCAAAGACCTATCATTTTTATCAAATTTCCTTTCAAGGCTGGAGGGCAGCAGAGCAGTGGGCAGGTATAATGACCTTCCATATCGCTTTTATTTTCTCTGGGCACTAAAATTGATTTCCCTTAGCTTGGCATGTCAAGCTCCAGAGCTAAGCTAGAAAAAGTAGGTGAGAGCAATAAAATTTAGGACATCTGATGTGACTGCCTATAGAGACTATGATGAAACTCTTCTCACCAAAGAGTACCTGAATACTACAGAAAAAAATTCTTGTTCTTACATTAAGGGGGAAATAATCTGGCCTTTTAAAACAGACTTTTATATTTAATTTAGGGCTGTCCACACTGCTGATAAGGAGCTATAGAACTGCAAAAATGCAATTATGTTAAATCACAATAACTTGTCATTTGTGAATCCATGCCCATAATGTCATTTCTATGCAATGGTTTCATTTAGCTATGAAGAACTCACTGTCATGACCAAAATCAGTTTCAGTTCAGATTATTTACCAGTGTCAGCCCCACACATAGTGCTCTCCCACTTTCCCTTCTCTCCAAGACCAGGGTATTGCACAAAATGCAGGGCATGGATGGAGGATTCTCAGCCCCTCAACGTCTTTCTGCTTCCCTGCTGAACCCTAATGACTGATTTCCCTACCACTTTCACCATGTGTCAGTGTTAGTAAATTTTTTGATCTGAACTCAAAGATTTGACTCAAAGATTGAGCCTCTGTATAACCTATCCTTTATCTTCTGTGTGAAGAACACAGACATTTGGGTGATGACCCCTTCCCAGCACAGTCCGTGGTTCCATGGCGTGTAACAACACATACTAGCCTCAACACTTCTGGTAAAATGACAAGTAAAACAGATTCTATTCGATTATCTTCACTCAAGCTTAATCAATGAAAAACTTTCCCTGAGTAGCTCCCAGGAGCAATTGTAATGGCTTTTCTGTGCTAAACTAGAAGCCAGCAAACATTGATAACCATCCCTGCCTAGGAAATACAATGAAACTTTTTATCCATAAATGCCCTGGTTAAGGGACAAACATGCCCTTCTTCTCTAACAGAAACTGGCTTTCCTTTAATTTTAGCCAATGTAAATCAAAGCACTTCTGCTAAAACTGAATATAAAAGCCATGGGAGGAAAAAATACCTGTCCTGAAGTCTTTATTTTCTGTCAGGCAAGAATATGATACTGCTAAGAAAAGGTTACAATTCAAGATGTTTAGAGAAGCTGTAACAAATGACAGTAGCTGTGGAGGAATCGTTAAGTGAGGCAGGACATGTGAATGTTGAGCAGTTGGGAGACAATGGGCTGGTGAAGCACCGTACTCAACTCACATGAGCCTGGGCACGTATGCAGCTGGCTGAGAGCCAATCAGGCTCAAGGACACGATGCCCTTGGGCCATCGGGAAAGTCCCTAAGGTGGGACAGGTAGCCAAAAGAAGGAGGACCAGACTGAAAAGCCCGGGAAGTGTTAACCAATCCTGAGCTTAGTTTCTGCAATATGTATGAGTTGATTATGTTCAAACTAGATAAAAGACGACTGAGCTATCCATTAAAGTTGAAGTTCACTGTTCACTCATATTGAGCGTCTGGGTCTTCCTTCCGTCGACAACAAGTAGCTAACTGGAGAATATTTAAAATAATGTATTGAATACTGATATCCAAGTTAAAAAAATAAAAATTAAAATTAAAATTAAAAAAAAAAAAATCTGTGGCAATCTTATTCCCAGTGAGTATTCAAAAGACACTTAGACACCTTTGCAATGATGGGAATACGGTCTTGACCCTGTGTCCTCCCACTTCAAAAAATGATCATTCAATGAACAACTGTTTATAAAGTTGTATCTTAATTTGTTCTGGACAATATTTTTAATTGTAGCTTGTTCATCCCACCTAACAATTTTCCACAGGGGGAAAAAAAAAAAAAAAAAATCTATTAGATTTTTGTCTGTGAGCTTTGAGGGAATAAAGATATGATTTACTGTGGGGAATACAGCTTCTGTTTTCACTGAAAGCCATAAAACAGCAACTCCCTGCCACCATTTTTTACAGTCAAGACTTCATTTTGCTAGACTAAAAGTTAAACCCTGAAAACTCTGCATTGCTCAGTCGAGTTGCAAGCCAGGAGAGAGTTAGATATATGGAGCTAATCCACTAGTTCCCAACTCTGAAAATTGCTTTGATTAATTAAAAAACATCTCGAGTGTACACAGAAATGTCAGTGCACACAGCGTGAGATAGGCCATCTTGCTGCAGTTTTTGAAAGGTGGAACATGAAATGTTCCTAATGCAGGACAGAGTCAAAGGTTGCTGTTATCTCCTGGTCTTGCTACACCCCCCTGCTCCCCCCCCCCCACACACACACACCCCACACACACACCCCACACACACACCCCAACAGACACACTCCAGGCTCTGGAGCTCAGCAAATAGATACATTGCAAATTGGCTAGGATCACTGAACCACTCTCACTTTGTTTCTGGTTTCTGGAAGGGTATTTCCTTATTTTGATCTGTTCTAATTTCTGGAGGGAAGGAGACCAGAACTGGACATTTCATTCATTATCATGTCTATAAATTCACATGGCTATAGCAAAAGGATGTCATGACATGCAAAGAAAGGTGTGCCTGGCTAGGGTAAGGTGTTTTTGAACCATGGGTGCTAGCATTTCTCTCTGCATCCCTGTCCGTTCCCTCTGAGAATGTGACACTACTTCTTCCAGAGTAGACTGAAGCATCTGACCTTTTTCCTCAGCCTCTTCTGAACATTTCTATTTGCATTCCCTCTAGACAAGCAAGTCAAAACAGATCATCACAACTTTACAAGTTATATGCCAGGAAGATTGTTGCACACCTGTGCTACATGCACTAAAAACAGAACTGCCAATATACCTGGTTACAATTATTTTCTCTAAGCTAAGCAAGAGATTTCAGTATAATACGGGGTGAAGACTTAAGGGCAGTGCATCAGACTAGAGGGAAACTAACAATTTCAGAGAACTGTGCTTCTAATCTGATTCTGCGAAATTATAGTTTGACATTGCTTTGCCTTTTTATCCTCGCAAAGGCCTTTTTTCCCTTGTCACAATGAGGTCTTTCTACTGTTCACATTAGCATATTTACATGAGCCTTCATAATCGTTTCTTATAAAATACGTTGATTTCTATCATCCTGTTTAATGATGTGCTACATTGTTTATAAGATAATGCAATGAACCCACATTGAACTCATTCTATTATCCCATAAGTAATGCAATAAACTGCTTAACAGGGCAATTAAATCAAGTGATTTCAGGTTAATGTTATTAGACAGTGTTCAAGAACATGCAACTTTTGTTTTGAGGATTGGCTTACCCTCTTAAATATTGGAAAATGTACTTTGCTAATGTTTTTGTTTGTATTCCCTAAGGTACTAATCACATTATTCATTGCTGAGGACTAGAAATATTATAGCAGCTTTCCAAATGGAGGAGAAAGTTAGTGTAGCCTCTGGTAACTTGTGACAAAGCAATGGATTTAATAACCTTGGAGAACTCCCCAGGGTATTATGCATCAGTGTTCGAAGCTTAGAAGATATTTCATTATACACAGTCGGTAGAAAATCAAATATATAAAAGAAACATAAAGATTAAATACATTATGTCATTGAAAAAAAAATTGGGCTTCTCAACCTACATATCATACCTGATTTGAATTTTTAGAAGGCTCTTAATGGATATTTTTAGACAGCATCACTCTTTTCCTTATATATATTTTTCAGCCTACCCCCCCAAAAAAAAAGTAATTCAAATACTCTGCACCATGCAAAAATTAATTAGGAACATTTCCAGTGAATCTGAACCTCTATTGTGCATCTTGAGACTGTTCTAATGATTATTGGTCCACTGACTATGTAGTTTAAAATCTCTTGTTAATAGATGAGGTGCTGAACATCAACAGCTAGCTCTTCTAGACTGAACAGTTGAAGAGGTGTCTTGCTTACAGCCAGAGAAATCTACTTCCAAGTGGATTTCCATGGAACAATACTCACATCTGAAAGCTCCTGGAAAAATCCCCACTGAATATTACCTAAATCATTTCTGAAAGGGTCTATCTGTATTTTTATTTTTCTTAAACTTCTCAGTAAGAGTTATGAATTTCAAAATTAAGAGGAATACTGGACTTCTTACCAGGATTAAGATTAAATTCATTATGCTGCATTATGCTGTTAAGGAAAACAAACAAACAAAAAAACAATCAAGAAAAAAAAAAAAAAACCTGCAGCTACTTTGAATCAAAATAAATAAAAAGCAAATGTTGAGAAAATAATAAATATTGGAATATTGAAATGTTTCAAGACTAAATATTATTACATTTACTTTTTAGTGGGTAACATATCTCAAAAAGGATGTTTTGATGTACCAAAAACACCTCATATATATGTTTAGATTTTGGTTCACCATCAAAAGTAAAGCTAGTTGTTTAATGAGTTCAAATCATGATACCAATTAAAATAAAAAAAATCTCTTCCTCTGTACAGAGCCATGGCTTCAGATATTCATGTTGAGTTCTTTTGAAATTTCAAATCACAGCCTTCTAAAAAAGTGTTCTGCTTTTTTTTTAGCCGATGACTCAACATTTTCTGTGGATAGATTTGTGAAATTTGGGTGGTTCAACACTTTTGAGAAAAAAATGGGACCATTATTCAGTCACTGTAGAGGAACTTAGCAACCCAATTATTTCTTTTCCTTTTCCCCTTTTTTTTAAGTAATAGTAAAGATTAATTTCATTAAGTCCAAATGAGCACTTTTCCAATGTCACCCAAACTCTCACTTCTTTTGTGTACTAGTATAACTGCAGCAGCTTGAACTATTTGCTACCATCTGTATGTATAGTCATCTTTATTTTTTATTTCAGTGTGTGATTTATTTGTAAAAAATGCCTCAATTCTGAGAGTCTGATCATTTCTTCATAAGTCTTTGGTGATACAGTTCACCTAAATACCTCTCAACCTGCTGCATGGATGTTTCATGAACTGCAAGAACATTTCACATTTAAACACTTTTTTTTTTACGTTTAAAGCACTAAACAGACATTAAGTAAGTAGGATAGAATTTTCAAAAACGTCTAAAAGACTTAAATCCTAGCCACCCTTAAAATCAACTGGAGTAAGCAGTTAAACTCCTTGTGGAAACGTGGAAATCTCATTTTCAACCGTAACAAGGCCTCAGTGATGGTAACTACCACTAACCCTTTTCAACACAAACTGCTTGAAGCACTGCTAAATAAACGCCCCAGGATGACAGATTCAGTTATTGGTACTGCTAGGACTTGAGCTTGAAAAGATTCTCCCTAGCTGTGCATGAGTGTCACAAGGGCTGGTTGAGCAGGTAACATCGCATCCATTAATAGATGGGCAGAAAGGTATTCACCAAGGCTGAGGCAAATCTTATTGGGATGATCTGAATCGCTTCTCATCTCAGATGAAGATGAAGGTAAGGCACTGCCTGGCAGCCCTGTGAAATTTCTAGACTTTATTTCAGAAGATTATGACTCATACAAACAGTGACTGAAATCAGAAGAAAATTGAGGTTAGCCAAATAGGTTAAAAAATTCAAGATAAAGCAAAGCACGTCAGGTTCACCTAGCAAAAAACAAAAAAACAAACAAACAAACCAAAAAATGCATTTTTCATTTGTTTTGATTTAGCACTGTTGCTGAACAATTTGAAAAACTTTTTTGACTCAGCTCTATATAGTATTCACCTCACTCTAATTTTTTATTTCACCAAGCCTGAAAAATGTTATTTCACCCTGCTTTGTTTGGCATACTCAGCTACTTTAGTAGGGGTGACAGTTATTAAAGATTGTTTAAAAATTACAGAGCCTTTGTAATATAGGGACTACATGCCAGTAAATCAAATCTGAGTTTCTTTTTCCTCCATCTTTTTCCATTTTTTTTTTTTTTTAATATCTGTCTCTCACATAATTAACTAGCTAGTTCTAAAATGTAATTTATATCACTCAGATGGGTCTGAATTACATTGTACTTAGAGAGGCAGATTGAAATGCGAAATGCAAATTTGAGTTCATGTCCGTTTTTAAAAAGTGAACACTAATCCTTGTGGGACTCTGGATTTGACAAAATAAATAAATAAATTATATGAATGATGTATGCTCAGAAAAAGCAATGCTGATAAGGAGCCTGATCCTGAAAGGCCTTGAATGTGTGAACAGCATGAGCTTAATTTTCAGTTTTTCTCTTTCTTCACTTCAGAAAGGGATGGAGTGAAAACTGGAGGAGGTGACTCCAAACCACCTCTTTGCACCTCTTTGCTCTTGCATTGCAGCCCTAGATAATGCAGAATCAAATGAAAGCACCACCTTTCCAACTTTTACTTCCATAACATCTTTGCTGATACTTCAGTGCCTCTTACTTCCAACGTAATCTTGGGGCACTTACCTAACTGTGTATTTCATGCACCAAGGTTAGCTATAGTGGGACATCACATGTCCAAGGTCCTGAATATATGGAATTAGGAATATTTAACATTGCAGTCTGAGACATCAGAAAATGAGAGAATATGACCCAGAAGACCTATTCGTGCCCATTGCTGTTACCATTTCTCAACAATGCAATTGGAAGAGTTGTAAGGCACCTTGACTTTCTTTTATTTTGTTAGGAAGGTAACCAAGTATATAGTTTTGGGTTGTTCCTCCCAAGTCTACAAAGCATACTGTATTTATTTTGTTTTGAAAGTCAAAGTGTGTTTACTATGATATAAAATAGGAACAAATTGTTAGTGCAGAGATTTGCATATATCATTACCATACTTCCTAATTATTTCTGGATCTATTTGCATAATGAAAAAGGGAATAGTTTCTTCTCAATAACAGTAAATATAAAAAATGTGCTTGTCATTCCTCCACAGGGAAGGAACTTTAATTGTTTCATTCTAAACCCTAAAAAGTTGAAATTTTAGAATAGCTAAACAAATAGTAGGATGAAAAAATAAACAAAATCAGAATATATCATGGATCCTCTTAAGGGCATACTGGGGCAGGTTAATCATTGCCAATACTTTTACAATTTAATGAAAGATAAGTGAAAAAGAGTACAGAGACTTTCATCTTTGCAGGTAAATTTTCTAAGTGACTAAAAACAATCTTGGTGATCTCTCAAGGAAGTAGATGTTTACTGTTGATGTTCTGTTTACTTTTATTTTACTACTAATGGGACATGTCTGAGCTGAAAATGCTGTGAAGATTTGTGCATTGTAGTGACACTTCATCCCACCCTCACTTAGATGGAAGAAACCTTTTATTGATCACCTATCTGTCTTGTTTAAAGGCCATCAGCTCCACTCTCAGGTTTTAATGGCAGGAAATTCATTTGTTGGTGTTTGTTAGAAACCAGATACCTTGAGGCAGAAACCAGTACAATATAAATTATAAAAAACCTCCAGATACGTTTGATTTTTTTTTTTCACAACCAGAACCTAAATGCCAGGATGGACAGTGGAAGTACTTGCGGAAGAACTCATACCAGTTGAGGATAGTTTCATGATACTGAGCAAATCACTCTGGGAATAGTTATAACTCATAACACACTGCCATGCTATACATAGCCAAGCTAGCTCTGAACAAGGTACTGTGTCCAGACCAACACCATGAAAAAGCAGCAGACATAGCAGTGAAAGCAGAACAGTGTCACTCTGACAACACATTTCAATTTATTAAACTATTCTCCCAGCAAAACTGCATAGCCCAGCTGGACTATCCTCCTAGTCCGGGAGCTAACTAAGAATAAAGCACAGCATGCTGCAGAAAAGTTTTGTTATGCCTTTATGATCTGGGGGTTTGCTGTCTGTGATGAAGTGATTCAGCTTCCAGCCTTCACAGATGGTTTGGAGGTAATTTGCAGCAACTGACTAACAAGATCTAGGAAGACAAACAGACAGGAAGACTGACAGACCACAGGACCTCAGAAACACATACAAATATTTAAATATAAGCTATTGCCCATTGTCACCTGTCTTTCATTATCACTTGGAAAGCAAATTGCTTCCTCCTGTAAACAGAAATAGTTAATAATTAGCTGATTGCCGATATGATTGTAGTTGATGAGAGATTTTTTCTCCCACATTGTATTGTGTTGCAGACCATTGTGTTATAGTCCACAGAAAGAAGGAAGGAAGAGATGTTTAAATGATAAGGATGTTTATTAGACTTGTATAAGTAGAGGATTCAAAAAACAACAACAACAACAACAATAAAACTTAATTTACAAAATGCTAAACAAAATTGTAGAGAGTATGGTCAAAATTCATTTAATGAAAGGCAATAGGAATGCTAACTGGTATATTTTAAGTACACAATAGAAAGAGTCAGACTGAATATGAGAGAGAAAAAGATGAGGATCTTAATTTATGCTTGAGCACTGTATATGTACAGAAATAATGGGATGAAGAACATCAGACCATAAAGAATTCCTCAGGAAATTTGAATTCATCAAAGTTTCTAAACAGAAGAGAATGCATAGAAAGAGAGATAAGGAAAAAGAAGATAGAAAGGAAAAGAAGAAAGAAAAAATGAAAAGATGAAAGGGGGGGGGGGGGGGGAGGAGGAAAAGAGGGAAGGGGAAAGAAGTAGGAAAAAGGGGGAAAAAATGAAATTGTTAAATTCTTAGCTTGACATCTATGGAAACCAAAAATGTTCTGGCTACCAGAATCTCAGAAAGTGCAGTTACACCACTGTAATACTCCAAAATAAGAAAAGCCAAAAACCTTAATTAAATTTATCGTTCGGGTTCTGAAAAGAAAGGTGTATTTAAGAGATCTAAGTAGAGAGACTGCATTCAGAGTTGTTCCAGATTGTGATTTTATAAGGTCATCTAGCTAAGCAGACATGAAACAAGAATATAAGGAAAGAAAGTGCAACAGGAAAGCACGCATATGAAAAAGGAGAGGGGAGAGAGGGAATAGAGCAGAAAAGCAGAAATAATCTAGACTCAAAACCAGAGGTGACAGACACAGAAATCATTCTACCAATTAAAAAATAATTAGATTCTCTGTACGATGTGCTTTTCCTGAAATTAGTTTTGTTGTTGTAGTGCAAAGTTTCCTGATTAACAGAAATAGCAATAATTATAACAAGTAATAATAATAAATGTATAAGTAAAAATATTGCTACTCTTACATGTTGAGAATTATTTTGTATAAGCAAAGGAAATCATTAAAAAAAAATCAAAACAGTGAATCTACTGAAAATCCATAATGTGAGAGAACATAAATATTTTCAAATTCATTGCTAAGCCTAAGGCACCAATATACCTATTATGTTAAAAAACATATTATACTCCTATAGAGCTATAAAATAAAACAAACAAACAAACAAAAAAACTAGATTTTTAAATGAAATTTATTTGAGACAAGTTTAAAATAATTTTAAAAAGCATTTTGGTGTTTATTTTTTTTTACTTTTAAGTGCATTTTTGCTATGTGGGCACACTTTTTTTTTTTTTTTTTTTTTTGAAATTTCTCTTGCAAATCAAGGAAAGTCCCAGAACACAGTCCTCACCTGGTGTAAATTGCTATGCACAATTGTCTCAGTTTACATCAGCCAAGGATCATCATACCATGGTTTGGTTTTAATTAAAAAAGAAAACGCTGAAATTTTATTTAAAGTGCAACTGTACTCTTTGGAATTCTTTTGTCCAGTGAAATGGACTTGAAGCATCACAATATGCTTTCTTATAAATTATTTAATACGTCCTGCTTCCAGTGTGGTCAGGATCAAATATTGATATAATCAGAGTTTCTCTGTAGACTGACAACCTGAATTATAATCAAACTGCAGAGCAGGGTAAGAAAACCATAATTTTGGAGGAATTGCCTATCTGACGATCAAGTACGGATGTCTTATTTTTCTTCTGTAAAATGAGTACATTTTACATAAAAATAAATAAGATAATAAAAGCAATTTTCCTTTTTTTTCCTAACAACACAGATACCACTAGTAGAAAACCACACATACAACATTGGAATCACACCTAGAATAAAACTCACTGTGAAGTGTTTTGTAAAATGTTAAATGTATACAACATTATTTAGCTTTCAGGCAAAGCATTTCAGTAAACTGTCCTCATTACACTTCAGTAAAATGGAGTGGCATCATTGTGCCCATTTTCCAGATAGTAAAACAGAAGTCAAGGTGGGAAAAGTGATTTAGCAAACACCATGCAGCAAAACAGTGAAAATGCTGTTAGATTTGAAGTTCTCCAGGTCCTGATGCATCACAGTTTTCCCCAAAAGACACCACTAACACAAGCAGACAAATCCTGTCTGCTATCACTAGGTCTGTTGGAGAATACTTTGGAAAGTTCAGAGTATTATCTGGTAGCTTCGGTGATTTACACAGGGGCGGACTTTACACGTATTAGATACCTCTACAGAAGAAGACTTTTCAAAGCATGAGAGCAAAGACTGTGCCACCTGCCATGAAGGAATACAATGAGCAATTAGCAATAACAGTAAAAGCCTCTTAAGGAGACAGAATTATCTCGAGTCTGCTCCAAGACAGAATGTGTTCAAAGCATATGTTAAAGCAAGGTCAGAGAGCTGATTTGTTTCCCAAACTGTGACATTCTTGATCTGAACCCATATCTTAGAACTTCTGCAGACCCCCCTTGCTTTACTCTACCATACAATACCAGTGGGAGATAAATCACAGCTGTCAGGCAGGTTAGGAAGCTGTTCCTAATTGCCTCTTGGATGTACAGCTGCTATCAGCCTCCTTTTTCCAGGCTGAACAGGCCAAGTGACCTCAGCCGCTCCTCATACGTCTTCCTCTCCAAGCTCTTCACCATCTTCATAGCCCTTTACAGCAGTAACAGGTTAAGAAGTGCAAGATAAACACAACAAATATATCAGATATATTTCTTTGATACTAACATTAGATATCAGGCAATCTGCTCTAACTGGTGTTGTGCCAGCTCTTTTCATGGGCCTTTCAGACCCCTTTCAAAGAGGTTTATTGACCCTTTGCAGACGATGGCTATAAATAACCCAGGTACCCAAAAAATAAGGTGCTCCAGTTCTCCGTACTTCATCCTTATTCCAAAGAGAAAACTTTTACCTTAACACATCAGTGCATGGGGCTGTATGCCACAGTATGGGACATGTTCTGGATTAGGGATGTCCAGACCAACTCTAACCTAATTGCAGGATATATCCTATCATCCCTCTGTCAGGTTTCTGCAACAGATTGAGATTTGCTGTTTTCTCCACAGATCAAGGTGTCACTCCTTGGGAAGAACCTTTTTTCTTTTCGAGTGCAGAAAGTGCTCACTTTCAAAACACAGGATCTATAGGTGATTGTACCATTTCTCTCTAATACAGTAGAAAGCAGCTAGAGAATTTAAGAAAGGAGAAGTTTAATAGGTTTAACGTCAGCCTCTGCCTGAGGCTGTTGAAATTGTCATCCAAAAAAGTACCAGAAATCCCAAGGTACAGCCCAGGTCCTTGCTATAGAGACACTCTCTGTGTATTTCAGTCAGTAACAGTTAATGTCAACATAGTGACAGAACAGAGATGAAAGCTCAACATCTCACCCATGAGTGCCTTAACCAGCAGGTTGCAGGGTCATGTACCTGTCTGAGGTCCTGCAGTGTGACTTAGGGGATATTAGAATTGGGACCCTACAGAGTTCAGCTGCCAGCAAAGGGGATAGCTGGCAATTCAGGCTTTGCAAGGCTGAAAATCCAGAACATATGCAGCTGAATAATGCTAGGAAGTGTTATTTTTGGTACCTGAATCGTGGTTTGAATCTGACCTTTTGTTTAACAGGTATGACATCGTTTGTCTCTGCACTTTGTTCTAACTGTCAGGAGGAGTTAATTGCAATCCATATGCTAAAGTTCACTTCTACAGAATCTAAATCTAATTATAGCTCTGAAATTTGCTTCATCCTATTATCAGAGAATAGAGGTCTTATAGAGCCAATGAAAGAGGAACATATTTTAGCAAATCCTTTTTCCCTTGTTGCTCAGAAATTAAAGGTAGCTTCTCTACTTATTGATTTGAGGATTTCCTAAAGTTTCTCTTATATCAAGTTTCTTCTAGAGTACAAATATGAAAATAAAATATGGTCCTTCAGAGTGACTGATTTTTTATCCGTTAATTTTCATGCCAGACTTGTGTGGATAAAACCTTTCAGTTACTGTTGATATAAGTGTCTCGGATGACAGAAAATACCAACAGACATTTCTTCTCTGTAGTTTGATGTAGCCTCATGGTAACAACTATTAATACAATGTACTTCTCTAATATCTTTTCTTCAGTAACTTCAAAGCACCAGCTGCCTCTGATCAGGCCTGAGAGATCAGTGAGGTATTTGTATAGGAGACCCTTCACAAGACGTGAGTGTACGGTGTGAAAAGCAATGAACAAGAGCTAAACAACATACAGTGGTTTGCAACAAGCTTTAAAGAGAATAGTTTATCCTGTGGAATCCTGTGTAAGTCTACTGGACGTGTGTCCTCAATTCAGCCTTTGACCCTTTCAGTGGAAGACCAGAGCTTCATGTTCCACAAAGAAAATCAGCATAATGCCCTTGAATTCCAGTTATTTCAATGAAATTGTGGCAGCAGTTCAGTAGTGTCCCTCAGATGAAGGCTGGTGTGTTTTTTTGTTTGTTTGTTTGTTTGTTTTGTGGGTTTTTTTTGTTTGTTTTTGTTGTTGTTTTGTTTCACAATTGAATTATACAAGTGCAATTGAGAGAAGAGTATGGCCTGTAAGTGCTTTGTTACTGTTATTGATTCATGAGCCAGAAGGATCGTATTTTGGTTGTTAGCTTCCACAGTGAGTTTACTGTGGCAGTGGTTAGAAAAATGATCATTTTGCTTTTTGTCTGACCAAATCTGACATAACGTCAATAAGACAAAGTAAGCAGGGCACCCTGCAGTACTGTACTATCTCTGCAGACTCACTTTTCAGCATGCACGTTTTAGAAATGTTTTTTTTTCCCATTCATACTAATCACCTGGGGCATCTAAAACTACAAGCAGTGCCTTGTATTTGCCAAATAAATAGAGGAAATCAGAATCCCAGTCATGAAAATCTGAGTAAATTTCATTTCATTTCATTTCATTTCATTTCACCACTTATCTTGTAATTCAAAAAGGGAAGTCTTACCATTGGTACCTGAATAACCACTCAGGGGCATCAGTCCAAATGTTTCAGCAGCTAATGCTTGACCAGATTATCTGAAAAAAAAAAAAGATCTAAACTCTTGTAGAAGGGGAGGGACACTCAAATCATGAAACTACATGGGCAGAATTTTATCTGGGCATAGTGTCACAGTTTAGATGCTTTCTACCTGCAGAATCAATCCATTGTATGATTTCACCCATTTGTGATTTTTTCAACAGACGTCTGGTCTGCAAGCCACTGCAAGACAGGTTGGCATTCCATAAAGTATATGAGCCCTGTGAGAGGATAGACACACAAGAATATTGGCCTGTGATGTCTTATTCATGAAATGAGTTAGCAGTGTCAATGCTTTGAATTTTCACCTTTCTCTCCACAGCAATCAGAAGACCGACTCTCTGTTGGACTTTCAGATGGAGCAACACTGACCTCAGCAGACCTGCATCGAACTGTATAAAGTTCTGGCTCTCTGCAGTGAATTTTATTACCCAAAGAGAAGGAAAATTCTCTTACCACTTCTTGCCAAGTTATACATGAAGCAGTGATCTTCATTTCTTAGCATGAAAAGATCAGTGGTTTGGTCTATATTATTCTTATCACCAGCATTAACCACAAAAGATCAACGACACTCATTTGTAAATGTAAAAATAATAAGAATAAAAGGATCTAAGAATCTATGGTTGCCTCACTCTTTTAAGTCAACAAAGGAGGAAAAATGTTAGTGTCAATTGTGTGAAACAAATCCAGCCTTCTGAGTGAGTAAGTAACACCAAAAACACCAAAGGACCATGAACTGACTAGTAATAGTGGACAAAACAGTCAAAGCTTTTCGTGAGTACTCATGGGATTTCCTGAGAAAAATAACCCAAGATTCTTGTATGTAACTTGGCAACTGTGCTCAAAAAGATTAAAATCTGTAAAGCCAACAAAATTCAGCTGCACTAAAAGACATTAATGAATAGTACACTTCTGTACTTAATACTTATATGCTTAATACAAATATGCTCACCCAACATTAGGAAAACCATAAGTGAGATTATAAAACTCACATGGGGTAAAATAAACAGCAATAGAGCATAAACAGAGGTGTCACAAGGATTGGAATTGCTTAGCTGCCTGAGAAGAGGGATTTTAGGAGAGTTTACTATGAAAATTATGAAGAACATTGCACAGGGAATAGCACAGTTAAATGAAATTGAGAGTTTCAAATAATATATATATATACACATACATCTGTATTCAGCAATTTGGATTTTATCGTTGAAGGAGGTATTTGATTTAAATACTGTCACAGAAACTCTGAAGGGTTGGATAATTTTTATGACCACTAATAACATTTGTCATTATGTATGTTGCCGTTACAATAAGAATAATAAACTCTAATGCTATAGAGCATGTTATCACCTGCAGTTATCACCTGCAGGGACCAAGAAATTGTGGATTTTTTTTTTTTCTAACTCATTTTTCTTGCCTCAAAGTGACCACTTTAGGCTTCCCAGGGGGTTACACTTCGTTAGGTGACTCTTACCCTGCTAGAATGTAAGAGTCCCCTTCTGGGGATGAGGGAGGTTATTCTACTGTAAATCACAGAAGGGTGTCACTATAATTAATTTAACAGAGTAGCTAATATCCTTGTCTTTATGCATTCATCTAATAGATTAAATGGGTCTCAGGATCTGAATGGGGTTGAGGGACTATACGTAGACAATATTGATCAGTTTGTGTTGCTCCAGGAGAATCACCTTAATTGGTCAGAAGAAATTTATCTTGAATCAATACATTACTGACAATAAGAATTTGACAGTGGAAAAAAAAAAAAAATATATATATATATATATATATGAACTGACAAAAACTTAAGGCATTATTTTCATAACGTCTTATAACAGTATCTCAAGAACTATGAAGAAGTAACAACATGGAATTAGAGGAATCATTGGTGTTAAATACTTGCTTAAATTTTTCTGCTGTATAATGTATAGTGTTTTAATCAAATTCTTGCTTTATTTCTGCTCATTCATTGATATCTGTACATGTAATTAACAGTATTCTGGCCTAATCATTCCTTGATAATTATGCTTATGTAAAACCTGTTAAATTTTCTAAATTTTCTGAGAGAAAAGTTATTCGGACTTATAGCTTGCAGTCCGTTCAACTAGATAATTTGAGATGTAGTGAACTAGTTTCCAAAAAAAATTAAATTTTTGAAGTACAGTTATCTAAAATATAGGTTGAGGTGATTTTACAAACCACAAGGATATTTTGCCGTCTTTTAAAATTTCTTTATTTAGGTTAATAGAAAATAATTTAAATTAATTTTTAAAATAACAAATGTGTTTTCAGCAATTAAAAAAAAAAAAAAAAAAGATTAAAATATATCTATTACCACAGCTCACAGTTGACCTGGTCTCTACATCTCAAGGAACTTACACATTATAGACTGGACAGATTGTGTTAGCCCAGTGTAAGTAATTTAAGCTTCAACTTTTGATCACCTGGAGCTTTAAAATTTCATGATAAGATGACAGAGTTAACATGCAAATTATTATTTATTTATTTATTTATTTATTTTTCAAATAGAACCAATAAAGGTAAATAAAAGGCCCACAGCATTTGATATTCTGTGGTTCCGACTGTGTCTACTGAATGTGGGCAGAAAAAAAAAAAAAAAAAAAAAAGCCTGAGCTTTAAGAGCACCTGCAACTTCCTCTAATCTGATTTTTGAAAATCAGTCATCACTTCAAGGAGACCCTAAATATTAACATTTTTTTAAATAGGGATTTTTGCAGATGTGATCCTCACCCCCTTTCACTTCAACATTAATTTGCTGTTAACCCTCTTTCCTTGAGGTATATTAGATATACTGAGTTTCTGTTTCCCTGTTACTCTACTCATATGCTTTGTTTCTACAATATTGGTCAACTCAGCACTACAAAAGCTTTTTTTTTTTTTTTTTTAATTACCTGCCAGAGATATTCATTTTTTTATACATACATATATATATGTATATTTTTTGTCCCATTGAGTTTTCTAGAGCTGCAGTAATAAAAACTCACTGCACAGTTTATCCTTGTGACATTCAAATGCAGGTTCAAGCAATAAGAGAGTAGGACCTGGAACATACACATTTCATCCCTCCTACTACAGCCAGATTCAGTAGCCTAGAGGTCAAGACTTGGCAGGACACATCTGGTTTGTGACTACTTCACCTTGTGATGAATATTGAAATGATTTGTGTATCTAATGTGGCGGCCAGGTTTGACAGGTATGCTTCATTTTGCGGGGAGGATTTGCTTTACTAGCATATCCATGTAGCATATCCAGCTCAGCCTTCATCTATCAGACGGGTCTCTTGTAAGTCCTGTGCCACTAGCCCCATGTGGATTCCTGGATATCCTGTGGATTCCCTAATCACTCCAGAGATCCAATACAAAGCCTTCTCAAAGCTAGAACCAATTTTTACCCCAGGCTTCAGCAAGGGTCATGGCTCAGTGTCATGTAAATCTTTTTATTAACGTAAATGGTTATTAGCCCTAGGACAACTACTACATTCACAAAGGCAATGTGCCAGAAGAGAAAAATATATCTAACCCTTGCAAACAAGTCCTGCAAGAGACACTACCTGCTGGCCGTTAGATCTGGGAAGAAGCAGGACATAAGAGCTCTGAATAAAGATTTACTTACAGAAAATAATATTAGCAGAAAAAGGCTAACACAAAGCCAAGGTTAACTGAAACATATAATTAAACTTCCCATTTGCTTTAATAAAATACAATATTGACTTTACTCTTTAAAGTAGATTATGTTGTTGACATTACAGCAGTACAATAAACAAACCGCTAAGCTTTTTACTAGCAGAACAGAAAATTAAAGCTGGTTATGACAAGCCAAATAAAATGAGTTTATTCAGGACTGTATAAATCATCAATAAGAATTCCTAATCACTTGCCTACAAAAAGCTAGATTATTTGATCTGCAACAAAACTGGGGCTGTGTCAGCAAGTTGGATGCAAATCAAACAACATTCAGACATCTCAAAAATTCTGAAAGTATGTGTCTGGAATACAGATGAAGGCCAGAAATTCAGTGAGGCCATCTTAGGGTTCTGGAAAAATAAATTAAAGCTGTTTTTTACACTGAGATGTGGTTATTGAAACAGGAGTCTTTCATCAGGATAATGTATCACAGCAAAAAAAAAAAAAAAAAAAAAAAAAAAAAAGTTTTCTAGTTTTATTTTCTATGTTTCTATGTTTCTATGTATGTTTTAAGAAAGACTTTGTTTGATCCATGCATTTTATATAAGGTACAAAGTTAAACTGTTCGTTTTGATGCTTTATCACATTGTATTGCCTTTTTAATATAAAACCACATGGTTCTTGACAATGTTTACTATAATTTAAGGTCTGCCAGGAAAACTAGCACTCTTTGATGCATGTATTTTATACACAAAGTTTTATTGTACATCTTGCAATCAATAAAGATGTTCATTCATGCATGGAGTGAATTTGTGAACTATTAATATTATCTAGTTCCCTAAATCATAGTTCACTTCCACCTCAATAAAATGCATTTTCCAGACTTGTTCATACCATATAAATAAGAAGTAATAGCAAAATAAAAATAACACTAAAACATGTAATAAGAGGTTTCCAAGATAACTCCAAAAACTATAATGCAGAATTCAGATGCAGCATGAAACAACTTTTTTAAATTTACCTGAACATGGATCTGGCAAAAAGTTTTTCATAATAGATGATAAAAGCTGAGGAGTGCAGCTGTTTGCAAAAGAGGCATCCCTATTTTTTACTATGGAATAATTTATTTTGAAAGTACCAAGTTAAAGTACTTGTGTAAAGATTTCTCTGTGTAGGACTGCATTTCAGCATTTACTCTTGGCTTAATGATTTAAAAAAATAAATAAATAAAATCTTGAAGAAATCATGTTACCATACTCTTCCTCTTACCAGCAGTCCAGTGATCCTGAATATGAATGAAGTGCTCATGGAGAAGATTAAAGCTTCAGAGGCCTCTTGCTTAGTGACTCCTTTCCAAGTTACTATGGCAGAGCTGGGAGTAAAGTAGAAATTAGTCCAGAGTGGTCTCTTGACTATAATATACAGAGGGTGTTGACCAAATCTTGGACAAAGAACAAAAAGAATGCATGGAAGTAATGTGGAAGATTAGACATGGCTAAAGGAAGATTGTGTCAGATTAGCCTGCTAGATTCTTTTGCCTTTTGAAACAAAAAGAGTGACTCTGAAGATTTTGGACTTTGGTGAAGCCTTTGATTCAATACAAGAAAACTTATTTTAGCTGGAGAAGGTAGAAACTGGAAAGAGGTTAGAGGGCAGGTGAATGTGCAAATCCCAATTACTTGTGTAAATGGCAATTAGTTGTCTATGAAAGGGGAACCGTTCATTGGGAGGAAGGTTACCAATAAGAATAAAGTACAGTTTATATTTGACTTCTCCTTAAAGTGATCATTATTGAGCATAATACAAAAGTGTGAATGTGATAATAGCTTAGAGCTGGAAGACATCTTTTGTTCAGAGAAAAATCATAGTATCACAAGGAAAAAAAAAGGAACAAGGGAAGAAAGGGAAGAAAGGAAGAGAGAGAGAGAGGGAGAGAGAGAGAAAGAGGAAGGAAGGAAGGAAGGAAGGAAGGAAGGAAGGAAGGAAGGAAGGAAGGAAGGAAGGAAGGAAGGAAGGAAGGAAGGAAGGAAGGAAGGAAGGAAGGAAGGAAGGAAGGAAGGAAGGAAGGAAGGAAGGAAGGAAGGAAGGAAGGAAGGAAGGAAGGAAGGAAGGAAGGAAGGAAGGAAGGAAGGAAGATATAAAAAGCTGGGCTAATCAGAATTGCTATGAGCTGAGGGGTCATCACAGAAGACAGCAGGGACAGTGAACTGCTGGTGTGATGTTTGCATACAAACAGACAGGGCATCCAAGGGTGTATCACCTGAAAAATTTCCAGTAGAGGAAGTATGTTTATACCATTGTAAAAGCACTTTCTAAGAACTCAACTAGCATCCAAGAAAATGCAATTACTTTGGACCATGTGAGGTCAGGGCTAATAATTCATTGGAAGCAGGGAGACCTCCTTCTTATGAGAGGATATTAAAGGACCTCATTTTATTCACTTTAGCAGATAAAAAGCTCATATCAGTGAAGGGAGAGAACTGTCAGTTCAAGCAGGAAAAAAGGAAAAAAAAAAAAAAAAAAAAAAAAGCACTGAGAACACTGGAATTTTCTAATGGAAATGGGTCTCCTGCCCAGAGATTATATTCAGTGGCTGCTCACCACTGAATATAAGGGCAGCTGATGTTTCAGAAGAGTTCTTTGTATGTTCTTGACTACAGAAAAACGTTAAGGAAAGTCTCATGAGGTTACAATGACAGGCATCTAGTAATTCCAATGGTAGGTGGTAAATTGGAAGAGATGGAAATATTTTCTCACCACAGTAAAACAACAGAAGAGACTTTGGTTTTTCTTAGTTTTCTCCTGGGGATAAGCCAGGGGTGGGGGAGTTGATCACATATAGTGGAAAGTGGAATCCAAACTTGCTTTGTATATTCCTATATTTCATCCT
Organism: Anas acuta; assembly: GCF_963932015.1. NCBI lineage: Eukaryota > Metazoa > Chordata > Aves > Anseriformes > Anatidae > Anas > Anas acuta. Next base: position 9,640,864 of record NC_088979.1, on the reverse strand, counting down.
CTGTTCTGAATACAATTCCAACATTCTTTTCTGAGTCCAACCAATGCTTCTGTGGCCTTTAAAATCTGTAACACTCTGGAGAGTTACTGATTCACACAAACTCACTCTACAACCTTATCATTTACTATCTGGTTTAAAGGGGCTTAGGTTAGAGTTTGGGTAGCAATTCAAAAGACAGCAAAATCAGTTAAAATTACCCTGTTAAGACTGAAAAGAAAATGAAACAAATTAGTTCAATGATTTTGCTGAAGTTAATTAACCAAATAAATAAATTGAGAAAAGCTCCATTGTTTAGTTCTTAAATTAAATGATAGTCCTATCTCTTGGAAAATATTTTTAGTGGTTTAGTAAATCTTACATTCAGAATGTCAGAGAATGTATTTAAAGACAAAAAAAAAAAAAAAAAAAAAAAAAAAAGACAAGCACATCCTACTGTGAGTGAAATATGTTTCCATCATTCAGTACTATAGTTTTCTTAAAATGTTGTTGGGGATGATGTGTGGAGACTGGCATCAAAATGCAAGTCAAAATACATAGGGGGTTCAAATATGTGTTAGATATTGTTTTGGGTTGATTTCTTTTGACATCCAGCTGTGTTTATGCTTGGGAGCAATGCTTGAAATCAAGGGTCATCTCTGCAAGCAACTGTGCTGGGAAAAAATAACTGGCATAGTAAAGTGAGAGGGTTTGAGTCAAATACCATTCACAACTGAATGTGAATACTTTAGGCTGTTTAAAACAGTGGAGCAGAGTGTCAAAATCTGAAAATACTTATTAACAGATGTAGTGGGTTTACGTGGCAAGGTTTTGGTAACAGGGGGCCATAGGGGTGGTTTCTGTGAGAAAGATCTAGAAGCTGCCCCATGTTTGGGAAGGGCCCCATTGTTTTCCAGAGCTGAGCCAATAAGTGATGTTGTTTTGGGCCTCTGTGAGAGCATATTTAAGACAGGGAAAAAAACGCTGAGCAACACAGCAGCTGGGAGAGTGAGAGGAGTGAGAAACAGCCTTGCAGGTGCCAAGGTCAGTGAAGAAGGAGGGGGAGAGGTGCTCAAGGTGCCAGAGCAGAAGTCTTCTGCGGCCTGTGGTGAAGACCATGGTGAAGCAGGATGTCCCCCCGCAGCCCATGGAGTACCACGGTGGAGCAGGGTTCCACGCTGCAGCCCGTGGAGGAGACCACAGTGGAGCAGGTGGCCCTGCACCGATGGAGGCTGCCGCCTGTGGAAGACCCCTGCCGGAGCAGATTCCGGGCCGGACCTGTAGCCCATGGAGAGGAGACCACGCAGGAGCAGGTGACCTGGCAGGAGCTGCTGCCCGTGGGGGAGCCAGGTTGGAGCAGTTTTCTCCTGAGGGATGGACCCCGTGGTACGGACCCATATCTGGAGCAGTTCTGGAAGAGCTGCTGCCTGTGGGAAGCCCACGCCGGATCAGTTTGTCAAGGACTGTATCCCGTGGGTATCCCCACAGCACAGGGGACGAGAGTGACTGAGAAGGAGCGGCAGAGAAGAAGCGCTGTAGACTGACCATAACTCCCATTCCCCCGTTTCCCCTGCGCCACTCGGGGGGAGGAGGTGGAAGAGGGTGGATGGGGGGGAAGGTGCTTTTGGTTTCTTTCCTTTGTTTCTCACTTCTCTAGCTTGTTAGTAATGAGCAATAAATCTTACTATCTTCCTATGCTGAGTCTGTTTTGCCCGTTACAATAAGTATTGTGTGATTTTCTCGTCCTTATCTCAACCCTTGAGGCCTTTTCACATATTTTCTCCCCGTTCCTCCTTGAGGAGGGGGAGTGAGAGAGCATTTGTGGTGGAGCTCGGCTGCCCACTCGAGTGGAACCACGACAACAGAACATATAACAAAGGCACTGTTTTCCTTAGGAGATTAATGAGTTATACATTTATGTTTCAAATTGGAATGATTCTCCCCATACCCCCAGTTCAATAAACCCCAGATACGCTAGAGTGATGATCATGCAGAATGACTCCAAAATCATGAACTTTTTCCATTAAGCCACTAGTGCTCCAAAGAAATACATCAGTTTGACTTTTCTCACCACTTATAGAGTGTATCGAATGCTAGGAATTTAGAGGATTACTTGGACTATGCATTGTTAGAAAAGACTAGATTTTTGTCTAGAGTCCAGGTAGGGATAATAAAAGCTTTGGAGCCTAAATTCTAAGAAAAATTAATTCAAAGTGAAAAGCTATACATTAAACATATGCTCTTAGGTCCATATTGGTCTTCTAGTTTCCACACAAACAAAAATTAATTGCTTAATGCCCTAGTAAACCCAGATTCTGCCAAAGGAACCACCAGCAGGAACTTCTGCCATATTCTGACTTTGACATCTGAAACTGGGCCTTCTGGCTGCTTTTCCCCACTTTCTTTCTGTCTTTCCCCAGTGGGAAGGGGAGCGTAATTGTCAAACATTGACTGTTATCCTCCCAATGCCCATCAGGACCGCTAAGCCAGCATGATGTTTGGTGGTAATTCACTGCAGCTGTAGGTCAGCAGAAAACAACCACTCTGGAGGCAAAAGGAAAACAGAGATGAACTGCTTCTGTGATCAGCTTCCTCCTGGAACCAGTCTTTGTGCAAGGCAGCCTCGTGTTCTCCAAGTGCCTGCAGGCATACTCTAACCCCTAAACAGATGGCTGAATTTGCAAGCTGCTGCAGATTGTCCATTTGCAGGTGTGTGTGGGAAGAAGGAAGTTATGGTGGGTTTGATTTCTGTGTATTGTAATGAATAGGAAAGCATGCTTTTTATTTTATGCTTATACAAGGAAGCCACGCTTTAGCTTTTTCTTTATTGGGAGTAATGTAAGAGTCAAGTCAAAGATTATTTGTTTTCACACCCCTGGCATGGAAATTACTATAGTAAGTCACACACAAATACTGTTTAGTTCAAATGCCTGTCTCCTACAGAGGCCATAACTGGTTTTTAATAATGCACAAAATCATACTAAAGGAAGTGAAGGAGAATCTCATACATATAACAACCTGTTAGACATTGATCAAGAGTGAGGCACTTGGTTCTTCACTGCTCATTCACTTTACTGTTGGATATTAATAACTATAATTAAAATTATTCAAATACATGCATATAAAATTCCAGTTGGTCTTTGCTTTCTGTGAAAGCCATGATCCAATGTGAGTGGAATGCATTTGTAGGCATATCTTTATACCTCATAGCAAGTAATAGGCTTTTTAGAGTGCAATTTCTCTGTCCCATTTTAAGCATTTACAGCAGGGTATGGTAAATTGTTCCACTGAACTTCCTTTTTTGCTGATAAAATTGAGCTTAGATGATATGTGCAGATGTAGACTCTTATACCAAAGGTGTCTAGATTTGCTCAGATTAATCCCTCTTAATTTGGCAATCATAAATATCAGTTCTTTGTCTACTGTATCAAAATGTTTGCATAAATGTCAGTACATTAAAAACGTGTGAATGTTGGCTCTGATCTGTCTGCCCAGACACTTAAAGTTCTCATTGAAACACAGCAATTCAACTTGAGAAATAAATCAACAGCCAACTCCTCTGGCTCCAGGAAGAGCAAAGCCCACGTGCATCTGAGAGATGAGTAAAAAGGTCAAGAAGTTGACAACTGTAAAACACAAAAGATTTCCTAATTAGAGTTTAACTGAATTTGACCTTGAAGTCTGAGGATTGTTCCAAGTTCAAAGGTTTTTATTTCATTTAAAAAAAAAAAAAGAAAAAGAAAAAGAAAAAGAAACTTCCATGTGCGTGTTCTTCATACACCTAGAAATGGCCATTTCATATTTTATTTCAGTAAAAATAGAGTTATTATAATAATTTACTACCACTCCTCAGGTATTTCATATGGAAATGTCAATGTGGTAGCCCATGGCAGCTATACTGGCAAAATGCTAGCATACATCAGTTTATGGAAACAATACACGTAATAAGTGTCACTGTATCAGTCTTTGGCACATAAGGCTTAATCTAACAAGATGTTAAGCAAGCTGGTTCCATCCCAGAAAAAAAAAATAATAAAATAAAATAAAATAAAATAAAAAATTATACATGTTCTTAAATCAGTGATTCCCAGCCTTTGTCACTTGTAGTCTCTTCAGAAAACAACCTCTGTGCTAAATGATAAACAGCATTTACTGCCTCACATTTCTTTGCTGACTGTTGAAGGTCAGCATGTATGAGGACCTTCAGGTACTATAGGTTGAAAATCATATTCTTAAATGATGCAAGCCTGTTCACTTAACCATATGGTTATGTGTTTTGGTTGGACAGCTCTTCTACTGCATACGATTCAAATCATTTAGAGTATGTGTGTACAGCATCTGATACAATAAAGCCCTATTGTATTTAGTGTATACGGAAACTGCTGAAAGTCTGTATAATTTCTCTCTATATAATATTTTATGTGCTATTTACAAATGGAAAACTACAGCCTCAGTTTCAAGTATTTAACCTTTGTCTTCATGTCAACATTGAAAAACACTTTATACCGCTAGTAGAATAGTACTACAATAAGAAATAGCAGTGAGATTTAGAGCTGTTTCTGTTTTATTTATTTACTTATTTATTTATTTATTTTGGAAGGGGGGAATGACTACTGTCTGTGTAGTTTTTCTATTTGTTAAAATTTCAATTGAATATAATTTACTGATTTTTAAGGAAAAATGTGGAATTTTTAATTGTGTTTTATCCATTTCATTAAAACTTACTTACTAAACATTTAGTTCACAACCCTGCAGTGCATAAAAGAAATTTGGACTCCTACCCTTGATGGGTCTAGACTTTACTGGTATAAAATGCCAGAAAACTCTGTGGCTTGGTGGCTATAATAATATAATGTCACTTTTTATTTTCTCCTTGCTCTCCCTCCCTCCCCCAGCAGGAAGAAGAGGAAGGAATAGAACAGAAAGATATTTGAAATGTTATTCATTTTGTTCAAAACTTAAACAGCAAGTGGGGGATTTTGAAAAGTGCTCAGTGTTAGTCTAAACATCGTCAGTTCCTACAGAAATGAGTTGATAAGGCTCCTGTTGACTTCAACAATAAATGGTTTTAAAAACACTGCTTTTGGCTTTCTTTGTCGTAAGATAGACTTGTGGATAGCAAATCCACAATATATATGGTCTCCCAGATTCACAGAGTTTTTCAAAAAACATTTTTGCTATTCAAAAGACAAAAGAATGGCTACGTCCCAAAGAAAGATAATTTTGTTTTCTATATTTAGAGGTGATCATGCTGTTTTTAACTGCTTTATGATATGACTGTAGAGATCAGTTTTTGGCTTCCTTGTTTTCCAAAAGTCTCTGCATTTTTGTATGCTGTCTTATTAAACTGTTTCTCTCTGTTTCTACCCAGTGCTTTTGCCAAGGTGATCTGCACACAACTTTCATGTAAAGCACACAGTTAAAATGATCCTATCTTCACTTCTCCATCTGCTTAGCTAAATTTTCTGGAGAAAGAAAGTAAACTTCATAGAGTTTTTGCTCCCAGAATGGAGCCATATAATGTGACAAGTGAACTATTTTCCATCTAGAGCAAAAATGCCAGTGGATTTATGGATAATGGTTAAAAAGGTGAAAAGGAATCATCTGTGACTTCACTTTTTACAGTATTTGCATTTATAAATATTTATCACCAACTGCTAATCTTTGCCCATGCATGTGGTATTTGGGCAATAAAAAGTAAATAAAATTTACTGTCCTTGATATAATTTGCATCAGTTATGCACACCTCTATTAATAGTTCTAGAACTCCTAAATGTATACAAATTTAAAGTGAAAAGGGAATTGTTTTTTTTTTTCTTCTTACTTTCCATTGTGTTTGAAACAAAGAACTATTACAAGAAATAAAGAGAAAGTTGCGTTTCCCTCCACTCGATCCTTACACTGGATTGTCTCCTAAGAGAGAAGCATTGTCTCCTGCAAGAGAAGCATAATGCACTTACTTAGTAGCAAGAAGCTTGAAATTTTTGATTAGTAAACCCAACCTGAACTTAAAGACAAAGACTAGCTTGAACATAAGGAGAATGGTTGCTCTGGACTCCCTTTACAACCAGTGGAGTGCTAAGCAGGGGACAATTCACTCAAAACTTTAAATTTAAGTGTTTCAAATCATCTTCCTTAGAAGTGCCCAGTCTTGAGTATGAGGAGACCAAACATCCTGAGGCTAATCTTACTATTTTAAAGATGTTTTTATCTCTGTTCTGTTTAGCTCTGAAAATAAATCCATTACTGCCAAGATTCATAGCCATGAGCTGCTGGAGCCAGTTGCTATAGTCAGCCAACGTAACTGGTGTGCAAGACATGTTACTTTCAGAGAAGCTTCACCTGGAATAACAGCACTCATCTACCCTGTGGAGAATTATCTGAGGGTGTTAAGCCAACCCCTGACAATGAAGTGACAATAGCAGGATGCAGAACTGCTTTCTTTGAAGAGCTTTTGTTTGTCCAAGGAGGTAGGCACATCTCCCACTGGGGAACTTCACCCATTTTTGGGGTGATCCTCTGTTAAAGCAGAAGCTTCCCAAGTCCTTGCAAGCAGATGAGAGAGATGAGCATCCAACATACATCCTCTAAACCACAAAGCTGTTGGCAAGGGCCTTTGATGAGTAGGAGGCCCAGCAGAGGACAGGCAAGCAGACATATCATTTGGCATTGTCAAAGTTTCAGCACTTCCAAAATAAGTTTTTAAAAGGATTTAGATGCTTACGTGGGTCATCAAGCATCAAATACTTTAAGAATTTTTTATTTTTTTGGCAGAGCAGAGTCTCGGTATATTTTCACTAGGGGAAAAATTTTAATAACTTGCATCAACTGACAAATTAGCACTAATCTGAGATAAAATTCCAGGAAACACAAGAAAGACAGCAGTTTTCACATGTACTAACATCTAGTAAGCCCTATGGGAGTTACCTCAACTAATAACCTACTTTAAAGCTGCTCAAGCACCTTGCTGTCACTAGAGCTGTGTTTTCCATGAATGAACAGAAGGTGCTAACACGAGACATGATATCCCACTCCTACAATGAGGACAATGCTTTAAAAAGTAGGATGTAAAAACCAAAATAATTTATGTCCATATTTTAAAACAGAGTTGTACATTACAGACCTTTTAAAATGCCTGGTTCACTTCCAGCATGCTTATACCTGCATATTTGTGTGCCCCAATAGTTTGAAATGTGGCACTTTTGGAATCTTTACCTCAAGAGAAATCTTGAGAGAGACTGATCTCTTGAGAGAGATCTCTTTCTCTTGAAAGAGAAAGAGAAAAGAGAAATATAAGGACCATCTTTATCTCTGTTTTTAAACCAAATCTGGGTAATGTTTGATTTCAGATTATTTCTCTGTGTGGTACTTCACATATCTTTTGTGGTATTATCTGCCTTAAAACTTTACTGTAAACAGGTCCTGCCACAACAACACTTTGAAGACAGCACTGGCTTGGGGTTTTGGTCAAATCAACCTAGATGTCTTTGCAATTACAATTACTAAACCAGGGATAGGCTGTAGAACCACATTTCTCTCACTCTTTTTAGAAGCAGTGGACTGATGACTTGCAACACTTTTCCAATCCCTTTCCATGGGACTGCCTAGGGTAGGAATTTTCATCATGAATTCATCCTAGAAGAATAACTAGGGAGGCAAAATGATCTCTGCAGTCCAGGGGGGAAAAAAAAAAAAAAAAAAAAAAAAAAAAAAAAAAAAAAAAAAAAACTTTGATCAGTTTTGAAGCACTCAGAGTTGCAGATTTCCCAAAAACTATACCAAGGAAGCACTGATGTGCCTTGAGCTGCTAAAGCCCTGCAGTAGACAACAGCAGGTATTTATGACCCTTTTTGGCGGCAGCCATCTGAGTATCTCAGAAAAACAACAGTGTGACAGCATTGCACCATCCATCCTGTGGAGATTTCTGGCAGAATTCTCCCATCTTTTGAGTATATTGTTCTTGTTTAGTAGCCGATTCCAGTTCATGTACTTTTTAAACTCTCCTGGCAATAACTTTACCCCTTTTGCGAAAATTTGCTCAATATCTCATGAGTTTAGCATTAGAATGATCAATGAACTGTGTATTCAAACTCAATAACCGCCTCATGTAAGAAATTAATATTATGGCTGCCTTTACAATGACTTATTTACCTCATTGGCCTCCCATAAAAACCTTAGGGGAGGAGTTGAAATTTCAGATACTATAGCTCAATTCCTCGCCTTTGTTGATGCAAAAGGAAGAAAAAAAATCATTACTGATCTCAGATGGGACAGGCCATACTAAGCACTTTTTAAAGACCCAGCTCTTTCCCACTATCCAGTTTCCAACCTTGCCCATTGTCTGCATCTAAGCAGAAGTTGTTGTTTATCTGATTTGAATTCAGTATGTTGGCATCACATCATAAAGTTCTGGTTATCCGATGTTAGGACAGAATAAGTACACTACAACTTAAAAAAAAAAAAAAAAAAAACAAAAAAAAACTTCAGAGGAGGAATTATCCAGTTGAAAAGTCTCTAAACAGAACAGAATGAAGGTGACTAGGGAATTATAATTGCTTATTTCCTGGAGTTAAAGAAGAGGACTGTCCAAAGAAACAATAAGATAATAGCTTTACACCAAATGTTTTTTTTGTTTGTTTGTTTGTTTGTTTGTTTGTTTGTTTTTTGTGTGTGTGTGTGTGTGTGTGTGTTTTTTGTTGGTTTTTTGTTTTTTCTTCATAAGGAACAATACGCATTTCAAAGTTTCTGTCACAGGATATTGTGAAAGCTGAAATTAAATAGGTAAAAAATGAATGGACATTTCTCCTAGGAGAGTTCCAAGCATGTTTTATTGTTTGATTTTGTTTTTAATACATGTCAAGCCTGACACAACTTAGAGTTCACAATGTGCTTAATTTAATGGTTAAAAGGACTGCTAGACTTCACTGGAGCAGGATCATCCTTTACATTTGATGTTTTTGTTTGTTTGTTTGTTTTCTTTTAGTATCCATAGGGGAATGGATTTAAGAGATCTATTATCAGAAAAAGGACACAAGCTAGATGAACCTTAGGTCTGACCCACTGTGACTTCTTTGTATGCTTTTGACACATGAAGAATTTGCTACCATTGCTTCCAAAAATCTCCTCATCATGCCTTGACTGTTCAGACACAGATGGAGAAAGAAAAAAAAATTGTTTTAAAACTGCTTTGAATACATTTGTGAGGTAGAAATACAAGTCTTTTCTTAGAAACAAGCATAACTGTTAGTGATTTGTAGATCAATGCTGCATTATTTAAAATGTGCATTTTCTCGTTGCAAGTATCTGCCTTTAAATTTGCTTCATAAATTCTTCTCATGTTCTTATGTACTCTTTTCTTTGAAGTTTTCCAGGCCACCATAAATCTCCCAGACTGTCAGAAATTAGTGAAAATATGAGAATATATTTTAAGATAAAAACCTAAGACTTCAGCAGAGTTGGCATTTTAGACACCTCATTTTCCACATTTTGGGCAGGCTGGCCTTTTTGGAGACATTGCTCTCCAGTGCCATGCACTTGCTGATCAGGGGGTTATGGTGCCTGTGAAAAGAGCTTAATTGAAAGCTCTTCATTCAACCCCAGCTAAAACAGTGTCAAGTGAGAGAAAAATCATTAGGAATACTGCAGTCGTCGTTGACCACAGACATTGTGTTTACATGAGCCAAGGAAGAAAAAAGAAAAAAGGAAAAAAAAAAAAAAAAGCACTTCATTTCTGTTATGTGAAGTATTTGAGCTTCTAATATTTTTATAATTACACAGCCTGGGAGCTGATTTCTTTTTCCATTATTTGTGATCCTAATTAAGCCTCACATTTATTATTAACACTGCATCCTATTTGGTATGGGGGAGCAACCTCCAGAGGCTCAGTTCTGTTGTGCTGTGACACCCCAGGCCTCAAACCTCTCTAATTATTGAGGCCTGCCTGTACTCCATTAGGATACTGCCTCATTTAATCCCCTCTTGCTTTTACAGTCTGGGAATGGTTTCTTTTCCTAGTATTTGAAGTTCAAATTAAGCCTCATGTTTATTAGTAAGCATATCGTTTCATAAGAGAAATACAAGCCCTCTGAGAAAGATCAGAGAGCGTTGTGCTGAGCTGAAACCATTGAGGGATTCCACACAGTACAGCAGGAGTTGGGGCAGTGGCAACAACAACAACAGTTTTGGGTTAATAGTAGCCAAACACACACAAAAAAAGCACATCTGCAAATAATATCTGAGGGCCACAACAAAACCTGAAGTTTGGAGAAGTGCTCTCAGTGCTAACTCTGAGCTTTGATAAGGGTGGGAAGAAACTGGGAAGTTCTGAGAAGAAGCTATCCATGAGCCAAAGGATCATGACCTTACAGTCAGTGCATCAGTGTGAGGGGATATATCATGCGTACAAATCAGCACAGCCACTTTGACGGCCAGGTCTTTATAAATACCTTGCTGTCATGCATGTGTCCATTATAAGTTTTAACTAAGACTAATATAAAGGGTCAGAAGTTGTACCATGAAACAGTGAATGTGAACTTGTATCAGAAGCCTGAGCATTATTGCTGGTTCTGCCATGACTATTATGATCATACATAGAATTATATGAATGGTTTCTTATCCAAATTTTACTTGCTGCTTTTCTCTCTAATGCCTTTGCCATGACATTTCATCATGCTGTAATCAACTTCATTCTGCTGCTGACTCCATATCTGCCTCTGATATACAGCTGACTCTGTATCTGCTCATAGCTCAAAGACATCAGCCTAAAATGCAGTAATAAGATGTGACTGCAAAAATAGCACATTTTCTGTGAGGAATCTTCTCCCTGCAGGTATCAAGACCTCAGCTCTTTTTTTACTCTCAAGAATATCATCCTCAGCCCTGTGAACTCCTGCTAGCTTTGCAGATCTGGATTCACTTACCTGTAATGAAACTGGAACAAATAGGAAAAATTTCTTCAGCCACCTGAATAAAATGTCACCAGTCATAAAAGGCTGCAGTCCTCTGTAGTCTAGATTAGTAGACATTCAGACAAACTTTTGATGGAAACCCAAAACTAAATCATTTCAATTCTCAATAAAGATAATGGTATTGAATGCAGAGGACAAAGGCAGAATGTGCAGTGAAGCTGTGGAAATAAAAAATTGCTATGTCAGAGGTAGAAGCAGCACTTAAAAAAAAAAAAAAGGTACACACATTTTGAAGCAGCAGATAACCTGCATCTGGCCCAGCGTTATAAGTCTAACAGCAGGGAGTTTAAACTAGATTTGTTGAATTCAAGGAACAGTATTAATAACTGGAGCAAAGCAGGTGCATGCAGCACGTGCATGAACATGAGCTGCCCATTGCCTGGCCCAGACAGGCCTCACAAGGCTGCAAGGCTTTCCAGTACTGGTGAAGAAAAAAACAGTCAAATGAAGGAAAAGTGTAATGAAATAAATACATCAACAGTTTAACAAATGTAGGCTCTGCCAGACTAACATGATAGCCCTCCTTGATAAGCTAACTGAACTTCCAGACAAAAGAAATGCAGCAGACCTAATCTACCTGGAGATCAGTAAAGCATTTAATTATAGTCCCACATGGGATATTATTAGTTAGGCTAGATAAAATGGGAATTAGTGCAGGAACTAGAAGGTGGGAAGAAGCTACAATAAAGGAGAGAACTTAATTGGTTGTTTCAAGGGGGAATTATAAGGCTGCAGAGCAGCTACCTGAGACTCCCACAGACATTGGTTTTGGAAATCGTTGTAGACATTAAATTTGCCAGTAAAATAAGCTTGATGAACACGGGGTCTGTTTGCAGAATCTTTTACATCAAAATGAAGACTTTCCCCACCTGTAATCCAAGCTCATAGTTTATAAGCCACATCTGATCCTAAACTATGGAACCACATAACTGCAAGTCTGATATGCTAAATGAGGGAATGAGAGACCCATCAGCAGAACACCATGTCTTTTGCAAAGGATCTAGCTTGCTTTCAGTTGGGTTAGATGGTAGTTAGACCAGGTCCACTAAAAGTTACACTACAAAGAATAATCAAGATGTAAAGAATGAGGAGGAAAACCTTTAGACTAGGAGTATTTCCTCTTTAGGACAAGAGGGAATGGCATCAAGTTGTGCCAGGGGAGGTTCAGGTTGGATATCAGGAGACATTTCTTCTCAGAAAGAGCATTCATGCATTGGAACGGATTGCCCAAGGAGGTGGTGGAGTCATCTTCCCTGGGGGTGTTCAAGGAAAGGTTGGACGTGGTGCTTAGGGACATGGTTTAGTGGACCAGATGATCTTGGAAGTCTTTTCCAACCTTAATGATTCTATGACTAGAGTAACTGAGATGTAGCATGAGGTACTTGAAGTCTAGAAAAATATATTTTTGCTTAAAGTTCTCAGTAGGAAATGAGAAGTAGAAAAAACTGAGTACCTCACAGAACTCCAGAATGAAAATGATACACAAATATAACAAAGAAAACATCCTCCTAATTTCACATGCAGCTATATTATTGTGGGGAGCTCTAATTAGACTGCATTGCATACTACGTGCAATTACATTCACAATAGGACAAGAAAGGTGAGTACAGAATGCTACAGAGGGCACTATGCCTATCGCAAATTCTTTCTTCTGGAGGAATTAGGTTTTTTTTGTGGCTTCACCACAGGTATAGCCACGTTTTCATTTCCCATTTCCTTACCATGCCTGCTGTTAAAGCTTGATTCTGCATAATGGGTGAAACTGTACTGTGCATTTTCCTAGCTAGAACTGTTAATTGAAAACATGAACATTTCTCCTTCATTTCAGGACAAAGTCACAAGAGTTAATTTAAGCTATAACAATAAGAGAGAAGGGCTCATAGAATCAGACGCTGATCTCAGCTGGGAGGAGGTAAATGAGTTCCATGTGGTAATTTAAAAATCTGTTCTTTATTGTTTCTCAGCTGTTAGTTGTTGCCTCCCAACTGGGCCTGTGCTTGAGTGTGTGCTAATTGGACCCAACAAGCAATGGTAAGATGGGTCAGAAAGCCAAAGCTTTTCTTGAATTTTGGCCTGTGTTACAGGGAAGTCATGCTTGTTCTGTTTAGCACCTGGAAAATTAAATGTTTGTATGAAGCAGAGGACAAGGTTAGCACAAGAACAAATTGTTTTAACCTGGACATAAATATATTTTGGCTAGATTTCTTTTTGAAATACTTCTCATGATTGTAGCAGTGGGAATCTGGAATATCAGTTTTTGGAAGGGGTTACATAAATACATGATACCCCTTCCAGTCAACACCAGAGGACAGCCTCAGCAGTTGTGGGCATCCCTTCAAGTTCTTTGTTCTGACTTTTGAGAGGATTACTAGCAAAACTCTGTAATGATCCGAAGTTTAGATCATAATGTATGAGCCAGAAAAAGAATGCAATACACAGCTTGACTTTTTGTTCCCAGGTGGAGTTTGCAGAACTGGCATTTACAGCAACCATCTGATCTCATTAGATATGGAAGCCATCAAGAGATGATAAACATGGAATCCCATAGCTCCATTTTTACAGGTATATTTTAAGAGCTGAACAGCATTTAATGCCAAGCTGACTAAAATGCTGCCATTTGAAATATTGCCATCCTCATGTGTTGACTTAAAGAAATGTGTGAGGACAGTGCACGCACCCTCCAAATCAAGATTAATGCAGATCTATTGTTAGCTTGCTAGTAGGTGTAAGGGCTCAAAGGGTGAATTAGAGGAGGGAATTTGGAGGAGACAATGGGCTTAAGGCTCAGCTGTGTAGCAGCCAGTGTCAGGATGACACTGTATGTATGTACAGTTTCCAAAAAGCACTCAGTGCATGTGCACCACTCAATAAACTCATACAATCAGATACGTGTGTTCAGCCAGCTTCTTTCTGCCTGCCAGGTGGGTTTGTCCGTAGTCTCTGATTTTTGTACAACAAACTGTTTTTGTGCATGTGTTTCTTCTTAAGAGTATGGTTTCCAGAAATAGTTATTTTCTCCTGTATGTTTCAAAAGCACAAAATGTTGATGCAAAACAGCTTTCAACAATTTCACATATCAGTGTAGGAAACATAAGTGTAGGAAAGGTGAATGGAGAGGATTTATTCTGCCATTTTTATTTGTTTTTGATAAATACTCATAAAAGATAATGGTGCCATTAGTTGAATAATGTAATTGATTGAATGAGATGGTGTAATAAGAAGGGCCATTAATTATGATCATAGTAAAGTTTTACTTTAGTATTCTTATTGAATGAGGGAATGGCTGCTTTGTACACCCTTGGAAATCAGAGAGAGCAACTTGCTTTTGAATTGGCATGGGACCAGAGGAAGTTTTGTATAGTTGATTCCTACTGTACCTCTCACTGGATGGGGAAGAATTATTTAAAGCAGAAGCACCACTATGTTTTTTGGCTTTCATCTATTTATTTATTTGGATCTTTTTCTTCATTTCAGTGAGCAATAGGTAACGCTGCTAAAATAAATGGATGTCACCAGACATATAAATGGTGTCTTGGCTAATGAGCCCTCTGTGTCTCACTGAACTGAGGCGTCTTTTATCATCTCAGCTCTGGATGTGGACGTAGGTGAAAAGCTGCATCATAAGCTATGATAAACAAGAGAACAAGTGGGCAGACACAATATTTTAAGCTTGTGATTTGAAGAAAACCTTGGGATATGTAATATAATGATACAATCAAATATATATACATGATGCTTTATACGTATAACATATAGGAAGCATCATTTGGAAACTGCAGAGTATTTTATCAGGTCAGATAATGTATGTGTATTATCTATTACATACACACACACACACACACACATATATATATGTAAAGATCTGAATGAATCATTAGATCATCCATTTTGGCATTCCAGATATCAAAAGATATGTCATTTCAATCTGTTACCCTTTATAGAAAACAAGAAGTTATGTTTGTGTATCAGTCAAAAAGATATCCAGCCAATATCAACAGCATGCATAAATCTTAGCAGGGCTTTTAAAACTTGTGCTGATGTATTCTATTCATCTTCTCTTCTATATTCTCTCTGTCATAAGATCAGTGATTTCCTCCTAATGAGTAGATTGGTCCTGTAAGAGCAGGGAATCATCTGATAGATGCCACAATTAGCCTCCTCTCAACCAAACAAATGAAACAATACTGTATCCTGTGTTATGAGAGGCTCCTCTTGGGGATGGGAGAAACCAAAAGTCATCCTAAAAGCAAAGAAACATCTTGGGAACAGCCCCGCACAGTCACAGATAAGCAGAAAAAGTAGTGCTGAAGGCTTCCTCAAATTGCAGGATCTGAAAGAGAAAAAAGGATGAGAAAATGCTTATCTGGTAACCATAAAGATATACAGAATCTAGGGGAAGCTAATAGGGTGGAGGAGTTCTTACAAAGTCTGGAAAGCCTTTGAGACTGGATGAAGATTTATACGGACATTGTAAATGTCCCCCAAAAGGGCTGTTTGAAGGTGACAAGTAGTCAAAAGGTTTGAGTAACATCTTATCCTATGGAAGTTATTCATGCTCTGAAGGGGAATAGCATAGAGAAACAATGCTTGTATTTGTTGTTTAATGTGAGATGGAAGGTCAGCTGAGACAGTACACAGCCCTGTAGCAACAGAGGGTAATTCTTCACTGTGTTCCCTAATTATACACCGTAAATGTCAGTCACACTTCATGTTACCTATAGTTATCTGTAATCCAGCTGCATGAACCCAAAATAAATTAGCTGGTTTGTATAGTTTACTGTTAAATATACTTCAGAATAGGGTACATCTGATTGTCAGGGGAACTGGGGGAAACAACTCTGTAATCTCCTGCCATAAATCTCACCTTCCTACCCTGAAGCACTCTTAACCACATTTCTTAACATAAAATCTGCATCAGTGTAAAAGTTTGCCCTTGTCTGTCTGTTGAATCTTCTAAATCCTTTTTGCTTGCAAGGGGTGAAAAGAAATCCTCTTGAGGCAAAGGCAGATCTCTGCTTGTAAAAATGACAGAATATTAGAAATTCAATTTATTGTGTAACATGGAAAGAGAACTTTTACTCTAGGTTTCCTTAAAAATGAATATATTTGAAACCGGTTATCAGCAGGCTGTTTATGACCAGAAATATTTTCTTATAACTTAGTGCTCCTTATATCTTCAGATTAGACACTTGTAAAATAGGCCATTATGTGTAATAAAAAGCATTTAATGAAACTTTCATTTGGAGGACATTGAATTCAATAGACTTAACTTTGACACTGACAAATGTCTAGCAAGAGATGATTTGCATGGAAACCACTGGGGTCTCATTTTAGTTCCTGTAACAAACCAGAACAGTGATTTTATCATTTCAAAGTCATTTATATTAGCCCAGAGCTACATGACACAATGGCAATGCTTAGGAATGTAGCAGTACATCATCTACATAAGTGGCATAACTTTCACTGCTGTGATAATCATTCCCAGAGCCTATATCATACATATAAACCTGCTTCAATAAGAAAAAATAAATAAATAAAAATAAAACAAAGTCTAATTGGTCCATTATTTCCCAGAAAGACATGTAACACCTGATTATCTATGTGGAAACATGGACATATACTGAAAAGTATGGTTTACAGATTGGATCGTTATTTTGCCTGCCTTTAAGGAGACAAGATTTTTCTTTTGTAATTTTCCACAGTTGCATACAACACCAAAGCAAGAAACAGATACAATGCATGAATACATTTATTCGAGCTAATTCTCTTCATTGCAGGAAAGAACAATTTGTAGGATCTAATTAATGTTCTAAACTGTAAACATTACGTGGCTTGGACAGACTGTGGATTCAAATTTTTATTTGAAAACTGTTATGTGATAGTCAAATGTATCTACGTAGCTAGAGACACAAGCAAACAAACAAAAGGGCATAAAGGAAAATCAATGCAAATGTATAGCCTACAAAAAACAGAAGGATCGATAAATGCACTCTAATGTTAATACCACAGAGTTAGATTTATTAACCATCTAGACATCTGAGAAAGAATTTATATAAATACTTAACTCCTCTATTATAAGGATTTATATCTGAAGTTCATCTTTGCAAAAGTCTATTAGAGTAGGCAGCCTCTTTACTTTAAATAGCTCCCTAAAGCAGTGACATTTCTTGTATAAATCACTCCTAACTGCCACAAAAACCGAAACTAGATTTTAATTCATTGATAATAGTTTTCAAAAACATCTGAATACTCTTAAAAATAATTTAGGTGAGATTTTTCAACATTAATTGAGGAACTAAATGACATTGATTTGACTGGAGCAAAGAGTTTCCTGTTGGAGTCCAGAATTCTATTCTTTTTGGTGTGAGACAACAAGGGATCTTCCTAGCAAAACTATGACTCTTCAGGTTGCCCACCACACCAGTGGGTAACAGAAGTGGGACTGAGCTATGTCTTGCTCCCCTGAGGGACAGACTCTTCTATCAACACCCTAGCAGACCATGAGGCTTCACATAGCCCTTCTGCACACAGCACGCAGTCTCAGTGCCATCACGTAAAAATTCATGTAACTGGCTTGTTAGGTAGTATTCTCAGTACCAACAGTCAATGCAAAATTACTGTTTTTCAAAGAAACTTAAAAAATTGTATAATTGTCTCTGGCCCAAATTGGAGCATGTGACCCAGAAGAGAGCCTGGTACCCCTGGTGATTTCCCTGAAGCAAAATATTTGAATGGCAGGGCAATTCTACATCACAGGGTTGGAACACAGCTTTCAGTGGTGATGACTGAGATGATAAATAACTGCATAAGAGCAGCCCACGTTTCAAAGTTATGATGAGAATCAACAAAATCACACTACATGTATGAAGCTAAGCACAAGATGTGGTCTGGGCTATTTTGTGGAGCAACAGCAGAGCGAGGGAGTGGAACTGTTTAGACTTACCCTATTGTTATTAATTTCACTGTTAAGTTCTTTTTACTGCATTCATGTCTTTTCAAAGCTACACAGTTTTTATTGGATTATTTTTTCCAAGTACCTGGATCTCCCATGCATGTCTCAGCTCTCTTAAATATAATCAGAACAACTGCAGTTTGAACAGTTTTGGCTTCCTACTCAGTAAAAATCACTGGAAGGATTCCCTAAAAACATTATCATTCCTTGGTGTATGAACACACAAGTGAGCAGGTTTGCCAGAGTAGCCTCTGCTTGAAAGAGATGGGTATGCCAAAGTAACACAGAGAAGGGAGAGATACATTACCAGTACTATCACAGGAACATCCCCACCTACTTGTGTGTAATCTGCTTGGCTGTAGTTATCAGTCATTTTTCATATGCACCACACCACAGTATTTACTTGGAATTAAATCCTACTTTTAGAACCTCTTATTGTCTGTCACAGCCTCTGCAAACTGATTTTAGGGCTTTTTTTTTTTTTTTTTTTTCCCTGAGATTTCAGGCCTATACTACTTTTTACTAGGAACTGGCCCCTCATTTGATGTAGAACAAATTTGTCACAGCTTTTCTTAAGTATTTTCTTAAGGAGATATTTCCAGTTGACTAACACCCCAATAGGACTTTGGCAACTGTGTAAAATATGCATGGCATGTCAGGAAACCAACCAGAGTATTTTTAAATCACATTTTTATTTTAACTTGGAGATAGAAAGAAACCAGCATCCTGTGAACCACTGCCTCTGTGAGGAAGTGACAGCTGATTTTCAGACCCACAACAGACCCTAAGGCATAGCTCGAAACTTTGCATGTTTAAACATTAACAACAGTTACATTATTATGTAGAATAGTGTGTTATTCAGCAGCTGTAAAAACCTTTAAGGGATATCTTGCAGTGCTTGCTGAGACAAAGCTGGTTTTGAAGCCAAATGGCATTTTTTCCCAAATAAGACAAATTTGGACAGCTAGTTATATTCCTATAATTCTTCAGTGTTTGCCCTGAGTGTCCATGCAATGAGGTTCAGTACTTATATTAAAGAGATTTCATTTTGTCAAGGTGAAGGGTGTTCAGGCTGCTGAATATTTTGCTTAAGATGGGATTTACTTTCTCTCTCCTTTCCCAGTTCCCTGCAGTTTGCCTCCTGCTGACGGATGATCTTTCCCTAGCGAAGGTATTTTTCCCCAAGTGTGAAATTGATTCCAGCTGACAACAGAGTGTGTCAATCACTTCCCACTTTTGTCATCTTCAAAGACTCCTCTTCCCCTTATTTAAATAGTATTTTCATAATTGAAAATTGCTTTCAGATGACTTAATGAATTCCTGCACTCTATTAAAGGCTGAAAGCAGATGAAATACTGCAGCTTTCAGATTAAATGTATTTTCATAGGGAAGCTTTAGCAGAAGCTTCAGCAACAACAGCAACAAATTTTCTGCATTAAGACATGCCCACTGAAGAAGCAAATCAGAGTGGTAAAAATGGGATTTGCCACCAGCACCCCTGCAAGCAAAACAAGTACTAAATTATATTTTGAGCCTACAGTTATATTTTTTAAGCTTCTGAATTTGTGGAGCTGCCATCAATCTCCAAACAGTTAATGTGACCCATTGATCAGCTGAGATTTGTATGCTTTCCACATGATATAGTGCTGCATCTTCCTTTGTGGTATCTCTTTAGAAGGATAGGTCTGACCCTGGAAAGCATAAATGCCAATGGTAAAATATACTGTGTAATCTCCATTAGATATCCACAGTTAATCTTATGATAGTAAGTAGAGAGAGTCATAAACTGTTTTCATATGATGATACCCCCAATCACTGGGGCTTGAAATGCAGACTCACTCAGCAAATTTGTAGTTGATAAACATAGCTGGACTAGTAAAACATCTAAAACTTTGCATTTGAGAGACCATAATGCAAAAGCCTGCTGAAATCTGTGTCATTTACTCACATAGTCTACTTAAAAGTAGCTTATACTTGAGACCTTATGTAGATCACACAAAAGTGAACTACAGATCAAAAAAAAAAAAAAAAAAAAAAAAAGCAAGGAAAAAAAAAAGCAGTATTTGGAAATAAGAGGTGTTTTTTTTTGTTGTTGTTTTTTTTTTTTGTTTTTTTTTTTTTTAATCCTATTGATATTTTATCTGATGGTTTTATATTTTTAAAAATCTGGCCAATGTATTGGTTTGTCTTGGTGGGTTTCAACACATGGCTAAAAGACAGTATTGCCTACATTAGAATAAGTCAAATTTCAGCAGTGTGTAAACCTTGAAAAGCAGAAATATGAAGATAATTTATATATTATAATAAAACACATAAGGCCTAACAAGGGCATAATTTTGTAGGGAAGTTTCCACTGGCCATTTGTGATTACCTTACAATGTCCTGGCACACAACAGAAATATTTTATCTAGGTTTGTAACCTACACTTCAGTAAATGTAACTTTAAACCACCCCAGCGTTCACAATACTTATCTCCAATTCAAATTATCTGAGTTGAAATCACAGTAGAGCACAACATCCCAACCCTGTAAAACAAGGAACAGTGGTAATTTATTTCACAGGTTTGTCATAGATAAATAATAGTGTGATAAAAATAGTCTAGGTGCTATGAGGCAAAGCAACTCAATATCATACACACTGTTTCATGAGGACTAACTTGAGGCTGCTGAGTGCTGACACACTGGCTTTGCATTATTTCCAAATTTATTGCAGAAAAGATCTAATAAAAAAGAATAACGTTATTTCCATTTCTATTAGCTTTTTCCTACATAATTGGGTTTCAACACATGGCTAAAAGACAGTATTGGGTTTACATGGCAAAAGTTTGGGGCTGCAGAGGTGGCCTCTGTGAGCGGAGTCCAGCAGCTGCCCAGTGTTGGATCAGAGCCAGCTCCGGATAGCTCCAAAAGGGACCCACTGCTGGCCAGAGCTGAGCCATGAGTGATGCTGGGTGGGCTTCTGGGAGAGCAGATTGAAGGAAGGGGAAATCTGCTGTGCTACAGCAGCTGGGAGAGAGGGGTGAGAGTTTAGAGAGAAGCAGCCCTGCAGCCCCCAAGGGGAGTGCAGCAGGAGGGCAGGAGGTGCTCCTGGCACAAGGCAGCACAAGTTCCCATGCGGCCCATGGAGACGCCCCAGGTGGAGCAGGCTGTCCCCCTGCAGCCCATGGGTCCCACATGGAGCAGATCTCCACGCTGCAGCCCCCCCATGGGTGGAGGAGCCCCCGGTGGAGCAGGTGGATGTGGCCTGGAGGAGGCTGCAGCCCGTGGAGAGCCCCTGCAGGAGCAGGCCCCGGGCCAGAGCTGCAGCCCGTGGAGAGGAGCCCACGCAGGAGCAGGGGGGCTGGGGAGAGCTGCCACCCACCTGTGGGGGACCCGTGCTGGAGCAGTTTGCTCCTGATGGATGCACCCTACGGTACTGTGGTGTTTTGACCCTGCTATGCAGCTGAACTCCACCACAGCTGTTCTCTTGCTCCACCTCCTTAAAGAAAAAGGGGAGAAAATATGATGGAAAGGGCTCAAGTTTTGAGATAAAGACAGGGAGATCATTCAACAATTATCATCATGGGCAAAACAGACTCAGCATAAGGGAGATTAAAGCAATTTATTGCCTACTTATAACAGTCTAGAGCAGTATGAACTAAAAAACTTAAAACACCTTCCCCCCATCCACCCTCTTGTTCCTGATCCTGTATGTTTTTTCACTGGAAAAATCATTTTCTCTAAATGTGCCAACAATTGTAATGTTAAAAAGAGATTGCCAAGCAGGAAACATTCAAGTCTTGAAGCAAGGAAATCAATTGGTATGAAACGCTGAGTTACTGTGGCTGTATTGCTAACCTAAGTTGGACTGTGCACCTTTTGCTCTGTTATCTGTATATTGTGGCTTCAGAAATGTAGCCTCACTCACCAGGCTATTTAGGGGAAAAAAAAAAAAAAAAAAAAGTGCTTTATAACTTAACTTCAGCAAAACTTCAAAACTTTAAGAAACTAATCTGTTTAATAGAATCCATGTAAAAGGGGAAATAAAAAGAGGAAATACTGAAATATTGAAGACACTTCCATCTTTATAGAATCACTAAATCACGGAATGGGTGGGGTTGGACCGAGACGTGCTCACCTAGAGCACATTGTGCAGGATAGCATCCAGGCAGGTTTTAAGTATCTCCAGAGAAAGAGACTCCACAACCTCTCTGGGCAACCTGTCCCAGTGCTCTGTTACCCTCACAGTAAAGAAGTGCCCCCTCATATTGAGCCAGTACCTCCTGTGCTTCAGTTTCTTCCCGTAAATTTATTTAATTCTTATATTGTTCCCATTATCATTGTAATTGTATCAGCCTTTTTAGGGAGAAAAAAAAAAAAAAAAAAAAAAAAAAAGTTATATGCTCTCCTACTGTTTCAAAGGCGGCAAAAGTATTATAGTTATTCTGGGCTACTGCCAAAGAAAATCAGAAGTTAAATTACACTATGTAAATGAAAAGTTAATTATATTTTTTTCTACGTTCTTTGTTCCAAAATGGATAATGTTTAACTGTCTTGATAAGTTCTTGCTTTTTTTTTTTTTTTTAATTCTATAAAAGAGTTAAAAGCAGCAAAACAGAGCTTCTCTAACAGTCTCATTTTATTTAAATGTTTCCTTCTAACACTGGGCAATGAAATATATATAAGCATGGATGGTCACTTGCTATAGACATGACTATGAAGATATAAAGGACAAGAAAGATTATAATGAAAAAAAATCTTTTGAAATAAATGAGTGCAGAAAACTGGGGCAGTCACAAATTACGGGATTTTCTTTTGTATTGATGTGCATTGATTCATATATTAGGAAATTTTACTTGCACTTCTAAAAAAGAGCAATTATTTTATGAGTTGCAATGGTTTGTAGCTTGATTAGCAAAATACAGATAGGATATTTTTCTACTCATAGAAGCTCGTGAAGGTAGAAGGAAATATTTTTCATATAATTTAAGCTTTTCATAATCACTCAGAAATGACTAAAAGCCTCTCGGTTGAGTGAAGTTTGGGGTCTTACTACATAGTAAATGACACAGTGGGTCACACCAATAATTATCTCCAGTATTTTATCTTGAGCTGGTGTCTAGTTCAGGTGCCTTAACTATGAAGATAAATTAGACCTATACATAGGATTTTATTTTTTTTCTAACCCCAAAGAAATTACTTGTAGCTATAATTTTAAACTTAGATCCCTTTATACATTAAACTTTTTTCAATATTTGTGACTAATCTTTTTTCCTATTATTTTTTTCCTTATATTCTATGTTTCATATCCTCCATGGATGGTGAAAAATAACAAATTAAAAAAGTTTTCTAACTGTACAATAACTTTCAAACTATCAGATGATTTTCTACTGCCATCATATTAATGTGGAATCTATTAATAGCATATATATTGTTACTATATATATAAGTATATGCCATACTTACTATATATGCATACTGCTTTTTTTTTTTTTTTAAGAAAATAAAAATGGAAATGAAAGGTTCATTATTGAAAATTCTGTATTTCAATTCTTGCATTATATAAGAAACATAAAACCACTGAGATGATAAAATTATTTGAATCATCTTCTCTCCCTAAATGAAGAAATAATAGTATAACAATGGGAAATAATGATCCATGATGCAATAAAATCTCATTGGCTTTTAATCTGCATTCTTTCTTCCAATAAGTGTATTCCATTTGATTTTCCAAATCAGCAGAATAAAAGGGGACATATCTTAACTGCTATCTAATTTTAAGGCTATGCTTAGATGAAGATAACATTGTTTTAGTACTCTTGTATGCATCATCAGCAAACTTCCAAAAAAGGCCTCTAGACATTTGGAGGCAGATTCTCTTCTCATTTACACCACTGCAACCTCCATTCATGAAAATTAATTGAAAGGGGAATTTAGTCCTTTGAGTGTAAATCCAGTTTATGAAAGACTGTTAAATGTGACAATATGAATTCACTTCAGGATGAAACTCATTAGATGCTATTTCAACCTGATAAGAACTATTTATAAATTAGGTTTTATCTCTTTGTGTTTTATTGCTTACTTTAGAAAATTTCATTTTAATATGGATAGCTATTGTAAAAGCTATTCATTTAAAATTGAGACAAGAAAGTCATGTCTGTCTTCTCCCATCACACTCTGACAAAGGATACTATGCAGAACAATTTTAAGAAACAGAAATAAATGGCATGAATACTTGTTAATTCTCTGAGAAAATGACATGAAATGCAACATCATTTCACTCTGTTTAGTTCAGCACAAACTCTTTTAGTAAATCATATTGTCTTTTAATATACATCTTTGAAGGTTGGGTGCACTGCATTTAGTTTTAGACAAGGATTTTAGCTACCACAGAGCTAAGATTTAGAATCCCTTCCTTTAAAAGAGAGAAAGACAGTTACCTCTTAGACATGCTGGTTGACCTTGTCTAGAGTATTTGTTTTAGGAAGGGCTGTACTGCCTGCTGGAGGTGTCTGCTTCTCTACACTGTGTATCTAGACAGCTAGTTTAGACTACCCACCTATCTAAAGTAAAGGGAGATTAATCCAACTGATAATATTTTTCCCCCAGCTCTCAGTCCGCAGCAGTTGGGCATTGCATCAGAAATGCTAAATTAATCTGGAAGACAAAAAAAAATCATCTTTGTTTTAAGTTACATGCATTTGATTGCAAGGACTAGACACTAGAAAGCAAATAAAAAGAACTTTAAAAAGACTCTCAAGATTTCTAAGTTAGTCTTACAGCTAATTTATTTTAGAAAGCAAATGAGAATACACTTTAAAAGACTCAAGATTTCTAAGTCTTACAGTTAATTTATTTTTTCTCTCTGGAGACTGATTTTCAAAAGAGGATTTTTAATAAGATTAATATGTGGGATTGACAGCATAGCAGCTTCCATCCACAATATTTCTGGTAGTTAAATGTTGGGATTTTACCGCATCTTTCTTTTTTGTGTTGCTGGAATATTATAATACAGAATAGTGAGTAAGTGAGATTGTCTTGGTTAATTAATTCTGGCAATGCAGTAGGTTTATGAAGACAAAGAATCCTTTCTATATTACTTATAACCATCTGAAATCACTGATTTAAACCAGAGCTTGTTTGTGTGTTTTTTTGTTTGTTTGTTTGTTATTTTTGTTTTGTTTTGTTTTCTTGTAGTCAATTAATTTGCCACTAATAGCAGGCAGAACACAAAAACTGATAGAAAAAAGAGTGAGAGGAGATTTATATACCTGTAATTCATGTCACTGAAAGCACACTAGAGGCTCAAGAGCTTCTCTTAAGGACAGCTACAATTGTATGTGTAATAGTGTAATTGACCACACATTTACTGTTGTTTAATAAAATTTGGACAGGCACAGAATAGCACATATGACTGAATGTACACGGTGGAATAATTACACTGAAGAGACTAAATGTAAGTCAGAGCTGGGAAGTAATGAATACAGAGCATTTAATTATACTGTAAGCAAAGGCATTAAAGCCTGCCAAGAATGTGAAGGTGAACATTGGGTGATTTGTCAGGACAGTAAAATTGCAAACGGAAAGCACAGAGGATGCACAGATTTCTAACAATGGAAGGAAAGGATTTTTAACAATATAAACTCTTGGGCCCAAAACTTTGCATCAGATCGACCTCTGGATAAATTATATATTCCACATTTATACACATCTTTGCTAATTAAAAACATTGTCTCTAACATCACGACATAATGATGTACTCCTTCTGATGGCCACTTAGCAAAATGATCTTGTTTTCAAGATACTGTTGCTCTGTTGTGTTTGTATTTTGCTTCGTTGAGATTCATCCAGCCTCAATTCCTTGAATCCTGCAATTGAGTCGCTCCCTATTTAAAATTTAATGTTGTGGGTTACTCTTGTTCCCTCTTATGTTCTAATGGAGAAGATGTCATTGTGTCTTTAGAGAGCATTAATGCCAGGAATTTCTCATTGCCTTAAGTTTTAAGCTCTGCCCCTCCTATCAGTTTTCCCTTATGAATCTGAGTTATAGTCTTATTGTTTCAGGGCCAACTACAATATTCTAGAGGGATGAAGGAGGGAGGGTTAAGTTGCAGCTGCAGGTGATGGGTCTGGAGGTAATTAGGAGTAACCTACTTGGGGTAACATATCAGCAAAGATAAAAAAAGAAAGATTGGGTAACACAAAAGAAAGAACATTGCTGTAAATTAAGTACGAATCAGGGGTTCAGCCAGAACCTCACTTCTGGGCTAATCTTATGCTAGCACTCTCTTTTGTCCTACTTACTTAAGCTAAATCTGTCTGTAATTGACTAAAATACTTCCCCAAATCTTCATTTTTTCTTTAGTGATAATACCAAAATTCTGTTCATGATTTATTTTAACTTCATATCCTGTAGCATTACTGCTCTCAAGTCCAAAATATTGTTGCTAATTTAATCTTTTTCAATACTTTCTTAGCTGTAGACTTAGTTGGGAGAAAAACATAAAGAAGGGAAAGGAAGCTATTCACCAATGAAGTCAGAGTACCAGGAATTTCCATGATCTTTCTCTTCCAGTTTTCTTGTGTGAGTGACAGCATATGGGATCTGATCAGAAAGTCAAATCCAAAAAGAACTTGAAAACTCTGTGGTGTAAGGAAAATAGATTTCAGTAGTAATGTGTCACATTACCGATCTTCTCAATTCTTAGCAAGCCATGAAAACATTGAACATTAATATTTCATAGCTAACCCCAAAAGAAAAGAACTCAGCAGATACTTCCCAGGGATTTAGACCTTTCCTAACAACAATTTTCTGCTGGAACACCTCTGACACATGGTATAAGGCTAAATCACTGATTCCCCTTTTTGAGATACAAGACTAAGAATTTGGCAGATTGATGAGTCTGATGAGATGTGCCTGACAAATCTAGTGGCTTTCAACGATGGGGTTACAGCATTGGTGGAGAGGGGAACAGCAACTGACATCATCTACCGGGATTTGTGCAAAGCGTTTGACACTATCCCCCATTATATCCATCTCTCTAAATTAGAGAGACATGGATCTGATGGAAGGACCACTTGGTGGGTAAGGAATTGGCTGGATGGTCACATTCAAAGAGTTACAGTTAATGGCTCAGTGTCCAAGTGGAGATCAGTAATAGGTGGTGTTCTGCAGGGATCAGCATTGGAACTGGTGCCGTTTAACATCTTTGTTACATGGACAGTGGGACTGAGTGTACCCTTAGCAAGTTTGCCGATGATACAAAGCTGTGTGGTGCAGTTGACATGCTGGAGGAAAGAGATGCCATCCAGACAGACCTGGACAGGCCTAAGAGGCGGGACTGTGCAAACTTCATGATATTCAGCAAGGTCAAGTGAAAGGTCCTGCAGTTGGGTCAGGGCAATCCCAAGCACAAATACAGGATGGGTGGAGAATGGATTTCAAGCAACCCTGAGGAGGACCTGGGGGTGTTGGTGGGTGAGAAGGTCAACACAAGCTGGCCATGTGTGCTCACAGCCCAGAAAGCTAAACATATACTGGGCTTCATCAAAAGCAGTGTGACCAGCATGGTGAGAGAGGTGATTCTCCCCCTTGGCTCTGTCTTTATGAGGCCCCACCTGGAGCCCTGCGTTCAGCTCTGGGGCCCCCAGAATAAGAAGGATGTGAAACTGATAGAGCAAGTCCAGAGGATCACCACAAAGATGATCAGAGGGCAAAAGCACCTCACCTATGAGGACAGGCTGAGGAAGTTGGGGTTGGTTAGCCTGGAAAAGGGAAGGCTCTGGGGACACTTTACAGTGGCCTGCCAGTACCTAAAGGGGGCTACTGGAAAGCTAAGGAAGGACCCTTTACCAGGGAGTGCAGTGATAGGACAAGGATTAATGGCTTCAAACTAAAAAAGGTGGTTTTGGGTTAGACATTAGGAAGAAATTCTTTCCTCAGAGTGTAGTGAGGCACTGGAACAGGTTGTCCAGAGAATCTGTGGATGTCCCATCCCTAGAGGTCAGGTCCCATCCCCTTCAAGGCCAGGTTGGATGGGATTTGAGCAACCTGGTCTGGTGGGAGGTGTCCCTCATACCTTTCTATGGTCAACTAACCTTTCTGAACCTCTTTTTCTCAATATTTTTAATGTCTTCTCTCTAAGACTGAAAACTGCAGCACCAATGTGCTGAAAATGCTTTATATATGTGGACAATGATCTCTAGTGGACACTTAAGTGTAGCATAAGGAGCTCATGAAAAATGCTCCTCAGATATCTGGTTTCAGGAAGCTCTTGAGTTTTCACTTTCAGCCCCAATTTCACTGTGAACCTTGGTCTAAAAGGAGTGAAGTAATTAATTACTTAGTCACATCTAAATGTTCTACATCCAAACAATGACATCTGTGTGCATTTTTCTGAGCTGCCCTCTATCAATGACATTGTAAACAATATTCTGTGCAATTTAAACCCGTTCTCTTCAGATTAATCTTGTTTGTGTTATGTTCCATTGTGAAATCTTTTTCGTCCAAAGAGAAAGTATTTCCCCAGTTGCAAATACCAAACTAGAGAAAACAGGAACTTTGAATTAAATCAGTAGTGAAATGTCTCATTTTTTTCCTATGATAAAATCCATCATATTTGTTGTTTTCTTATAGTAATTAATTTAATTATTATTGTAAAATGTTTAATCAGATTTATGAAAATGTATACTTTGCCAGCAGGTTTAATCATTTAAGAGTTAGTTTCTAGAAGTTATTGTAAAAATACAGCTAATAACATTTGTGCCCCATATAAACAATATTGATTTCAGCCTCTCACTGTAGTAAACTATTCTAAATCCTCCTTTTTTTTCTTTTTCTATTTTTTTTTTAATAACAACATAATAACTTTTAAGACTTTCATGAAAACAAATAAAAGCAAAACATAACTCCACTTATAAGATAAGTGCCTTTTTATACTTAGCAGTCTGGAGTATAATGTTTGGGTACTGTGAGAGGAATAAATACTGCTAAAGGAAAAGAATTATGTAATTTAATGAATAATTCTGGAATGTGGAACGTATGCTTTTTGTAAGCCTACTTATTTTGATTGCGCAGTGCCTCTGTAATTCCTTCACAGTCAGAGGTATAGTAGTGGGTGAAAGAAACAACATACAATTAATTGTCAGTTATCCCTGGTAAGATTATCTGGATTGCAGGTGGTTACTTACAGATGTGCATAGGCATGACAACAGGCTAATTTATGGTGTTACTGGCTTGATGACTATGATTAATCATGGCTAAATTTATGAATGGTTTGTGATAATTGGCACAGCAGTGTGAAGACCTACACTTATCAGATGCATCATCTAGGTTAAAAAAGATTTTTTTTCTTTTAGCATACACTATGTACAATTCTTGCCTTGACAATAACTAGGAAAATAAGCCCATCAGGACGACTAACATGCTTCTTGAGAAGCCATCTCCCATCTTAGATTTTCCTGTCCAACATGGAAAAGCAAACTAGGATTCTTTCAACACAACACTGAGTCCCTTTCTCAGAACAGGTAGAATCATCCTTTAGAGTACTGACCCTCCAGACCATAAAGCTACCAACAAACTGGAGTGTGTATAAGCCATCTCTGTTAAATATTTAGCCCAGGCCAGAGCTCAGGTGAAAATACATGTTTTTCTGAGCACATGGTACGAGTAACAGAAACCTGAATATCTATATTACCCTTGCAAGATCTGTTTTGGGTTTGTTTTTGTTTTCTCATGTGGCCTTTGATACTCACATGTTTCTGCAAAGTAAGGCTATTTCATCCTCCTCCAACTCTGATGCTTAGGTTTGAACAGCAGCAGTTTTGACAGAGCTTAATATGTCAGTACTGAGGTTTAGGCCCCTCACAGCCCAATTAAATCTGCTCTAAGTGTGTATGGGCAGTGGGGCAGCTAGAGAGGAGGTTGACAGATATTGCAAGATAATGAGCAAAATATAGGCAAATTAGTACATTAAGAAGCTCAATTTGTAGCTGTACTGGGTCTGGCTGGAATGTTAACTTTCCCGGCAGCAGCCCATACAGTGCCGTACTCTGTACTTGTAGCTGGAACAGCAGTGTTATCACACCAGTGTTGTGTCTATTGCTGAGCAGCAGTGGCACAGCATCGGGCCTCTCTCTAACCCTCCTAGGGGGTGGGCAAAAGGTGAGGAGAGAAACATCACTAGGGCAGCTGACCTAAACCAATCAAAGGGATATTCCATACCATGTGATGTCACACTCAGCAATAAAAGGTGGAAACAGGAAGAAGAGGGGAGGGGTGCGATCTCGTTTGGAAGACGTCGGTCCTCCTCTCGAACACCGGCTGCGTGCGTTGAGGCCTTGCTTCAAGGACGTGGTCAATCATCGCTCATTTGTGGGAAGTAGAAAGTAATTTCTTTCCTCTGCACTTCCATATAGCTTTCATTTATTTTGTTTTTTTTCCTCCCTTCTTTTTATTTTCCCTTTTTCCCCTCCCTTTTCCCCTTTCCCTTTTTATTTCCTCTTAGTTAAATTGTTTAGTTCATGGTAGTCTTTATTTAATTATTATAATTATTTCCCTTTAATTAAATTATCCTTATCTCAAACCGTGAGTTGTTCTTTGCTTTACTTCTCCCCCTCCTCATCTAAACGAGGGGGAGTGAGAGAGCCATTGTGGGGTTTAGCTGCCCAACACGGTAAAACCACCACAGTAGCGGCCTCCTGTATGGCTCAGAAGGTAAGGATGGGAGATATATTTTCCAAGAGGAAACAACCCATGTTCATATAATATTCCTTTGACTACTGACAATTTTAAGATCAGGATTAGGGATAAGGATGGGAGAATAAGGACTTGTATCCCTTACTAATCATTTATGAAGTGTCAGCTTAAGTCCAGCCCATAGCAACTAAACATATTTTGTATTGATTCCGTAGTCAACTGTATTTGGTATAAAACATAAAGAAGAGCTGAATGGCCAAAGTGTTCTGGGTTTGTTTTGTTTTTCTTGGATACCGTGCAGCCCACCACACTAGACTGTAGATTGATTTCTGCTGAGGTTCATAGTTTATATGATGTTTTTCAATAGGTATTGGACACCTGTCTGTGGTTAATGTTAAAGCTTATGAGAAAGGAATTGGGTTTCTGATTTTAGTCTTGGATCTGATATTTCCAGCAGGGAACAGAGTGAGCTTTGTTTCCTGAAAGTGCAACCCTTGCAAAAGTAGTTACAGTTAGAACTTTTAAAGGTCAGTGTCAGAGTAAAACTTTGAAGAAGAAATATTGAAGGTTTGAATCTATTGCATTTAGAATACCAGTTAAAAATAGCTGTATCCAGACCAAAAAATAAGCCTGGAATAAGGGCTAGTTTCACAGTTTACAGTTTATTCTCGGTATTTCTGCAGACAGAAGTCATCTGTCTCAGGATAAGGTTAAGGTTTGGAAACAGAGATAGAACTAGTTTATTGATGTAATTGAAATTAATTTTACAGGCCTTGATGTCCTATTTTATCTGAGGCCTCTCATTTCAAATAGGTTTATTCTGCATATATTAGTCACCTGGCTACTCATAGCTTGTTATTTTCCTTTCTGTAAGGTTGTAGCTGAAAGGCTTAGAAATAAAAGGTGTGAGACAACTAAGCAATTTCTGGATCCTCTGTTGATCACTGGCACAAACTGAATCTGGTCTCTGTTGACAATGCTGGCTTATCACTGGCAACGCTGCAAGCTCTAGGCTAAAGTAAAGATTTTCCTGTACACAGAGCCATATGAAGGGTAGAGTTTAGGAGTAAAACTCCACTGATCATGGAAAGTGATGGAGAGATGACCAGTGTCTGCTGAAGCTTATTGATACTTTTGAATTTATTTTTTTTTAATTGCATTTAATGAGGGTTGCCCTTAGTGTGAAATTATTGATTTCTTCAGATACAGTCCAGAACCTTGCCAGCAAATATGCTAGGTCCTGCTTCTCATCAGGAAAGAATAATCATCCATCTGGGGCTATGTTAGTATTCTGTTGACTTTCTGGAGGTCTAGCAAGTCACAAGATCAGCGCAAGATAATGAGTAGAGCTCATGGCCAGGAGCAACAGTATAGAGGGTAATCGAGAAGAACAGGCCTCCTTCTCTTTAGCTAGGGCAGCAAGCTGTTATGTCACATTTAGGGAGTTGTTAGGCTACAGTAAAGATTTGCAGTAGGGCTGAGTAGGGATAAATTGGTGCAAAAAGAAATTTTAGGATCTGAACTAACATCCTGCATGGCCTATAGTTTTTTCAGCTGAAGGCTGCTCTTTGGAACACTTTCCTTCTCATAACCTTAGTTTTTCTGATATTTTGGAAGGCTTTTTCCAACCCTCAGCACTCTTCTTCCTTAAAAGAACACAGTGTCCTTATGCTAGAGGATCTGGATATGTATTTAGAGAAGGGAATCCATGTACTAAACGTACATTTGAGTAAAGTTACTTTTTCTTACTTTCTTAAAATTCAGGAATGAAGAGTTTTTTTCTCAGTCAATACACAATTATAATAACAATGCTGATTTCTTTATTTATAGCCATTATTTTTTTTTCTCAAAAACAAAAAGTCTCTATCTAATTAAACTGCTTAAACTCGTGAACAAAGAATGTCCAGCACTATGTTACTATCAAGCAGGTCCTACAAGTGCCAACACAGGTTGCCAGCCCATGCAGTTGAATCCCTTGTGTCCTACATATAGAGTAAAGGTCATAATCAGTGACATCAGTGATGTAGCTGTTCCCCAGCTAAATCATAAAAATAAAATGCAGAGGAGTATCCTTTAGCCTGCAGTCAAGAAACATACAATTCACCAGTTTAAAGGGTCTTATTTGTTGGTATGTTCTTTACATTGAGTACAGCCTCACTTCCATGTGATTTGTTGCACTAACTGTCTCTCTTGAATATGTGATAGATGAATATTTCGTTTAGTGTGTTGCTGGTGCCTGCCCACATAGTGACAGCTCCATTATATAATATATCAGAAATATAATACAGTGAGGTCCAGCAGATTTTGAAACAGTCTAATGGAGACATTGTTTCACTGATGTTCTAATCTACAGTTGTATGGTGACTGGGAAAATTGTCATGGTGGAAAAGCCGCACCACCAACAGTTTTATGATGACTATAATTTAGCAAACAGTCCTCTGTTTGAAAGCTGTATTTTGAATTGTCACAGGGAACCTGTTCATATTTGAAGCTAATTGTAGTGGCCTGAATGGTAAAAAAAAAATATATAAAAAAATAAAAAAAAAAATTTACTAGACTTGCATCCATGCAGCATTTGCTGTAATAGCTTTCACAAGTATTTTCTGAAGTCCTCTAAAATTGTATCTTCAAAGACTATGTACATCAGCGTATGCAAAACTATCAGCATGGTTTTTACACTGCCGAAGCTGCTACTTTTACTTTTGTAAGCCACAGTAAGAATTTCTCATATTTCCAACAATACTTGAATTCCCCAACCCAATTTCCATATCTCCAAGATGAAGAATGATGCAAAGGAAAAGACCACAAGGCAAACCGGTACTGTTAACCACAGAAGAGACTAGGAGAGAGGAAGAAGCTGATACATTTAGGTACTGAAAGCAATCTGACATTGTCCCATATAGATTGTTATAAAATTCTCACTTCTATCACATTTCACCCAGATTAAAAAAAAAAAAAAAAAAAAAAAAGCATCTTGTGGAGGATCTGAAAGCTGCATGTCTCAAACCTATTTCCATCAAAGAACTGAAATTCTGATATACTGTACAGGATGAGTACATATCCTGAATTTACTTTTGAAACAAAGTCAGAATACATTTTGTATGTCTAGTCACAGGCCATGATATGACTTTATATCTGCAAAACGCATTCATGATATTTGGACAGTCTTACCAAAAATTCAATTCTGTGAAATGCTAGAAATTCATCACTTCAAAATAAAGACATGTAGAAATCAGTTGCTATTTTTGAAAGTCTTGACTGAATTTCTGATTATCCTTTTCCCATTTACAATGTAAAGGCAGCTGTAGTGGCTTATGTCAATAGTTCATCAACAGTGCCATAACTGGTGAATATCTCCATGGTGCAGTGGGTACAGGTCTGTTTATTGAATTGTCCATGGGATTCCCTTATTCCTCTCCTTCAGCAAGAGACATTCCTGCACACATGTACATTGAATTTACCAGGCTGCAGTTCATTTTTCTGCTTCTTCAAAGTCTGCTGTGCTTCTTGCTGTGCTTTTCACCTCACATTTTATTTCCTTTTCATCCAAAGCTCTGTTCTATATTCAACCATCTTCAGACTATCCCTTCTGTCCCCAATCAAGCCAGACATCCATTGCTAGAGGCACGTGGTACGTTTTTGTTCCTGTGACCGGCCACATCACCAGATATAGCATGACCAGGGAGCTTCTACCAGCTCCTTGTATGCCTTCAAAGTGGAAGAGATGGTGTAAGATGTCAGGGCATCTCACTCTTTTTCCCCCAAGCTGTTTATTTTTACACTTTTGACCCTATGATCTTTTCTCACATGCATGCACACACACACACATACATAAACCTCCTCCTCATTCACTGCTCCCCAGAATTATTTTGTTCTCTTCAGATACCTTTCCATAGCCTCTTTCATCTGCTTTTGTTACGGAGGGACCAATGTCGTTCCCAAGATAACTAGAAGGAGCAAGGACTTTAAGTGAATGTCTAGAGACATATTTGATTAGTCCTCTAATCAGAGAATCATAAAATGTCTTGAATGGAAGGGATCATTTAGTTCCAAGCCTCCTGCCATGGGCAGGGATGCCGCCCACTAGATAAGGTTGCTCAGGGCCTCATCCAACCTAGTCTTGAACAATTCCAGGGATGGGGCAGCCACAGATTATGTGAGCAGAAGTTCCTGTCTCATCTTCCAACTG
Organism: Anas acuta; assembly: GCF_963932015.1. Taxonomy (NCBI): domain Eukaryota; kingdom Metazoa; phylum Chordata; class Aves; order Anseriformes; family Anatidae; genus Anas; species Anas acuta. The sequence continues at coordinate 9,606,105 of NC_088979.1, read as the reverse complement.
TTTCCAGCTCAGGAAGTTTCTGAACTGGATGTTGTTTCTTGTATTTTATAATTTTTCAAGAATTTTATTTCCATGTAAATGTTCAGTCCACTCTTAAACCCATGCAAATTTTGGCTTTACGCAGCATGCTTTCACAGGGAGCTTTACAATACCGTGTTGGGTCTGTCTGGGATGGAGTCACCTTCCCTGCAACAACCCACACAGTGCTGTGCACTGCACTCATAGCTGGAACAGCACTGGTATCACTCCAGTGTTGTGTCTATTGCTGCGTAGTGCTGGCACAGCATCAGGACTCCTTCCAAGCCCCCAGGAGCCAGCAGACTGGGGGTGGGCAAGTGATGGGGAGGGGACATCACCAGGGCAGCTGACCTAAACCAAACAAAGGGATATTACCTCATGTTACACTCAGCAACAAAAAGAGGGGCTCTTGTGGGGGAGGGGGCTGTCCTACTATACAACCGCTATGCGTTCTGAGGCCCTGCTTCCCAGGGCATGGCTGGACATTGATCGTTTACGGGAAGTAGAGAATTTTTTTTCCTTCTCTCTGTGCTTCTGCTCAACGTTATTGTTTCTTTTTTTTTTTTTCTTTTTCATTTTCTCCCCATTCCCTTTCCCTTTAATTAAATCATTCTCACCTCAAACCTCAAGCTCTTTGTGTTGTATTTTCTCCCCCTTCCTCTTTGAGGAGAGGGGGAGTGAGAGAGCAGTTGTGGTGGAGCTTGGCTGCCCACTCGAGTAAAACCACCACAAATACTAATATGCTATGTGTGAAATCACCCTTTTTGTTTTTCCTTTTTTTTTTTTTTTCCCAAATAACTTCTAACATCGTTATTTGGTTTTCCACACTTCTATTTAAAGAGAGAAAGAAGTAATTGAGTCATATCTACTCTCTCCATGCTGTTTGTAATTTTATAGAAGCTGGTCGTGTTTCTTTTAAGTCTTCAGTTTTGAGGACTAAGAAATCCTCACTTGCTCAGCTGCTACCTGTAGAGAAGCCTTCTGTATTTTTTATCCTCTTTGCCCTTCTCTCAGTCTTTTCCTATTCCTTTTACTAAGATGAGAGGAAAAGCACCACACACAATGCTACAAGTACCTGCAAAACAGAGTTAACTATCTGCACCAACAGCTATCATTTTGTTCAGAGGCTTTGTGACCTGCCAGGGAAGAGAGGGATGATCAGAAACAGCAACTTATATTCTTGTATTGGTGCTATTGCTCTTCCTACCTTTTACTTTTCACTATGCCCAAAGTTGCTAAACAAGCAGTCTTAGATCTCAAAAGGTGGCAAGGACTACCCAGAGGTGTAAGTGGAGTGGGATTGAAAGTCCAGATGTGCAAACTGCATCAGAATTATGATGTCTAAACACTGGGAACTATCATGTTACAGGAAAAAAATAAAAAATAATAATAAAAAAAAAAAACAGAGTTTACATATGGAAATAAAATGGGTGCAATCACTATTATCAAAATGAAGTGCAAGTAGAGAAAAAATATGTGAAGACAAAGGGGAAAAGCTCAATGGGAGCTGTGAGTTTACAGTTCCACTTCTTTGCAAAACAAAGAGCAATAAAATCTGAAAGACAGCTACAGTCCATTAGCACTAAGCTAAAAATAGTCCAATGGAGTAGTCATATAAATAGACATCTTTTGCAAGAAACAATGAAAACTACCCACAAGATACATATCTGATCAGAAAAGACTTTCAGCTATGAGTAGCTGTTTCTCAGACACTAAATCCTGTCTTAGGAATCATCTGTTCTGCTCACATTTTGACACATGAGGTTTCCATAGTATTGTATAGGTAGGATCAAGAGATTTTTTTTCTTATTTTAGAATAATGTCCAACATTCTAAATATGTTTCAGAATCCACTATCCTAAGCAAAATGACCATCTTTTACTGTTGATACAACCTTCTTTTCTACTAATTTTAACATCCACATGGTATCTAGCATTACCAACCAATGGGCCCTTTCATGGGCCCTCTCAACAGACACTGCAAGATTTTACAGATGTAATGATATGCATGCATGTCCGCTTTAAATACTGTAATTATTTATATGCTTAAACTAATGCATATGTAAACACACGTGCAGAGTGAAGACAGCTGTCATTTATTTATTTTTTTTTTTTTTTAATTATAAAGTCATAGCCTAAATACCAGGAACAGAGATTTCAGAAGCTCAGTTTTCACATTAGGAATTGTTCTATGTTTTCATATTCTGGACAGTAATAAAGCAAATCATTTAGTTTGGGTGGGAGCTGAATCCATCTGTGACTGGGAAATAACACTGCACTGCCTTACCATCCCTGGAGTCTGTTGTTGGAACTGACAGCAAAGCTAAGCTGATAGTACTTGTACTATACAGGATGACAAACACTACTTACTTAGCAACTGTATAGCCCATGCACTTATGAGCTTATGAGTAATGTTGAAGCAAAACCTAATTCTCACTTTCCCATCCCTCCAGCAAATATGCACTTTGCTCAGCATCTGACCTGGGGAGTCACAGATCTCTCTCTTGCCAGTTTTAATATTATGCCATATTACTTGCCATGATCTTTATATCACAACCTGTCTCTTCAAATCACAGCAGGCAAGATCCAGAAATAAATGTGATGTTTGGGTTTGGGTCCCACCGGAAAAGGGACTAAGAGTGACTGAAATATAGGATTTCCACTAGAAGGGATTAACTCTCAAATGGGATATATAACTTTTCACATCAGGTTTGAATTCAGCTGATTGAAGTGATGAACCATTCACTCAGCTCTACCAGTGGTGTATCCCACTGTAAATCAGAAATATTGCCACAGAGTTAGGGGTGTAAAACCCATTGAAATAAGTGAAGGCTCAGACATGTGGGATGCAAATTGTTCACCTCCGATGAGCGCTGTATTCATTTGATTGATTTTAAATGGCTGTATAAGTGTTCTCATACATGTTGAACCTGTATAAAAAATTAAGTAACTCCCAGTGGGATTTTTCTGATATTACATTCTGAAATTGAACTTAACTTGAACAACAGAGTTTAAATATCTTGGGATGTAGTTCATCACAGAATGATTTTAATTTTCATGCAAAACCATAAAAGCTAAAGAAATGTGGGTGACATAGTCATTTTGAACAGCCTCTTATCCAGGATGTGAGCCAAATTCACTATTCCCAGTATTATTCCACTGACTTCCATCACATATAAATCTAGTGTGGTATTTTCAGTAAATCAAGTACATGCAATTTCTGATTTTAGATTCCTGACAGTTATGCATAACCAAACCACCATTATGTATCTCTTGGCACAGTGGATATTATTAAATCTACTTGTCCTTTTGTTACATAATCTTGGAGAGGAAAGAAAGAGAGAAAGAGAGAAAGAGAGAAAGAGAGAAAGAGAGAAAGAGAGAAAGAAGGAAGGAAGGAAGGAAGGAAGGAAGGAAGGAAGGAAGGAAGGAAGGAAGGAAGGAAGGAAGGAAGGAAGGAAGGAAGGAAGGAAGGAAGGAAGGAAGGAAGGAAGGGAGATTATAGGTGAGTTGGAATATTTTAAAGCATATTGTAATTACTGTCTCAGGTTTTTTAACTTTGCTAACCTGAGCAAAAAGGGTCATGACTTGCTCTCTGAGTTGCCTCTAAGCTTATCTTTTTCAAAGTTAGAAGATATACAAAGAACTTTCTGCAGAGAGCCTATGGGTTATTTTGGAAAAGTACAGTAGTGGGATCAGTGTGTCAGTGAGTGCAATTTGAAGGTCTTACAAAGGAGAACATTCATTGAATTCCCAGTCCAAAGCTCATCATTTAACTTTAAACTCAAAATAAGAATTGCCATCTTTTGGGGAAAAAAGAAAAAAAAAAAAAAAAAAAAGTTGTACTCTATATCCTGAAAAATTAAACTTTTTCCTTTGTAGACATCTCTTAAGATGCAGATACTACTTGATTATGATGCAGGAACTGGGTTTCCTCCACCATTTAGCTAACTTTCTGAGAACATTTTTTATGTAAGGCTTGAGGCATCGCTCCTGCAGCTCCTTAGCACTTTAGTAGCTTACAGAATGCAGCTGTCTGAGATGATGTCTTCCCTCCTCTGCAGAGGGAAGGGAGAAAGAGGTAGAAGAACAGTGCTCCAGAATGGTACAAGTGATGCAATATTCATCCCCATAGGACTGAAATTTGATGCTACTGAACCTGGTCCAATTTCCACAGCAAATACTGTCACATATTCTGTCACTCATCTTGCCATTGTGCATGTTTACTGAGAAGCCCATTATACCCCAAGTTAGGCAGTAAAATTGGTAACTATGCAGCAGCTCCTCCAGAAGTCATTGCTCCTTGATTACAATCTTTAAAGAGAGATCATTAGCACCTAACTTAATTCTCCATCAAGATTTGCTATGGGACCCTTGAGCCTTACTGCTACATGTTGTTTTAACTAGAACATAGAGAGAAAATGACTGTACTGTTGAAAGCAGATTACAGATTTCTTCCAAGCCTGGATGTAGACATCACAAAGTTTAATTATACAGCCTGGAATTAGGCTACAGTAAAAATTAGAGTTTAACCAGGGTTTTGTCAGGCTTCTGAAATTTGCCATGACATCTTTCATAAAGACAGTTAATTTAAAGCCACCTTGGTGCTTAAGAGTAACAAAGTAAAGCCCAGCTTAGCCATATCCAACCAGCACAAGTGGAGGTTAGTATTTTTTAAAAGTTAACAACACTCTTCTCTCTCTCTGCTTTAAAATTGATGACAGCAACATAAAAAGCCATATGATGATACTGTTTAATGGATAATGTGACCAAAACCAGGCAAAGCAAACTTAAAGCATCTCCATGGAGGCAGGAAGAAATTCCTGGTCTTCATGACTACATCAAAATGCTGCAAAGCCAGACTAGCTACTGCCCACAGAGTGAAGATGGTGTCTGAGGCACTGGTTACTGCTGAGGAGGAAATGGCACCTATCGTCTCCATCATCACCCCCACATGTGTGTGCCTATTTGGTTCTGTAAGACTTTCTCTAATAAAAGTACAGGAAGACAGCCATGGCATTAATGGTTACAGAATCACAGAATCACAAAATTTCTAGGTTGGAAGAGACCTCAAGATCATCGAGTCCAACCTCTGACCTAACACTAACAAGTCCTCCACTAAACCATATCGCTAAGTTAAACACCTAAACGTCTTTTAAAGACCTCCAGGGATGGTGACTCCACCACTTCCCTGGGCAGCCCATTCCAATGCCTAACAATCCTCTCAGTAAAGAAGTTCTTCCAAATATCCAACCTAAAACACCCCTGTCACAACTTCAGCCCATTCCCCCTCGTCCTGTCACCAGGCACATGGGAGAATAGACCAACCCCCACCTCACTACAGCCTCCTTTAAGGTACTTATAAAGAGCGATAAGGTCGCCCCTGAGCCTCCTTTTCTCCAGGCTGAACAAGCCCAGCTCCCTCAGCCACTCCTCGTAGGACTTGTTCTCCAGACCCCTCACCAGCTTTGTCACCATTCTCTGGACTTGTTCGAGCACTTCCATGTCCTTCTTGTAGCGAGGGGCCCAAAACTGAACACAGTACTCAAGGTGCGGCCTCACCAGAGCCAAATACAGGGGGACAATCACTTCTCTAGACCTGCTGGTCACACTGCTTCTTATGCAAGCCAGGATGCCGTTGGCCTTCTTGGCCACCTGAGCACACTGCTGGCTCATATTCAGCCGACTATCCACCAATACTCCCAGGTCCTTCTCCACCAGGCAGCTTTCCAACCACTCATCTCCCAGTCTGTAGCTCTGCTTGGGGTTATTGCACCCCATAAAGAGGACTGGCCCCAGTACCGAGCACTGGGGAATGCCGCTAGTGACCGGCCTTCATCTGGATTTGACTCCATTCACCACAACTCTTTGGGCCCGGCTATCCAGCCAGTTTTTAACCCAACAAAGCGTGTGCCAGTCCAAGCCATGAGCAGCCAGTTTCTTGAGGAGAATGCTGTGGGAAACGGTGTCAAAAGCCTTGTGAAGTCAAGGTAGACCACATCCACAGCCTTTCCCTCATCCACCAAATGCATCACTTTGTCATAGAAGGAGATCAGGTTCGTCAAGCAGGACCTGCCTTTCATAAACCCATGCTGACTGCACCTGATCACCCGGTTGCCCTGTAAGTGCCACATGATGACACTCAAGATAATCTACTCCAAGAGCTTCCCTGGCACTGAGGTCAAACTGACAGGCCTGTAGTTTCCTGGGTCTGCCCTCCAGCCCTTCTTGTAGACGGGCATCACGTTTGCTAGCTGCCAGTCAACTGGGACCTCCCCCGATAGCCGGGACTGTTGATAAATGATGGAAAGCGGTTTGGTCAGCTCCTCTGCCAGTTCTCTCAGGATCCTCGGGTGGATCCCACCTGGCCCCATCGACTTACGTACATCCAAGTGCCGTAGCAGGACGCCAACCATTTCCTCATGGATAGTGAGGGCCACATTCTGCTCGCCATCCCCTTCCACCAGTTCAGGGTACACGGTATCCAGAGAGCAACTGGTTTTGCTGCCAAAGACTGAGGCAAAGAAGGCATTAAGCACCTCCACCTTTTCCTCATCTTTTGTAACTAAGTTCCCCCCCACATCTGTTTTGCATTGATGTATTTGTGAAAATATTTTTTGTTGTCTTTAATGGCAGTAGCCATATTGAGCTCCAGATGAGCTTTGGCATTTAAGTGGTTAAATGAATTGTACCTATAAAGCACCTCTTTCCACTGACTGCAAAGGAAGCCTACTTCAGAAGATGAGAAAACTACATTGTACATACTTAAATGAGATGATGTAAGACTCAACTCTAATGCCTGCTTGGTCTAATCCGTGCTGATTTACCAATATTTTTAACAGATACCTAATGTAATATATTCAGGAACTCCAGCACAACCCACAAATAGTACTCTAAGTCATAAAAGATGTGGTATACTGAAATGTTTTGCACAAAAATCAGCCTTAGGAATTTATCATCTGAATGACAAGCACTCAGTGCCCTATGAAGAAGCCCTGCATATCTACTGCATGTGTAGGATAGGAAAATATGAAAATATTGAGTGGTAATAAGGGAAAATACATTTGTAAGTCATACACGGAATTTTAAAAAGTAATTGAGTTGAATCAAAATTATTTTTGTGGCTTTGGTAACAGATGCATCATCAACTCATGAACTATCTTAACTTAGAATTGTATAGATTTGAATCAAGTTTCCACCCTAAGAAAGGAATTTGTTTCAAAATGAATTAAAAACTCTGCTTTGTACTCTTTTTATCCTTTGCATACTTTCCATTTAGTCTAGTCCAGTATAACACACTGAGCCTGACACTGCACCTGTCCTTGTGCTACCTTAACACCTTCAAGCGATGCATTGCAACAAGAATAGCATTTATCATGACAGATCTTTTTATAATACTGTTCCTATGTTAAGCCAATATCCTTTCTCAACACTTTCTGAGTAGCATGAGGATGTCACACTTGACTTTTAGAAACATAGGTTTTATGCATTTCCTTTACATGCATCAAATTTCTGGGGCAGACATATCTGTCCTGAAGAGCAGGAGGAGAGCAAGCAATGGCTTATTAAATTGGTAATGAATTTAAGTCCTTGAGTCTTTATCTAGACAATATTATAATTCTGTACCCTAGTTGCATCATATTATCTGATCATCAATCTAATTGATTCAGATAACAATAAAAGGAATCACAGAAAGACAGCAAATGAGATTGCCTTACGTAGGAATTAAAACATTGTGGCGTGTTAACCTTGGCTGGTCATCAGGTGCCTGCCAAGCTGCTCTCTCCGCTCCTACTCATCAGCAAGACAGGGATAAAATATGATAAAGAAACCTGTGGGTTGAGATAAGGACAAGGAGATCACTCACTAGTTAATGTAAAGGGCAAAACAGATTTGTCTTGGGGAAGATCAATTTAATTTATTGTCAGTTAATAACATACATGTAGTAGGGTGATGAGAAGTAAAACCAAACCTGAAAACTCCTTCCCACCTACCCCACCACGGTATCATGGCTTGGATCAGGAATAGTGTAGTCAGCAGGACCAGAGAGGTGATCGTTCCCTTGTACTCAGCTGTAGTGAGGCCACACCTCTAGTACTGTGTTCAGTTTTGGGCCCCTCAGTACAAGGACAATGAGACCCTGGAGCATGTCCAGAGAAAGGCTGTGAAGCTAGAGAAGGGTCTGGAGCACAAGTCCTGTGAGGAGTGGCTGAGGGATCTGGGGTTGTTTAGTCTGGAGAAGGGGAGGCTCAGGGGAGACCTTATTGCTCTCTACAACTACCTGAAAGGAAGGTGAGGGGAGCTGCGGGTCGGCCTCCTCTTGCAGATAATTAGTGGCATCACTAATTAGGTTAGAAATTAGGAGATATTTCTTCTCAGATAGAGCAGTCAGACATTGGGATGGGTTGCCCAGGGAAGTGGTGGCATCACCATCCCTGGGGGTGTTTAAGGAAAAATTGGACCTGGCGCTTAGGGACATGGTTTAGTGGGTGACATTGGTGGTAGGGGGATGGTTAAAATACCATGGGTGAACAGTTTGAAGGACTGGGCTCAAAGAGTTGTAGCGAAAGGGAGAACATCAGGCTACTCACCAGTCACTGGTGGTATTCCCCAGGACTCAATTTTATGGGCAGTTCTCTTCAATGTTTCTACCAATGACCTGGATGCAGCAGTTGAGTGCACACTAATTTTTTCTGGTGATACTTAACTGGGAGGAGTTATCAATTCCCTTGAGAGTACAGAGGCCCTACAGAGAGGTCTTGATAGATTAGATTGCTGGGCAATCACCAACCCAATGAAAGAGCAAATGCTGGATTCTGCACCTGGGACAGTGTAACCCTGGATGTTTAAGTAGACTGGGGCTGGAGTGCAGCCCTGTAGAGGGAGATCTGGGGGTTTGGTTGATGGTAAACTCAGTATGAGTCAGCAGTGTGGTCTGGCAACCAAAAGGGCCAACTGTACCCTGGGGCATATTATGCACAGTATAGCTAACCCGTGGAAAGAAGTGACTGTCCCTCTCTGCTCTTCTGTGGCCTCACTTGAGTACTGTGTGCAGTTTGGGGGCAACAATATAAGCAAGATTAGGAAAAAAAAAATGTAAGAATTTGTCCAAAGGAGGGCAAAAGGTGCTGATCTCTGCTCTCTGAGGACAGCAACAGGACCCAAGGGAACAGCATGGAGCTGGGACATGGGAGGATCAGGCTGGGTGTTCTTCACCCAGAGGGTGGTAGGGTACTGGAACAGGCTGCCCAGGGCAGTGGTCATGGGTCATGGGCACCAAGCCTGACAGAGTTCAAGAAATATTTGGACAACTCTCTTAGACATATGTTTTAGTTTTTAGTTTGTCCTGTGTGGAGCCAAGAGTGTGACTCAAGGATCCCTGTGGGTCCCTGTTGTGGTTTATCCGAAGTCAGGCAGCTCAGCACTACACAGCCTGTTGGGGAGAGGATTAGAAAGTGGAAGAGAGAACTTATGGTCTGAGACGAAGATAGTTTACTAGGTAAAGCAAAAGTTTCATGCAAAGCAAAAGCTTCATGCAAGCAAAGCAAACCAAGGAATTTATTCACTACTTCCCATCAGCAGGCAGGTATTCAGCCATTTCCAAGAAAGAAGTGCTCATCAATCATAACAATTTCTTGAGAATTCATATACCATCACTCCAAAAGTCACCCCCTTCTCTCCTTCTTTACCCCAGCTTTTATTGCTGAGCATGACATACTATGGGGCATTCCTCTGGACAGTCTGGGTCAGTTCCTGGCGGTGACCCCTCCCAGATCCTTGTCCACCCTCAGGTACCTCACTGGCAGGGCAGCACCAGAAGCTGAACAGTCCTTGGCTCTGTGTGAGTGCTGCTCTGCAACAGCTAAATAATTGGTGTGTTATCACCACTCTTTTCACCAAAAATTCAAAACTCAGCATCATACGATCCTCTACAAAGAAAATGAACTCCATCCCAGCCAAAACCCTGAAGATCCCTTCAATTATTCTATGATTCTATGATATGTGACTCTCTATTGTACTACAGTGGCCACCAAAATGACCGTCAACAAAGACAATGAGGAGTCTTATGCCAAGATAGATGCATTTGTCAAGCAAGAGAGATATTTGGGGGTAATGGTGCCTAATTAGGAAACAGTTCTTCACTGAGAGGTTTTCAGGCACTGGAACAGTCTGACCATAGTGAAGTGGTCATGGCCCCAAGCCTGTCAATACCCAAGAAGTATTTGGACAATGTTCTTAAATAGATGGTTTAAATCTTAGGTTGCCTGGTTTGGAGTGTGGAGTTGGACTTCATGATCTTCATGGGTCTCTTCCAACACAGGATATTTTGTGATTCTGTATCCGTCTGTTGGGAACTGTACTCTACAGAGTAACTCAAGTGCCTCAAGTCAGGTCTCTAGTGCATATTAGATGTCCTAGGATATTAGACCTGATCCCAAGAGACCATTTTACAGATCTTCTATAGATCTCATGTCATATACAGGATCTCTATGGCATAGATAAGACACGAGTGAAAAAGAGTGAAGTTGAGCCTTCTAAAAATGGGAGGGACAGTGGGGAAGATGTTGTTTTAATTTTGTCTTTGCTTCTCACTGTCCAACTGTAGTATGAGTGAAAGAATGCCTGTGGGGGAGTCTGCCAGCTGGTCAAGGTCAACCCACCCCAGAAAGACTGCCTGCTTTGACAGTGGTCTGTCCAGCTGGCAGGAGTATGACAGTGCTCTGCAGAGATGGCTTATTTTGTTGACTCCTACTGCATAGCCTTGGGCTACTTTAAGGGTCATCCTGTTGTGGGAGCAATAGTGCCTGAAGTGTCTGTTAATATGCACTGGTCTGACACAGCAACAGAGGAATTCATTTGTACTTGAATATGGCAAGATTCTTTGGTTTTCTTTTCCTTCCTTCCTTCCTTCCTTCCTTCCTTCCTTCCTTCCTTCCTTCCTTCCTTCCTTCCTTCCTTCCTTCCTTCCTTCCTTCCTTCCTTCCTTCCTTCCTTCCTTCCATTCTTTCTTTCTTTCTTTCTTTCTTTCTTTCTTTCTTTCTTTCTTTCTTTCTTTCTTTCTTTCTTTCTTTCTTTCTTTCTTTCATCCATTGAATAAAGCAAAAAGAGCATCTTTATCTGTGTAAAACTCTCCAAGTTGGAACTCTAGCCCTCACCTTAATATTTCTTTTTTTTTTTTCTTTTTTTTTTCTGATATGCTTTCAATGCAGAGAACCCAGGCCAAATGATTCTTATTAATAGTGATGGGTAGGTTACCTAGCTGAATGAGATGGATGATATCTGTACTCTAAGACTGAGGTCTCTTCAAAAGCATTTCTAATGTCTTTACAAAGCAGGAGTGTATGCTCAATCATGGCAACACTGAGATATCTGTCCATCTCGCCTGCTGTTATGATCTCACTACAGATGGATTTGTATCTGTTTAAAGCCTTGAAACAATATTCAGTGGATAAGAAATTGGCTCAAAGGTTGCACCCAGAGAGTGGTGGTCAATGGATCTATGTCCAAGTGGAAGCTGGTGATGAGTGGTGTATCTCAAGGGTCTGTCCTGAGACTGGTACAGTTTATTATCTTTATCAATGACATAGTGGGATCAAGTGCACCCTCAGCAACTTTGCAGATTATACCAAGCTGAGTGGTGCAGTCAATACAACAGAGGGAAGGGATGCCATCCAAATGGACATGGAAAAGCTAGAAAAGCAGGTCCATGTGAACCGCATGAGGTTCAACAAATTTAAGTGCAAGGTGCTGCACCTGGGCCAGGGCTATCCCAGACTTGAGGACAGACTGGGAGAAGAATTCACTGAGAGCAGACCTGCAGAGAAGGACTTGGGGGTCCTGGTGGACAAGAAGCTCAACATGAACTAGCAGTGGGTGCTTGCAGTCCAGAAGGCCAACTGCATCTTGGGCTGCATTAACAGAGACGAGTGGCTAGCAGGTGGAGGGAGGTGATTGTCCTTATGAGGCCCCACCTGGAGTGCTGTGTCCAGGTCTGGGCCCCCCAGGACAAGAAAGATGTGGACCAGATAGAGTGGGTCCAGAGGAGGGCCACAAAAGTGATCAGAAGGCCTGAGCACTTCTAAGAAGAAAGGCTGAGAGAGCCGATGATCTTCAGTCTGAAAAGAAGGCTGCAGAAAGACCTCATTGCAGCCTTTCAATAACTTAAAGATGCTTGTAAGAAAAATGGAGAGCAACTCTTTACTCAAGCAGATAATGATAGTGGGAATTATTTAAAACTAAAAGAGGGGAGAATTAGATTAGATGTTAAAAGGAAATTCTTCACTCAGAGGGTGGTGAGGCCCTTGCACAGGCTGCCCAGAGAGGCTGTGGATGCCCCATCCCTGGAGCTGTTCAAGGCCAGGCTAGATGAGGCCCTGGGTGGCATCCCTGCCTGTGGCAGGGGGGTTGGAACTAAATGATTTTTAAGGTCCCTTCCAACCCAAGCTGTCTGATGATTTTATGATTCTAGTATTCCATGATTCACTGATTTTATAAACATTGGGCATTTTTCCCCCTAAAAGTCTACTTCTGTATGGATCTTACTTATTTTATCAAACCTCTGCTTCTACTCATAGCTGAAACAAACTGAAGGAGGGATTTCACAGCCACCACTGGTAAACAGATGTGGTAATTAAATAAACTAGTTTTTAAAGCACAACTGATCTGTGCCAATCTGGATCCTTGCCATATGACAATAGGAGAAACCCTCCCCAGCACAGAGGGACAGCACCAAGAAAATGCACCATCTGAATCTAGTCAGGCCTGTCTGCAGTGCTGAAGAGCCACTGCTGAGCTTCTGCAGGGTGAATAGGAATTTTCTTTTCAAAACAACTAAGATATTCTTTGGTCAAAGGTTATGTGCGAAACCTGTCCTACCACACCAGTAGAAGGTCTTCTGTGACAGGCTTTCTTAGTGACCTTGGGTAAATTTCTGTAAGCTGCATTTGTAAGAGTGTAGGCACTTTATGACGCACATAGGCACTAACTTTAGCCTCAGAAAAAACATTTCATCTTCATCTGCTTCTTTCAGCTTCTAGATGGGTTTTAAAATCTGATCTTAATGTTTTTCTGTCTCTATTCACCATCTGTTAAATGATGATGAACAGTTTTCTTCCCTATTTTTTTGGTTGATAAGGCTCTAAGGAAGTAAACTCATCTGTTTGGTATTGAAGGTTGGATGGAAACAAGTGAATAATACTGCTAGACACAAAGTGGTGCTGAACTACAGACCTAATTGTAGTAAGCCCAGTGCCTGGCTAATGCTTTCAGAAACAGATTTTTGTGTTAAGATTCATATTCGTTTATGCAGTGCCACATCAAATAATGCAGGTATATTTGGCACAGACATATTCAAAGATGATGTTTTACATTGTTTATAATGAAGGGACCAAGAGGCCAGGTGTGCCATGAATTGTTAAGAAAATGTCTATCCTGTGGATAGTGATGAGATTTGTATTTTTATTTAATTTCATCTTCTTTGGAATAAATGCTAACATTTTTGAAGTTTTCTGGAAAAGTCTTCTTTAGCAAGAACTGACAGCTTAATCTTTAAGGGTCTGACTTCAAGGGACATCCAGAGAGAAATCATTTGTGCTTTTCTTAATGGAAAATGGAAAATTAAAATGATATTATTTAAGCCTGCTACTGCTAGGAAAGCCCCTCTGACAGGTTCTACCTTCCAACAACTTCTCACTTCCCTAAGGCTTTGGAGAAGTCCTGAGTGTAATGCCAATTGCTTCACTAAGACAGAACTAGCTGTTCTGAAAATAAAGAAAAATACATCTTTAATGAAATCAGAACGGCACTGGAAGAGAACAGATTTACCCCTTATTTTTATCACACTGATTACCTGTCTTAAAGGAAGCCTGCCACTGGTAAACTGCACAAAAGAAAACAGGAAGATAAAAATATTCATAATATTTGTAAGTGCTTTTATACTCAGTCAGTTCAATTTTGACTTGCAGTTGGGAGGAGTGCATATTAGAACTGTGGGGAAAATATGCTGCATTTTGTGACCATTGAAATCTTCAGTAAAAAGTCATAAAAAAAAAAAAAAAAAAAAAAAAAAAGTGGAGCAAAAGCCTATCTGCAAGGCCATCCCAATTTTTTATTTTTATTTTTATTTTTATTTTTATTTTTATTTTTATTTTTATTTTTATTTTTATTTTTATTTTTATTTTTATTTTTATTATTTTTTTTTATTGTATAAAGAATAGAATAGAACAGAACAGAACAAAACAGAATGGAATGGAACAGAATGGAACGGAATAGTTCAGCTGGAAAAGACCTTCAATGATCATCCAACTGCCTGACCACTAAAAAAAATAAGGGAGTACCTTAACATCCTTTTTGTATGGTGGAGCCCAGAGCTGCACACAATATTCAAGGTGAGACTGCACCAAAGCTAAATACAGTGTAAGAATCATCCCATTTTACCAGCTGGCCATGCTGTATGGGCTGCTGCAGGGAAAGTTAACATCCCAGCCAGACCCAGTACATGTGTTTAATTCCCTTCATCCACCAAGTGGGGGATCTTATCCTAGAAGGACATCAAATTACCAAGGCAGAACTTTCCCTTCAGGAACTTTTGTTGACTATACCTGATAATAGCTTTGTACTTTAACTGCCTTTCTATATCCCCCAGAACAATCTTCTTCATAACTTTTCCAGGTTAAAGTTAGTTTAACTGAGGTTAAACTGAGACATCTGTAGTTTCCTGGGTTTTCTCTCATGCTCTTTTTGTAGGCGGGTTTAACATTGTCTAGCTTCCAGTCAGCAGGGACCTCCCCAGATTTCCAATACCTTTGGTAAATTGTTGAGAGTGGTTCATCTATGATAGCTGCTAACTCCTGCAGTACACCGGGATGAATCCCATCAAGCCCCATGGACTTATAAACATTCATCTGTTTCAACTGATCTCTTACAATTTTCATGGCCACAAATGGAAAATTACTGCTCTCCCAGCCATGGTTCTACAATTCAGAAGACTGAGTAGCCCGATATCTGTCATTATGTATTATACTAGTTTTTCTTGTTGCTTTGAATCACAAAGCTTGTAAAGCTTCTAGCAGTACTTCTGGGATCTCTGTTATGTGTTTTTTGTTTGTTTGTTTGTTTATTTTTTTAAGAATTCAGGATTCCTAATCCTGGCTTGACTCATCTTTATAACTCACCTTCTGTTTACACTGTATGTAGGAAAAAAAAAACAGGGGGGGGGGGGGAAGACAACTTGCTAGTCTGACAGATTTAACAACTGAAACAATGGTTTACTTATTCATGTGGTATAAGTGTTTACTTTAAAGAGAGGAAAATCTACACATCACAATAATTATCCTATCTGAGCAATGAAGCTTGAAAACATTCACTGCCAAAATTTCAGTTAAAGTTGTGAACTTTATTGACCTGATAGCATTAACAGAGCCATAAAACTGAAGAAAATACCCCCCAAAAAATGAGCTACAAGTGTAATTAAGGCATTGCTGCTGTTGTAAGATCAGAATATAGTTTTGTAACTTGAAAATGAACTTTTATTTCACGTCTAAGTCAGAGTTTGTAAGCACTAGTGTGAATCCCTGAGTATCTGTTTTCCAAGAAGCTTGGGAGCTTGGAGAGCTCCCAGACAGAAATAAAAGTGAGATCAGAATGGGTATTTTTTAACAGTTCAGAGCTTTTGTTTGTTTGTTTGTGTTTTGGATGTGTATTTAAACTATAAACAACGGGGAAACACTGATAAGGACGGAAGTCCAAAGAACTATTTTTTTAAAAGACAACATGGTCACTTACTTTGTGTTCTTTATCTGACAACATCTTTTAACTACTACAGCTGCCTTTGCTGTCCATCATTTCAATTTTCTTTGAATAAAAACTGGCAACTTTTAATGGCAAACTTGAATTTTTATATCAAAAAGGATGAATAAATAAATCTGCATAGTTTCATAGCAAATTCATATTTTTACATTCATTTTTTTAATCCAAAAAAATAAAAATAAAAAATAAAGATCCAACTCTCAATGTTTTGCTCTTTATAACCCTTTTATGATTCCAAATTATTTCCATGTTAAGTACACAACCACTTCCTAATAACATTTGATAACTTCCCTCCAAAAATCTTCCAGTGCTCTCGTTAATACTGTTCATTAGTGTTAGATCTTGACTGGACTCTAAGAAGAAAAAGTTTCTGAGAGTTTCTCAAGACCACTGGAAAGTGAAACCTTAGGTTTTCACTAAAAGGTTTGCAAAATAACGATTTTTGTTTGTTTTGGTTTTAGTATGTATTATGAGCTGAACAAGCATGGTTCTTTACTGCTTTGGGGCACTCAGTGAGCTGGCTTGAATAACTCAAATACTTGGGAAGCCACAAATAATACAAGTCCATGCTCAGTCTGCAGAAAATAATAGAGGAAAAAACATCGTTCCAGAGTGTTCCAATACCATATGGCAAATAGCATTTTCTGCTGGTATGCAGCACATTTTAACTCCAAGGAATTTGTAATTATATTCAACTAATTAACTCCATTTATTTTTTTACTAGGCTGTCCTTTCTGTTAAAAGGAAAGGAAATTCAATCTCCACCCACTGTAATTATCATTTTTATTATGTGTATAATTGTTAGGAGAGGAGAAGGGATTTAAAGGCTATTTAATGAATATGCGCACAACATATATCAAGTGACAAGAAGGAGAAGGAATGCCAAAGAAACTTTTGTTTAAAATCTCAGTTTCTGATAGATACAGATTGTCCAATTATCCCCTGCATTTTCTTTTAGGGTCATCAGAGGGTTAAGTACATACTTACAAAGATATCACCTCCTTGAAGAGCCAGTGTATTAATGTAGCTGTTAGAAGTCCCCCTCCCTATCTGCTCTTCTGTTGCTTTTGACAACATCCAAGGTTAGTCCTCTGCGTGTGCATATGTGTTGATGTCAGTTGTTGCTCAGATGCTTTTTTTTTTTTTTTCCTCCTAGACTGGCATGTGATGATCCTCATCCCTGAAAGGATTAAGGAGCAGTTGACCCTCCTGGCTCCCATGTTCTCCCTGTCAGGGTTGATGCATCAAGTATTTCAGTTCACGGACCCAGAGTTGGCCTCATGTTGCTGTTTCAAAATATGTTATTAAAAAATGAATCATCACAGGGATGAATCTTACTGTGGGATACTGCATGCCAGCTCTCTGGATTTCCTAGCAAGATAAGGTAGTAAAGCACAGGGAGAAGGACCTCCACAAAGGCAGGGTGTAAGCATAGGCTTTATGGCCTACACGAGTCTCTATTTCCTAGATTTAAATGGATTTTAAATGAGCAAGAGACATGTGGTGCCTGTGTAGGACTGAATGCCAGATGTATTGAGAAATATAAAACAGATTCTTTGTGGGGTGCCACTATGGCAGACAAGGCAGAAAGCTTTCTGTTCCCTTGCCCATAGGAGCTGTCTGATAGCACATCTCTACTTGTCCCACTACACAGTTGGATAATTTCCTAATTGTTTACATCAAGGTAAGCAATAGTGTGTTGGTCCTGGGATTGTGACATCTGCTTTTGCAGAATAAATATAGTACCCTGAATATCAGACTTCCGTGGCAAGTAAAAGAGAAATTACTTTTATAACATGGATTGGTTTATTCATTTTTGTTCTTTCATTTCTGTTGATTGTTGCTTCTCACAGATAAAATCCCATGTGGCTCCTGTTTTCAAAATGAATCAGTTTTGAGGGATGGTGCTTCCAGTTTGGGAAGTCTTGTAAATGGAGACTGCTGAGGTCAGAGACCTTCTGAACATCTCCTATTTCATCTCACCTAATTAAGGCACTTAGACACTTGCTGATAAGTTTGGTAACCCAGGCTCTCTTTTTAACCAGTACAGAGGAACAAGAAGTATTGGAGGGCCATTCCTCTACCTTAAATTAGAAGAGGGTTTCAGGAAGAAAACAATCATTCTCTAAGATTGTATATTTCTCTCAGTTGAATAGAAAGCTGGGATGAAAAGCTCAAACATGAAAGTCTAACTATTACACAGTCATTTAGCATGATGACACCTATGTTAGAGGTCAATAAGGCTTTCTCAAAGTACTAGGATCTTTGTGGCTTAATAAAGCTGCCTTAACAATGCTTATTTTTCCTTGATCTTTCTACATTCCCTAGAAACCCAAGAGCATGTTACATAATATTGATAATTAAGAGACCAGAATGATTGAGCCAAAATGACAAGGTACTTGTCTCAGTGAATAGAACAGGGAGATGTCTGTGGGATCTTGGGAACATATCAAGAGAAGGCTTCCAAAACCCAGGGACCAAAGATTTCATCATGACAGTGAACAGAGATCCATATCCACTGTCTGACCAGCCCAAGCCAGGTGGAACAACACATCATCACAATGGGTGATGGGATCAGGAAACAGTCCCCCTGAGAGCAGCTGTGCTGGGTTACAGCAACTGGCTACACCGTTTTCAAGCCCCAGGCCAATGTTTTGACAAGGTACTTCCTTGGCCTGCATGTACAAACTTAGTTTGGGCAACATGTTTCATACCAATTGTAAATGTGCTCGAGACTGAGCACAGTGAGGACTATGTGATGAGGAATTGAATAGTTTGTCTTCCCTGTTTTTACAACTCTCAGATATCAGTCATCAAGGAAGGTAAAGGAAATCTAGTGTCACGTGCTGAAACTGGAAATGTACAGGCTGATTTTCACACCAAAATAATGTGTTTGCGTATGCATTAATTACAATTTTCAAGTGAATTGTAAGAGTTCCTGTACTTCAGTCTAATCATAACCTCCCCTCTGCCATGAGCAGCAGAGTGCTTAGGGCGGCTGCCTGTCACAGAGCCCTGCCAGGAGAGAAGTGTTCTTTGGGGGATAATGATATTGTTTGGATAATGGACAGTGGATGTGATTTGGTATGCTTACTTAGCATGTTGGATACTGAGAAAGTAGTCTGCTCATAGCTCGCTTAAAGTATTTAGCTGTCTTCATTTGACTCATTAAAATCTCCACAGACTGGTCTAAATCATAATCCCATTATGGTTGGTGGCAAAACTCCCACTGATTCCAGGGATCTCTCTCTCTCTCCTTTTCAATTTCACTCTCCATCACTCTTTCTCAGTCTTATTCCACTCAGCACTTCTGCATGCATGGAAACAGAGCTGAAAGCAGCAGGATCTCTTCCCCCTGTTTCACCACTTGATGGGATACACAGATGGCTTTTCCTTTCCATCCCTCCCTCCTTCCATAATCCCAACAGAGTAGTAGAGGGAGGAGTAGAGCTGTATTCAGCCTGCCTGTTACGACGTTTAAGATGGACCAAGAAACCAGTCACAGCACCTAACTTCAAAATGAGCAATTCAGATCCTGTGTTGCTCTGGGACTATCAAGACCCTAATTCCCTGTAGGAATGTGACAATGGTTAATTTCGGCAACTCTTTCTGGTGGTCTAAATAATGCCTCCATGGACAGTACAGGATGCCAGCCTTTAAAACAAAAGTTTTGAATTGCTCTTTTCCCTTCTGAATTTAGACACTGCAATTGAAGTTTCATTTCATATAGCAGCCAGAATAGGCAGTCAGACCACAGCCCTAAATCACAGTCTGAGCTATTCATTGCTTTCATGAGGTTATTACATGCCATAGCAGATGGCCTGAGGTACCAGAGGAGGTACTCTGATGATGCCTTCAGGGCCTCTGATAAAACTGACCTCTCTTATACATTTAATGAGTCCCTCACATAAGACTTTGGAACCTCAGAACCATCTCACATGTATCCGCAGATGATTTTATATTTTTTTAATGCAGTTCTGCCTTTAGTCAAATTGGGCAGAGAAGAATGTTCCTTCAAAATAATAACAATCTTGATTCCACCCAACATGGAGAAAAAATTGTTTTCACTTAAATAAAACTGAAAATTAAAAGTGAATATTGAAACAGTGAATCTAGTGTGTGAAAATGGCACAGTATGGTTTCAACAGGTGAGGAACTAGTGGGGCTGTGAGGGGAGGACATGGGCTATCAATGCTGGCCAGGATGGCACATTCTCCATCTGTAACTTCACTGTGGCTAACTAAGATGCCTCACTAAAATTTGGACAGGGAGTTAACTATGTCTAGATTCAGCAGGGTGACAGCAGTGGTGAGTTGGTCAGTGTTGTTTGTGTGTCTCTTAAGATACTTGTTTCTTTGTAGAGCCCTGCTGCATATGCCAACCCTTCATGCTGGATACTTTACCTGTGTTTGAAACTTTGTTTTACCGGAAGTGAATTTAATAGAGATGGCAGTTACATCCTAATTCCTCTATGAGGAGTGGGTGACAGGTGAAAGACATTTGCCAGCTCCCCCAATTTCAGTGTGGCTGTGATCACCCTTATTAACAATTGATTATTACACTGGAAGATGATTCCTTCTTTGAGTGCTTGACACAACACTCTCCACAGGGTATCTATTTTCAAACTGTTGTATAAGCTTTCTTGGGATTACAAAAATAAATAAATAAATAAATAAATAAATAAATAAATAAATAAATAAATAAAAATAGAAAGACTACAAACCATCTCCAGAGAAGTTATAGTGCTCTTAGGTCATTCAAAACCCAGAAACTTTAACAAAAAGGGAGATACTTCAAAATATGTGTAATATTCTCCCTAATGTCATTTAAGTGCATTCCATTAAATGCTTCCATATACTGGAAAAAAATATTCATTTTCTGCTAATATTTCTTATAAACAGTTTTTAATAAATTAATGATATGGATTTATTTTTTTAATTGTTAAGACTTCAACCTGCAGATGAAATTTCTGAAGGAACTGTTCAAACAAAAAAAAATGTAGTGAGCAGCACCATGTAAAAGATCAGGGGAACTAGGTAGGCAGAGAGGAAGACGGATATTCTCATACTCTCAGTATAATCTCAAAAAGCTATGGCTTTGAGATAAACGTACATTTATTTGAAGGAAATAGATATCATACAGAAAGCCAAATCCTACTCAGCTAAACAAGATTCTTTTACCACTGGGATGATTGACCTCATCCAAGTGAATTGGATTTGTTCTCAACAGTTCCACTCTTCCTTCAAGTGCTGAGCTGAATGGAAACTGATTAAAGCACAGAGGAAAGTGTATATTCAGCAAATAATTAAGAATAACTGAAAAATAGTTGTTATATGGCTATTTTCTCAGGCAAACCACCAGGAAGATTTATGTTGATTTTATGTAACAGCTGCATGGAGGAATTATCAGAGGCTGTTTCTAACCTTAACCACTAAGATCTTGAGCTCACTGTTTTGATCAGAGGATGTTTCAGTGTAGCCATATTCAGGCTGGATATGATCCAGTGTCATTGTTCTGTATCCTCCTTATGCAATACTCTTACTCTGACAATGGCCAGTGCAGGATGCTTGGGGAAAGAGACAATTAACTCCCCCAAAAGTAAACTTGGACTAAGCAAGTCTGTGGTACACCTAACTCTGTCATCAGCAGTGCTCTTCCTCCTCTATGAGTGCACTGCTGAGAAAGCTGCTTCTCAGGCCACATGTAACAGAAGACCCTGAGTTCTGAACAGAGATGTTTCGAAATCTGTTGGCATATTCTTTTCTGCTGTTTGCGTAAGACCTGGAACAGTTGCAGAGGGTTTTATGTTGGATCAACTAGTACCCAGGTATATGTTGCATTCTGATCTTTGCTATGGGGATTACAAGCAGTGGCAGAGAGGCAGGATAGGCAACTTGGGGTAGCAACATATTAAACTCTATTAGCAAGATCTACCAGAACCCTTCTGTCCACTAAGACAAACATGAAGGGACTCCATTTTCTTGCCATTTTACTAAAATAAATCAATAGAACAAGGAAAAACAATCAAACCTACAATCAATATCAAATCTAACTTTTGGGCTCAGGTCAAAGGCTGAAGAAAATTCCTCTTTAAGCTAGGCTTTCACCACGTCTCTGGGAGCCTCCTTTACTTTCTAGCCTGCAGCCCAGGAGCTAGCTTCATTATACTTGGGAATTTGCCATGCAGCATACCCTTGCCTCCTGCGGACATTTGGAACACACTGACTCTCCAGAGTTTTAAACAACCACATTAACATGTATCAAAGATGCACATATCAAAGTACAGTCATTATGATTAATTACTCCAGATTGCCCCTCAGGGCAATTAGATCAGGAGGACTGCTGCACAAACATATTCAGGATGATTCCAATACCAGAGACAGGTCAGTCATCTCTTTGCAATCCTGGCATGTAAAACTACCATAAATCAAGTAGGCACATGCCAAAAGTCTTTTCAACAAAGACTGAGGCACACAAAGGAGCTTCACATTTAATCACTTTTCATAGTTGCACCCAGAATTCTCCCATAATTCTTAAAGTGTTAAAAATCTCTCACTTTATAGTTTTAATCTGTTGTTAAAGTGAAAAATTATACCATAATTCCTTGAGCTGCAGGAGCTGATTTTAACACCAAGAGAGCTTTCTTTTTGGGCAACACCTATCCCTAAATACATATACATCCTGTCCCTAAATATATATATATATATACGTATATATACATGTACGTGTTTGTATATATATATATTTATATACTTAGAATGCTTTTCATCTTGAGTTATTTTTGTTGTATATACAACCCAAATTCCTCCAACAGTGTTGGGATAACAACATATATATGGTTTAGCAAGAATCAAGTTTATGAATAAAAGGCATTAGGTTGGCTGATTCCCCAAGATTGCTAGCTAAAAAATGTTTGCTTATCTTTAGCTGGAAAGTTGCAATGTATCCTACTATGGCCCATTTCCAGCAGCTATTAACATTCTTCCTACTAGATTTTCAGTACAGTTTTCTGGCATATATTAAAATTTGAAACTCAAAAATATCATTAATTTTCTAGTTAATGTGTTCAACCTCTCCTACATGGAGAGTACTTACATAAAATCAGTGGAATGAGCTACTGTGCCTTGGTCAAGAACCCAGATGAATATCCATCACAGTTAATGTTCTTGCAGTAAAGATGGACTGCAGTTATTAAGATAACTCGTTAGAAACAACAAACACTTTGAATTCTCTATGTCTTTACCATTATCAGGTCTTTTACATATAGGAAAAGAATGTGTGGCAATGTGCCAAAACTATTCCAAGTTATAAACTTACTAACTCTCAAAAATGGAGTAAACATATCTGTGCTTATTATCTATTTATCTATCTAAAACTGTATATGCACATACCAAAACAAAAGGGTAATAGTTTCCACTTATAGACCAAAATTTTCCTATCTTCATGGAGTGGAATAGAGCTTGGCAGAATAACTTTTCACATTATTTGCTTTAAAGTGTTTCTGTAGTTGCACAGAATGTTTTACAAGCAGTGATTCATCCATAGGTTACTCCAAACCTCTTATGACATCTTGTCCTGGTTTATGGAAAAATTAAATATCTTTCTGAGGGGTACATTCAGGGTAAACCACAGAATTGCAAAGCATATCTTGTAGCTCTTTCACCCCTTGATGTGGGGGTGAAGCCAATAAATGGTGAGCGTTGATGAGAAAATGCTGTGCTGACATGATATATTTGTCATCCTTAGTCCACCTGGGTGCACTTAAACCTTCTTAGTGGAGCACTCAGGATCTCATGTGATAATTGTACTCCACGTATTAAATCATAGAATCATGGAATCACTTAGACCAGAAACATGCTGTGAAGGTCATCCAGTCCAAATCCATCTCAGAAATGAGCCCTTGTAGATAAGGTTACTCTGAGTCTTGTCCAACCAAGTTTTGAAAGTCTATCAGGACAGAGATTCCAAAAGTTTTCTAGCCAACCTGTTTCAAGTATTTGTGGCTTCATGTGTGTGTTTTATTTTATTATAACATGTGTCTGTTGCACCTCATCCACTCTAGCTGCAGGCACTTTAGTTTTAATGTCCAACAGCTACCAAAGAAATCTGGTTTGGGTCAGAAGGACCATGAATCTTTGCACATGGAGATAGTATCTCTGCCTGTGTTATGGATGAAACTGGTACACTGCACTTTGGTTGGACAGAGCCAGGGCACAACATGAGGTAAAACACTCTGCAAATTCACTGCAAACAAAGTATGGAACATTGGTTATAGAGACTGAATAGGACAGAGTTCTGCTTTGTAGAGAAGCTCAGGACTTCATTATTTGCTTTCTTTATAAGGCAGGGGAAAAAAAATAGCATTTTGAAATTTACGGTGAAAGAGAATGGAGCAGCAGCTCTGGGATGGTCTTCCTGATGGGATTCCCCAGAGGTTATAGCAAATAGGAGCTTAATTTACTTGGGAAGCTTGAAGACTGGAAACAGATTTTCCAGCAGCTCATTATGCAGTTGGTGTAGGGCCAGAGGAGGGAGAAAACCAAACAGGCTTCAACAACTGCCTAACAGGCAGGGTTTCACAAGACCTCTTTGTTCAAAACCAAATGTTTTCCACAAAGCAATTCAATTCTGATGAATGAACAAATTCCAGTAGGAAAGAAAGAAGGTTTTTTTTCTGATTCACAGAATCACAGAACAAAATGGCTGGGAGGGTTCTGGGATGTATTACTAACGGTAAAAGGCCTCCAGCTATTACCTGAACATTTTTGTGTGGGGGTTGTTTGTTTTTGTTTGTTTGTTTGTTTGTTTTGTTTTGTTTTGTTTTGTTTTGTTTTGTTTTGTTTTGTTTTGTTTGTTTTTCTCAGATTCCCTTGACAAAACATGGCCTTGATATTTTCCTCTCCTGACAGAAGCAGGATTCCTATTTATATGTTAATAGCCATTTTGCATCAATAATGACTGTAAGATGCTGGCTAGGAGATTCATCAGAAAATATCGAGGACAGATATTTTGCTCTATGGTGTGGTGTCACCTGGAAGTTTTGCATCAGTGTGTCCATAACATCTTTGTTATTATTTTGCAACCTGCTACTGTATTTCAACTGCAAGCCTAAAAATGTTGGGGTAGGTAACTTATTGAAAAAATAAAATAAAAATGATCTCTCCAAGGTACAAAAATGTACAGACATAAAAATGACTGAAAAATCAGGCCTAAGCATTCTAGGAGGAAAATAAATGCTTATTCATATACATTTTTATTAACTACAATTGGAGCTCTATTACAGTAGGTAGATGTTATTGCAGCATTACTAAGATACAGCCAGCGCTGTACAGTCTAGACAAGGTCAGAGTGCAGAAGAAAAAACACACATGGATTGGCTTGTCCAGACATACATTTGAAAACATTTATTATCAAGAGTAATTTCTGCGGAACTGTCTTATAGCTATGGGAACTGAGTTTTAATGTTTTAACCTATTTTTTATCCCTTCTTATTTAAGAAGATAAGAAATGGGCTCAGTATGTTTCCAACATTGCACAAAATTTTAGCAGAGGAGTGTAGAAGTCAAGTTAATGGGCTGAGCATGCCAGATTCTTGATCAGATAGGAGGGAGGTTTATATATTCTAGGAGGCCACACACAAAGTCTGCATATGTGTACACAAAAAAAGACATCTCTAATGAATCCTGCAGACAAGAGGAATTTTAAGACTGCATTACGAAATGAATGGAGAAGACAGTTGTTACAGTTTTGAAAGTACATTAAATAAAAACTTCCATAAAAAACTGAAGTCTTACAGTGTCTAAAAAAATTTAATGATAGCTAAGACTTGGAAGGTGTCATTGTTTTCAGGACTCACAGCTTTTCCCTGGAAGAAAGGACTGTTTTTAGCGCCATGATAATTGCAGGGTGTCTTCCTACTCCAGAGTGAAGGTGATTATCTCCAAACATAGGAGAAGTTGACTATCCCCAGACAAATAATAAGACATTATCTTTCTTTTCCAGGAAGCTAATTAAACAGGCTCAAGCTGTACCAATGTGTGTACAGTAATTTCTATGTTATTGTAGCTACAGAAATTAGTGTCAGGTACCAAAAAGAGCAGGAATAAAGATTGTATTGTTGAAAGATAATGAGGTAATTATTGCCTAAATATCCAGAAAAGTATATTATATTTGCATTGTAAAAATATTCACTTACTGATTATCTATTTCTTCCACAGATTTTTATCAGCTTCTCTATCTTGCAGTTTCTCTTCCTCTCTGGCTTGCTCTATACCATTGTCCAATACTTGTACCCCAAACCTTTAACTGTGTTGCAAATACAAGGTCAGTGATTGATTTTCCAAAGAGATTTCAGAGCTTTTTTATGTATTTTCAAGTTGAAGAGGGAATGCAAGATCTGGTTTTAGTGTGTTTAAATAGAATTTTAACCCTCGAAACTTGTCTCCTGGAATGTATTGCCAGGGTTCCTTAGCACAGTACAGTGGATATATCCATCTTTAAAAGAATTAAATTGAAGAATGAATAAGCATATATCTAAAAGCCCCAAGCCCCCCCTGTATAGTGCCCCAAATCATTTTTCCATCATCAGAGCCTTTTTAAGGGAGTAAGCCTATCCCATCCTCCTTGAAAATGAGTCAGAGGAAGGGGCAGCTTCAACCCTGCTTTAGGATCCCTGATTGCAATTATTTTAAAAGCCATCACTTCCTTTTGTCTTCTCTGTGAATGAGTATCTTACAAACAGGCAGCTGGACAAGGAACAGCAGTCCACAGTCGCACTGAAGACATTTAAAACACTTACAATTAAACAGTTTTTCAGGAAACACCAGTATTGACTTTTTCTGTACTATATACAGTCATGTTCATAAACACACTTCTGCAGAACCTTGTAAAGGCAGTGAAGATTATTCCATGCAATTAACGTATTTCTTCATTAATTCAAAAAGGTGATTGTGTAACATGTGGCCTCAGCAGAAACCTGTCATTATTTCAGGATGTCTTCTAAAATCCATGTGCAGTCAAGTTTTAAGGGTTACATTACAAATGCCTCAGAACAATAACTGGATATAAGGCTTCACAAAATCTATCTGATGAATTGCTGACATGAAAAAATAAAAATTAAGCTTTTTAGAGTAACCTGTTTCCTACAGGAGTTTCCATATTCACATGGTCTAGTGCTAAAGTTTTCAGACAATCGCTGCATGGAGCCTTTTGGAAGCTTCTCTGTGTCATCTCTAGTCCTCCCAACCACACAACTTCCATAGACTTGCTGTTTATTTTACTCCAACAGGTACACTATAGACAACATTCACTGCCAATTTACTGTGGATTCTTTGTTCTCATCCTCTCCACTCAACAATCTCACAACATTTCAGCAATACATTTGAGTATGTCTCAAAGAGCTTATCTTAATGCACAGCTCTTTTCCCCTGAATGACAGTGTAAATGTAGACATGATGGGTGTCACACATGTAAGCTTTTGGGAAAACAGCGACATGCTGGAGTAGGTGGAAGCATATGCTGAACACATAGCTGTTCACACAGAACCAGTTTCTCAGTTTAAGTTAATGTAGTTCCTTCACCTTTGATAGAATTATGTAAATTTATACCAGTTCTATTGTGTTTCATCTTATTACAAAAGCAATACCATCTTTTAAATGTCTTGGAGCCTGAAACTGCAGCTGAGCACATTAAAGGGATGACTGTGACCAACTAAAACAACAGTAAGTACTGAAAACGCATTTTTGATAGTAATTACTACAGAAGCATTAACAATTTAATTTCTCATTTTCCCTTCACCATTGCAAGACATGCAGTTCTAGGTTCCCTTGAATAAAATAATTATGCTTGGAACATATTTGTTTGAGGCCTCATCTTGATGCATAGAAGCAGAGTATTTTGTGGTTGTGTCAATTATATAAATATCATGAAAAAACTAATAAAGGTAATACATGCATATATTTACTGTTACTTCAAGTTAAGGTTCAAATTATTTGAATGCAAATGTGTTTTTTTCAGCATTGCAGAAATGTGTATTTTTACATAAGGTACAAGGCCAGAAAAATAAACCCAAATAATCTTCTCCACAAAGAGTGGTTTCCGTGACAACCTCCAACTTTTTATTATGGGATAGTTTGGCTGCATAACTGATAAAAAGTTATGAGGTCTAATTTTTATAATAGAAAAGTCTTTTTTTTCTGCTCTTATTGTAAAATTGCTGAACCATTATTGAGTATATTTTCAGAAATAAGACCACTTTTGGACAGAGCCTTCACAATTTCAGCTTTAGAAAGTTGTGGAATAGAAACCATTACACAATTTCAGCTCTAATAGGCATCATTATTCTCTCTATAACTGCATCCCAACTGGCTTAGCTTTGTCCAGTAGAAGTTAGATCTTATTAGACCCTGCAAGAAAGAAGATTTCAAATGAGGAAGGGGACCTAACAACTATCTGATGTCTCAAATCTACAAAGGTGATGTGGTACCTACCTGCCACTGTACTTGTTCAGAATTATGTGGCTAAATTATTTTGGCTCATATGTACTTAAATCCAAAATTTAGAAGATTCAAAGTCCCATATAACCCTTGAGGTTCCTACATTTCTGTAGTCTAGTGAGTGCCATTAGAAGAAATAATTTGAAACCAGATGTCTGCTATCAGTTCTATCTTTATCAGGAAATAAAACATTCTGTAGTAGCTTATCCCTTGATGTTTCTTCCCAAAGGCACTGTGAACTGTGTAGGTAAGAAAAACAGAAGACATGAAACTAAGTCTTCCGCACCCCAACATAGTAAACAAATCACCAAACCGCTGTGCTTTGAGGGGGTTCAGAGGGAAGAAAGGTTGTTTGAGAGTCCAAGTTCATCAGAATGTTTCTAATGTATCAGAAACCCCTAAAACAGGAACGGGATTTGGTGGGAAAAGGTTGAGGCAGAAAACTAGATTATCATTTTCAAAATTTAAAAAATAAAGTAAGAGATAAGTATATTGAAAAGAAAATAAACAAAAGTGGTTTTGCTAGTAAAGACTAGGCCACAGAGAAGGTGGGGACAGTGTATCACCCCAGATCTAATGGGTGAAATCTTCAGTGTTGTAAGGCAGTGGCTCTATTGACATCGCTATGACCTTTAGGTACTTTCTGCATTGCTAGGTCTCAGTCACTCCTCTGATTCTATCTGTGTCACTCCCTTGAATCTAACTGTATTTGGAGAATACATTTTTCTCCACCAAGTAAGAGCTTCTTTACATATATATATATATATATATGTATGTATTTATATATTTATATAGATGTATGTATTTATATATGTTTATATATTTACATATATAATGGAACTTTTTCACAGGAATAGAATCATAGAATCACAGAATCATATAATGGTTTGATTTGGTTTGGAAGGGATCTAGATCTAGATCATCTAGTTCCAACCCCCCTGCCATGGGCACAGAAACTGTTCACTTGACCAGGTTGCTTAAACCCATTCAACCTGGCATTGAACACTTCCAGGGATGCAACAGCCATAACTTTCCTGGGAAACCTGTTCCAGTGCCTCAACACCCTCTGAGTAAAGAATTTCTTCCTAATGTCTAATCTAAATCTACCCTTTTATTAGTTTAAAGCCATTACTCCTTGTCCTGTTATTACACTCCTTGACAAAGTGTCCCTCCCCGGCTTTCTCGTAGGTCCCTGTAGGTACTGGAAGGCCACTACAAGGTCTCACTGGAGCCATCTCTCTCTAGACAGAACAACCCCAACCCTCTCTAACATGGATGAAACTTCTGATCAGAATGAGAAAGACAGCTCCATCACTCCTGAACATGAGCTAGCTTAGAGCTCAGTGCATTCATCTAATACAGATTGCCAGAATGTGAAAGGTATCCTGGGCTGCATCAAAAGAATTGTGGCCAGAAGGTGTCAAGAGATGATTCTCCCCCTCTAGTCCACTCTCATGAGACCCCACCTGCAGTACTGTGTCCAGATCTGGGGTCCCCAGCACAAGAAAGATATGGACCTGTTAGAGCAGTTAGTTTTAAACTGAAAGAGGGTAGATTTAGACTAGCTATTCTTTATGATGATGGGGGTGAGACGCTGGAACAGGTTGCCCGGAGAAGTTGTGGGTGTCCCATCACTAGAAGTGTTCGAAGTCAGGTTGGATGGGATTCAAGTGATGTGAAAGACATCCCTACCCATAGCAGAGGGGTTCAACTACATGATCCCTTCAAAGACCCTTTTAAAGATCCCTTTAAAGATCCCTTCCAACCAAAATTATTCTATGATTCCGTGATTGCAAAGTATTTCTGAAGCAGAGGAAATTCCAATTCTTCTCCAGCTATAAATCATGAAAACCATTGAAACATTTTTTTCAACTTATAGTAAGGTTTTTTGTACTTTAAGTAACATAATTACTTAAGTCTGAATTGCATTATTCCGTCTTGGTTTTACTCTTCTCTTTACACCCTCAGCATCACATTCTTTAGTATTAATCAGTAATTGCTCATCACTGCAGAAAGCCTCTGTTTTTGTCCCAAAATGCAGTCCTTGGAAAATCTTGCTATTTTACTCCAATTCACTATACAAAATCAAATCCTGTGTTAAATTTCCTATCTATGATCTGACCTCTCATTCCTGTCCCCGTATGCCCTCTTCTTTTACTGAGACAACTTTATGCTCAGTATTATTTAATTTGGCTATTGACTGTTAGGAGAATACTGAAGCTTTGTGATTAATTGATCACACAGTGTATTTCATGCTGGCAAGCACTTCTATACCATGCAGGGCTGGTATTTCTGCTTTCATTGCTTAAAAAGATCATACATAAAACCAGAACACTCAGTGCTGCTGTTTAACATATACGTAGATTTTATTTCAAATAATCAGTGTTTCATGTGCATTTAAGTCAGAGAGCATTTCAAAAGATACTTGCCAGTCTCAAGTGCTCTTCAGCCTCTTATGTTCCTTGACAGTCAAGTATTGTATTAGTACACAATGCTACCAATGCTTTAAAGAACCCTATGGCAGCAATGATAACAAAAGAAAGGATTCTTCAAAATAATAATAATAATAATAATAATAATAATAATAATAATAATAATAATAATAATAACAACAAGAAGAAGAAGAAGAATGAAATGGTGCCTGAAGCATTCTGCAGCTTGCCTGTGTGAAACCATTCGTGGTTGGCACTTCTTGCCCAAAAAACTGGCATGCCACTGTGTGCCGGCATCATGCCATCTTAGCAGATGGGCATAACTGTAATCAGCCAAGAGACCATATATGAACATCAAATGTGTTTTCTAAGAGCATAGTTCATAGCCAAGAATATTTCAATGGTTAGCTATTTTGTCAGTGTAGTCAAGGGAAAAAGCAAGCCAGGGAGAGTCGAGGACCCTCAAAAAGTCACCCATTTTCTAATTGACAAAACTCATATGATGGCATTGACTACAGTTCAAAGCATTTACAAAGATTGTCTCCTCCAGCCAACTTCTTGTACTCAGTTACAAAATCTTAGTACAGAAAGTTGGTCGGGGTTGCCACCATACCAAGCATTTTAGTTATCTTCTGCTCACTTGTGATAGGACAATTAAAAAGTCCACAGGGCCTAAACATATAGGTAGGAGACTCCCACCTCATCCCAGGTTGCTGGAGATAGCTGACCCTAAGAGGAAGGATAAGTGCCAGGGCATTGTGCAGTCTGGCACCTCCAGTGGATGCAGGAACAGTGGAGGCTCTGCACTGGGGATGGAGCCCCAGTCCACAGCATCAGACAAGTCTACGGTGATGTGGCAGATCCAAGGTAAAGCTGGGATATCTGTCAGTTCCCTCAGGGCCCTGATGATACTGTCCTCACTGCACCTTGCCACAGCTTTGAATGGAACTGTTACTAGACAATCTAAAATGAGATTGCTTATTTTTTGTTGTAATGAATAGAACTTTTAACAGACTTGTGTGTAAAGGAAACTCAACTTTAGAATAAATTACAAAATAATTAGTGCTTTAAAGTATTTTTACAGCTGGCTGATGGCCTGTTCCCATCCCCATAGTCTTGCCTGGCCATCAATGACTGTGTCTTGACGTGGGTTCCCTCACCAGGCCTGATGCTGACCTCCACCATGGGCTAACACATTGGCCTAGTTTTGGTCTGTCCCCCTCTTCATGGAGGTACCTGATACTTTTGTCTCTCCACCAGCTACAAAGATGAATCACTAGTTTAGATTGAATCTCCAAGACAATAAATTTAAATGCTCACCATTGTCTTTACCACGTGCTCTGTTTAAGACAGAACCAGCACTGCAGACTCAAGGCTTTGAGAGGAAAACTGCATTATCATTTGTGTGGATTCAGGTGAGGACTCTGGAGTTTTCTGCACTTCCAGCAGAAATTGCATTTATTTTTAACAGCTTATGTTATATTAGTAAAGTTTTATGGTAAATGTGTTTTTTTCCCCATCAGAGTTGTAACACAGTGTGGACCTCTGTTTCTACCACATAGGGAAGACTTTGATTCAGGTTTAAAAAGAAAAACAAAACCACCACCAACAACAACAAAAGGAATATGGTTCAAGCATTATATTAAACCCAACAAGATAACTCATGTCTTCATATACTTAAGCATTCTTGTTAAACCAAGGCTTGAATATATATGATCAGTATCATTGTTCAAAGGAGTATTGTAAGGATATAAAAGGCTAGGCTGTGTACTGAATAGGAAAACAGAAGCAAAGTAGTATGAAAAGGGTGGCTATTTTC
Source organism: Anas acuta (assembly GCF_963932015.1). NCBI lineage: Eukaryota > Metazoa > Chordata > Aves > Anseriformes > Anatidae > Anas > Anas acuta. The sequence continues at coordinate 9,573,537 of NC_088979.1, read as the reverse complement.
CTTCAGTGATTAAATGTACCAGTTTAAGCTGGACTGTAGCAAACAAATCTCTGAGGTGGAATGTGCATTGTGCACCCATGCCTGAAGTCATCATTTTGTGTTGTTTTAGGTAATATATAGCTATGCCAGGGAGCATTATTATTCTTGTAATTCTGTTTTGAGCATTCCACGGCTCCTGGTATGACATGTGAATTGTTCTCAGAATGATATTACTTTGGGCATGTGTGGAAAAATAAAAGGAAAAAACTATCAGGCTGTTAGTATTGCCTTTCTTTGACAATTAAAAATGGAATTCAGCTTTAACATCTAAAGAAGATACCTGGGTTTATATAGACTATTTTTCTTTTGTTGTTTAAAATCTTTCAAAATGTACTGGCAATGTACTTTGTTTATATATTGTAACAAAGCACTCCAAATCTCTTAAAAGGAAATTAAAGAGAACTGAGTGATCTCTATGACACTTTCCTGAACACACTAATAGAAAAGCAGTCCTGCTGTGGTGGTTGAATACATTCTCTCTTCTCCTAGTTAGCCAGATATTAGGCCCATCCTATCACACACACTGAACACAATTGTGACCTGCAGTTTTTATTATTTTGGTTCACTCTATCACAAAACAAAGTCGCAGATCAGAAAAAAAAAAAAAATCCTAAAAATGTACGAAACAGATCTTTCCCTTAGCAACAGCAATCGATTTGGAATAAAGTACATTGCTGATTCTCCTCTCTGCACCAATTTCTTTGTTCAAATTCCATCCTGAGTTTCAGAAATCTGGATGAAACTTGTGACTTAACTTCTCCACTCCACATCCATGACCACCTGTAATGTATGTTTTCCAATGAAACACAGCAAATGACTACCAACAGGAAAAGGATTAGAATAAAATCATTTCCTCATTGAGTGTTTCTTTACTAGAAGATAGCATTCTTTTATTTTTGAAGAAAATTTAAACGACCATCTCAACCCAGTCAAGAAAATGCATTTGGATATTTTCTGATTTGAATCTAATGATGTGGTGTTTACAGGATTATGTTATTTCTACTGCATATAAAGTAGTTTTACAAACTAAAAAGATAAAACAAACCATAAAAAAAAATCAACTTCATACATATGATCTTTTTTATGCTAAAAAAAAATATATAAATATATATATATATAACTCTAAAAAATCCAAAATTTATATCTCAGCAAAATTTCCAGCTCCACATTTAAGAGGTCAAATCTATGTTTAAGAAATCAGAACTAAGTTTAAGAGAACTATGTGTATTTTAACTGTGTATTTTACTCTGTTCAGGAAGGTAGTTATATATCTTTCAGGAAATATTCTCAATCTCTTCAATTCTCCTGAATACATCCAGATTTTTGATTAACAATTTAGATACAAGTGACCCAAGATATAAAGTACAGAGAATTCTCCAGTCCCATAAAATCAAAGTAGCGCCACTGTCCTGAGCGTAAAAGTAAACACTTTGCTCCATGCTTCAGTTATTTATGTTTAAATGGAGTGAAGAGCTGCCCAGTCTACCAAGATGATGAAGGGGAAATAGTAAGGATGCATCAAATCAGACCAATGCAACTGATTTTTGTGGTTGCAACTTTCCTCCAATTGGCTTAATTTACAGCCATTTTTGCTGCCTCTTAGTTGGTATTTTTATTGCCCACTCTATTTCTTGTGGTTATTGCTGGTTATGTATAGACAGAGAGACCAAACTACAAGTGCATTTGCTTTACAAATATTATAGCTTACTAATTCCAAATGTCTCCATGCTTCACTTGATGCTAAGTGGCCTACTCGATGAAGAGCTACATATATGCTACAAAGGTAAGTTCCAGGTAAGCTGGACGTGCTGAGTACTTATAAGAAAAGTCTTATGCAGGACTTTGAAATTAGAACACTATTCCTGAACAACTCTGTTGGCTTCTAGCCTCTGATGATAGAGGTGATTAAGGATGTTACTCTAGAAAGTGATATAATATATAACTTGCTTTGAAAACCTCAGCAGTTTTACCTATAGCTTTATGACCTTAACTTGCTTTCAGCAAAAGCACTAATGAGAATGTACTAATCAATAAATCAGTCAAGAAATCTGATGATAGAAGAAAATAGAAAGTAGTATATCCAGGGTGGCAAATATTGCTAGTTTACTTACTGTTCTCATCACATAAATTGTGGATGATGACTTAGAGGTCTACGTAAAGACAGTTCCTGGTTAATAAATAAATAAATAAATAAATAAATAAATCCCTAAACCCGGGGATTAATATGTTGTATTAAAAATATACCCACACAAGAAAGACATGTTAAAACATGTCAAGAGGAGTGCCACAAAAATTATCAGAGGGCTGGAACAGCTCCTCTGCAAAGACAGGCTGAGGGAATTGGGGTTGTTCAGCCTGGAGAAGAGAAGACTGCAGGGAGACCTTACATTGCGGCCTTCCACTACCTAAAGGGGGCTACAGAAAAGCTGGGGAGATACTCTTTGTCAGAGGGTTCAGTGATAGGACAAGGGGCAAGGGCTTTAAACTAAGAGTGTAGATTTAGATTAGATAAGAGGAAGAAATTCTTCATTCAGTGGGTAGTGAGGTCCTGGCACAGGCTGCCCAGAGAAGCTGTGGATGCCCCACCCCTGGAGGTGTTCAAGGCCAGGCTGGATGGGGCTTTGAGCAACCTGGTGTGGTGGGAGGTGTCCCTGCCCATGGCAGGGGATTGGAACTGGATGGTCCTTAATATGCCTTCCAACCAAAACTGTTCTATGATTCTATGGGCAGGCTCAGAGAACTGGGCTTGTTCAGCCTGTAGAGGAAAAGGCCAAGTGAAACATGGATAGAGTTCCCTGTTAGATACTGAGAAAAATTATTTTCCATAAAGACGGTCAAGTTTTAAAACAGGTTGTTGAAAGATGTGGAATGTACAACTTCAAAGGTGCTCCAGCTCAACGGGACGTGGACCCTCATAACCTCATATAATAAAACCTGCTTTGAGCATAAAGTTGGATTAGATGACCTCCAGAGCTTCCCTTCCAACCTGAAATATTCTGTGATTATATGACAAAAGTCTTATGTCATCATCAGCTACTTAATTTGCCTGGTACTTGTGGGAATACAGATTTCACAACTGAATTTAGGATTGATGGCATGTATCATGCAGATATTTAATTTCTAAGACAAAGGGAGCAGAGAAGAGAAACGAATACACCTTAACAGGAATTAACAATGGTAGAAATGACAACTGTACTACTTCAGGTCCATATTCAAACTGTATTTCAATAAAGCCTTTCAAAATAAGAGAAATAAATAGATCTGTCTCTATTCATTAAATATATTCATTAAATATCTTACAAATATTAATTTAAAAACCCTGCCATTCAGTAACTATTTTGATGGTGTTATCAAGAGTGAAAGGTGATTTTATAAAGCTGGAAATGTGTGTTTTAGAAATAAATACAATAGGACAGAAAAAGTCCAAATGGCTCAGACAAAGAAAATTTTTGAAAGACAAACAAGATTCTGAAACTTTGAAGACTGATCTTAAAAAAATACCTTTTGCTCTTGGTACTTAATTGAAAGTGAAGAAGGGAGCATCAACTACTAAATGAGATTGTTGGTTTTTTGTTGTTGTTGTTTTTGGTGGTGGTTTTAATGGTTTTCAGTTTTTCTTAGTATACTTCCCACAATAATGTGGATTCTGCCCTCTTAATAAGATATAGGGTTCTCCTTGTATCTTGTCTGTTATAGCAGACAGGACTATATGCACTGGAAAAAAATTATTTTTAAGGCAAATGTAGAATAAAGTTTCCTTCATATTAGACATCACATTCCCCTTGTATTAGTGACTGTCTTCAGTCTTGTGGGCTAGGATACTAATTATGTTAGCTATACTGTTAACATTAATTAGAATAACTCTGTATATTATTGCAACCATAGGGCACCCCTTTTTCTATAGTGTAATTTTCTATGTGTAATTTCCTGTGGCAATGAGTTCTTCGGGCTAATTGTACATTTTGTAGATAATTATAATTGTAGATAATTTTGTATTTTATTGGCTTTGACTGTTCCCCATATTCATTTCACTGGATGCCCTCTTGTTCAAATATTTGAGGCAGTTAGAGGAGGAGCTTTTAAATTTCTTTCCACGGGCAAATGCTCATTTTCATATTGTTATAGCTTCTTTTTTGTTCTTCCATTTTACACATGACATTAACACAATGTCTGCCTGATTCATTCCAGGCAACCATAAATGAACTCCATCATCTCTCGGTTCACTTTCTGAATCAATCTTACATAATCCAGCTCCAATTCAGAAGTCATAGATCTACTTCAGCATGAAATTGACCTAACATATCTTGCAGCCTAATTAGCAAAGCCTGCAGTGAATGTGCAAAAGTATCCCAAATTTATAAATTGTTAAAAGCAACAGAACTAGATTAGACTGAGTCCACACATATATACAGCTACACTCCAAGGGAAGTTCAGAATTAGGCTATAACCAACCCTCCTTCACAGATAACTTCCCAGTACCAAATCCTCTGTTCAAATTAACTTAATTGATATTACATCTGTTGGGAAAACCCACACTAGCTGGGGATTTCACATTAGCACAGGAAACCTGCAGCTGCAGAAGAAATTTTCCTCCTAAACTATTTATTTTTAATAGAAACTTTAATATTTAGGATATACATATACTTGTTTTCCATGAGAAGGATTGATTTTTAATGAGAAAACAGCCCTGGAAACCTCAAATTCTGTATTTAGAAATTACAGATGCTGAATCCCTTTGGTTCTTAAGGGAGGTTCCACTTCCTTAATCTCTCTGGGAGAAGGTCACTGAAGGACCACCACTTCTGTGCAGTACTTTCTTGTTCCAACCTGTTGATCAAGGTCATGATGGGGCACATGTTGCAGTTCAGAGGAAAAAGAAATGTAGGTTACAGTAATATCCCTTTCTGGCCAGCAACTATTCTCATCAACAACTCAGAATATTTCTCTATTACATTTATAAAAGCAATTGTTATATAATTATTATATATATATATATATATATATATATATATATATATATATATTATTAAACATAAGCATAATATAACAATTCTATATTTAAAATGAATTAAGATGAAAGTAAAGCTTCCTCTTACCCTTACTAGATTTTGGACAGGACACATAGCAATAAAAGTTTTACAGGTGGTTATAAGGTAATAATGGAAAAATGATAGTATTGACAGCTTCAGAACCCTCAGTTAAAATCTGAGCTTTGGCATCAGTTTCCTTCTGTAATTATGAGGAATGAAAACATTTGTTTTTAGTAAGAAAGTGTAAGTACAAATCCTGGGGTGTGGTGGTTTTACTCTGCTGGGCTGCTAAATCCAGGCAGTGTCTTCTACTGTTTCAGTTCACCACAACTACTCCATTTTCTCATGGAAAAAAAGGAGAAAATACTATGAAAAGTGCTCAAGGGTTGAGATAAGGACAGAGAGATCACCCACCAGTAACCATCACAGTCCAAACAAACTCAGTATCAGGAGATTAATATAATTTATTGCCTATCACTAGTAAACTAGAGCAGTGAGTACTAAAAGCGAACTACAGACACCTTTCCCCCAATTCCACCCCTTTCACCTACCTCCTCCCTCCCCCCCTCCCCCAAGCAGTGAAGGGGAATGGGGAATGGGGGCTGCGGTCAGTCCCTGATGCTTCATCTCCACCACTCCTTCACAATCACTCTCTGCCCCTGCTCCCCATGGGGTCCCTCCCACGGGATGCCGTCCTTCCCAAGTTGAGCCTGCAGGGGCTGTCCACAGGCTGCAGCTCTTTAGGAACTGCTTCCACATGGCTCCATCCCATGGGTTCCATCCCCCAGGAGCAAACTGCTCCAGCACGGGTCCCCCACGGGTGGGCGGCAGCTCCCCCCATGTCCCCTGCTCCTGCGTGGGCTCCTCTCCATGGGCTGCGGCTCCAGCCTGGGGCCTGCTCCTGCGGGGGCTCTCCATGGGCCGCAGCCTCCTCCAGGCCACATCCACCTGCTCCACCGGGGGCTCCTCCACCCATGGGGGGGCTGCAGCGTGGAGATCTGCTCCATGTGGGACCCGTGGGCTGCAGGGGGACAGCCTGCTCCACCTGGGGCCTCTCCATGGGCCGCAGGGGAACTTGTGCTGCCTTGTGCCTGGAGCACCTCCTGCCCTCCTGCTGCACTGACCTTGGGGGCTGCAGGGCTGCTTCTCTCTCAGCTCTCACCCCTCTCTCCCAGCTGCTGTAGCACAGCAAATTTCCCCTTCCTTCAATCTGCTCTCCCAGAGGCCCAACCGGCATCACTCTGGGCTCAGCTCTGGACTGTGGTGGGTCCCTTTTGGAGCCATCTGGAGCTGGCTCTGATCTGACATTGAGTAGCTGCTGGGCTCTGCTCACAGAGGCCACCCCTGCAGCTTCCTGCTACCAAACCCTTGCCACATAAACCCAATACATGGGGCTGTTGTAAGGCACTGTATCAACTGGCCATTCTAAAAAAATGGGCAATTATCCGTAGAAAATATATGAAAATTAGGTTGTCATCAATATATTTTCTTAGAAATAGTTCTAAGGTCTTGTAGAGAGAGAAAAGAAATATCATTAAATGTGAAAAACTATAGAAGCAGATATCTTACAATGAATCCTACGTATTACTATGTTATATTCCAACTGATAGATTTTGGTAAAGTGGAGAGCAGCCATGTTACCAGTAAAACCAGTTGATGCTCTTTACCTCTTCTGAGCAGCAACAGTTGACACTGCACTGCACCACAAGGTGAGCTATGCTGGCCAGCGAATACAACAGGCAGAGTAAGATTTACATTCTTAGTGTGTGCTAAAGGTTGAGAAATCAGATAAAATGGATGGTCCATTTCCCCATAATCTGACTAAAGACTTGATTGCTCATGCAGGAACAGAAAACAGATTACTAGTTCTCCTGATTTCTTGCATGGACCTGCAATTCTGCTTATAATCCAGCCTACAATGAGGAATGATCTGTGAATAATAGATGTCTAGTATCTTATTTTACTCTTCATTTTTAATTTGAGACGGATACGTCACAAGGAGAGACAAGAATTTTTTATGCTTTCCAGAAAGCTATAAACTGGAAGATTAAACCAAGTGGAAGAAGCAACAGAGAGAAGTCAATGATGAAAGGCTGTGTTGGTAAGCAAGGTACAAATGTATGAAACCCAGGGAGATGTGGGGGCAGGAATGTGCACCACCAACAGTTTTACTTTAAATGTTACCTTGAGGTGGAAGAGTTTGAATTTGGAGTATCTGCAAGAAGTTGAGAATGCCACTGCCTCCCACAAAAGCAGCACAGATTGATTAGCTGATCCCTTCCATGAATGTGTGTGGGAGGAAGCGTCTCATGGCTTTATAGCCCTACCAAGAACCTGAGGGATGGGAACTGCTGCCATGCACGAGGACAACTGCTCCCAGGTCTCGCTACCTACATTTCAGGGACTGCATCTGCGCCACGCAGAGGAATGGGTAATTCTCAGCAAGTAGTATACACCATGCATTACCTAAGATTGGAAGGTTCTCTTAAGTGAAGGTGCATTTTCAATCAGTTGTTTCATCCTTTGTCTTGAGGGCAGTGCTGCTCAGGACTGCAAAGGACACAACAGTGTTACTTGCAAGGACACAGGGAGAGAATCTCTGGTCTTCCCAAAGGAGAAGAAAATTGTTTAATCTATTAGACAAGGATATGAAGGCATCTGCATGCCACTAGGGCTCAGTATATATCATTATGAGCTAATTCATTTATGAACAGAATATCCACCAGGGCTTTCTATTGACCTGAAAAGGCCGAGGGAGGATGCAGAGCACTAAAGAAAATAAATAAATAAATAAACACCACCTCCCAGGTCTTTTGCACATGCCTGCAAAAGCAACAAACCAGCCTTTCCACAACCACTAGTTTAAATTAATATCTCTGTGCTACATATTGAGGCGGGCCAGCCACATATTCATGACCTGTTACCACATTTCATCTCAAGAAAGGTGTCTTTTTAAACTCTTTTTCATTAATCTGGTGATGCTCTTGTGTTTTTTCTATATTCAATAAAATCACTGTAAAGTGCATGTAAGACAAAGAGTCTGCTCTGCTCTTGTCAGTAGTCACAAGAGTCGAGTATCAAGATTCAATTTTTGAGGTGATACATTTTTTTATTGCTGGTAATAAAAGCTGGAATTACACATGCTAAGGTAATTAAATCTCATGCTTTCAGGAAAAAAAAATGCCTCTGTCCTTCTGATAGTTCTGGATATATGATTTATTGAACAGATGTATCTGTATCAGACACTGCTGAGCACAGAACAGTGGCTTGATGAATCTATTATGTCCCCTGAAGGGGAAATCACCACTCTTTTCGTTTGTGCTAGTCACAAGCTACATTAGCATAACAGATCAGACAGAGCAGAAGGCAACTACTGCTCTGGGAATAGAAGGCCAGGATCACATCCAAACTACAAGGCTTATTAGTGGAACAAGCAAACATCAAATCAGCATCTGCAGGACCTGATGGGATTCACTATGGGATGCAAAATGGGAAGTCAGCATATTCTCTGGCATAGATCAAAAAGTCATTAAAATCAGAGATGTCACCAGAAGACCAGAGGAAATCTAAATGTGGTGCCAACGTTGAAGAATGAAGAGATGAGAGTAATAGACCAGAAAATTTGGCTTCTGTGGCTGTAAACATGCTGGAATGAATCTTTCACTAGAGGTAAGATGTTATTAAAATAAATCCAAAGCAATGAAATGATACAGTGGCAAAATCTGAGTATTTGCCAATGCCAACAAAGAAATAGCTATGACCCTCTGTTTCTTTTTTTGCTCCAGGGGATTGACTAGTGGACAATGATTTTATAATGGTGTCCGCAGTAAATACCAGAGAAGAGCTAAAATATATATATATATAAAATAAAAATAAAATAAAAATAAAAAATTCAGAAAAGAAGAAATATGATAATAGAAAAGCAACAATTTTAAATGAGCGATGTTGAATTCTTATATGTTTTGCTTATTATAGGATGAAGTCGAAGTCTCAAAATAAAAAAGTCAGGAGATCAGTGCAGCAAGCATGAGACATGGCCAAAGATGATAGGAACAAATTTATGTGGCAAAAGGGATTTTTTTAGCCTCTTCTTTCTTACTTCCCCTTTTCTAAGGGGATTCTTTTAGAATGCAAAATGGAGCCTACAGTTTCAATGAATTTAGTCCTCTCTTACCAGCAACCATTGCTGCTCCTAAGCTTTCAGGTTTTCCTGCATTACAATGGACAGAATTACCAGGAGACCAGTGAATCATCAAATATTCATTTATGTCCTCCACTTCTTTTGACAATTATTATTAAGGGGGAGATGCTGGGGAAAATATATGCACACAGACCTGATTGCAAATGGTACGAGCAAGTTTTATTACTTTACATGGAAACATGCCTAATAGGAATCCATACTTGAAGAAAAATTAACTGAACTGGTGAGTGAATCATTATCAATCTTTTTCATTCTATAGCATTAATAGAAATTACAAAAGACTCATGCTAGAAATCACTTTCAGAGACAGAAATGGATATTGCACTGCTTAAATGGATGTTCCAGGCAAACAGGCTATTTTAATCATGGTGTAAAATGCTGCCTCTTTGAAATACTCAGTGTAAACCTTAAGGGTATCCTTTTCACTAGGACATATGTGTTATGGTTTTGCATCACCACCTTCTAGAAATACGCCATCAGAAGTCCTTTTTGATTTTAATCATTCAAATTTGTTTATTACTGGAAGACAATAATGAGGCATAATTTTTCTATATATAATTTTATGAAGCAGCATCCAGCAGCTCTGTAGATGCTTGCATCACACAAGACAAGCCAGTAGGAGCTATCTTTGCCTCAATAAAACTACACTTTTTCCTTAATTTCAAAAACATTCCCAATTTTTCCTTATATAGTGCTTGAAACCACTAGGAAAATGCAGCTCTTTTGCTATCACAAAAAGCAGGAATCTGCCTACTTCAGAGGCTCAGCTCCAAAGTGAATATTTCTAAAACAGATTTCTGCAAGATGGCATATGTTAAATGGCTAGAAAAGAGAAAAAGAAAAATTTACTCTTAATGAAAATTGGACTACATCTCTGATTTTGCAGTGATTGTCAGAGTGATGACGCTCTGCCCCATCCCATCCCATCCCATTCCGTGCCATGCCCTCTCTACCCCCCCCGCCCCCCAGATAAATCTTGATCAATCCTAATCCTTTGTTATCCAGCTGAATTAATCCCATTTTAGGACTTGGGAAATGAAGTAACATAAAAATGTCAGTAAAATTATAACCTTAGGTAACTCGTGGATCATGCCAAGGTAATGACTCATAGAAATTCACCTCTGGAATATAAACACCTTTTTCCCATTTCGTGTTCCCCTTTTTATCCCTTAGAAACTCCCGGTGATTTAAACAGGATTTTGATCACTTGCTTCTGTAAGAGGACGTCTTAATATCCTTTACATTCATCAGATTTTAAGGCAAGAAGATCTTCTAGGACATACTTAAGCTGAACCTTCTCAGAGAAGAGGGGAGAAGGGACAGAGTGCTTCCAGTTGCTCAAACTCATTTTTCTCTTTGGGATTAAATAAAAATTCATGACCATCCTGCTGGGTTTCCACAACCACTCTTTTGACCTGGTCTGAGGAGACTGTTCTCTGTGGGGTGAAAACAGGTTGAAATTAATGACTGGTTAAGTTAATGTGTTACCTTTATGTGATTACTGCACATTGCTGGATAGCTGAGTTAACACATTACCTGCAAATGAATGTTTACTGCTATGGGATTGTCATTAGCATCTTATTGTGAATTGAATTGAGCCTTGGAGCTTCTTGTGAGGTTACTTTCATTATTTAAATCTAAAGCCTTATTGCTAGACACCTGGGAAGATTTTGAACTACACAAGCAAGCAAACAGCTAGAAATCTACAGCAACCGCAAGGGAAGAATCTTCATTTAGAAAGAAAGAAAAAAATGCTCTAAGAACACAAAGATCAAGAGATATAAAGATTGATAAACTTATAAAGACAATTAAAACAGCAACTGAAAAATACCTTTTTAAATAGTAGCTATTTTTAAATACCATCTATCAGAACACTGGCATGGCTGGGTAAGAAGAAAGTATTAATTAAGCCAGTCTTGCGGGATTTCAAACAGCATGTTTCTTCCCTCACATATTTATGCTATTAAAAACATCCATGCTGACTTGGATAGCCTGCTATTATCCCAGCCCTTCCCTAGTGCATTGTGTGTGTTGTGGCAAGGAAAGGGGAAGAATATTTTTAATCTCTGTTTCTTTAAGGAAAGTAGTTCATGTGCCCATGCTGTTATTTTCTTTCTGTGTCTTATTCCTTCTCCAGTCACATTTTGATGTGATGGCCAATGTGGCAAAGGATTAGAACTATCTAAAATATATAAAATTCATGTACGTATATGCCCTCTAAGTGCTTGAATGAAGGGAAGGGCTGAAACACGAATGTCACATCTTAGAAAATCCAAAGATGCACAGAAAGGAGAAAGCTATCAAATACCCCCAGACATGAGGTACTTCAGACAGAACTCACAATCACCAAATTCAAGGAAAATTAAGCCTCATTAGCTATGAGTGTCCCAGAACTCCCTCTTTTTTCCTCCATTTTTGATAGCTGCTTGTTTGTACAGATATTAAGGTGTGCTGGATTTTACAGGACTGACTGAAGGCTTTTGAAGACAGTGGGAGTGTGTCCATTGGCCCCAAAAGGGTTTGCCCTAACACAGCAAGGTATGACTAATTTGAGGAAACAGATGTTTCTTTGCCAACTATATAGTTTGTTCCTGCTATAGCTCTGTTACTGTTAACATTATAAAAGGTTTATATATCACAATGCCAGTCAGTAGACATGGCAATCAAAAGGTAATGTTGTTTTCCCAGAAGCTAAAATGTGTGTGTGTGTGGGGGGGGGGGGGTCACACTGTCTAATTTTAGGGCTTCTAACTTAACAGCTTAGTTTTACTGAGTTTTATATCCCTCTGTAGTTAAAGAATGTTGTTTCTCCAGAAAGAATAAAAATACAAATACCTCTATGAAGTAACTCTTCAAATGGATTTCTTTCTCTTCATAGACTGCATGTATGCGGTGATGGTGATTCAAGCTAAATGTGAGAACTTTGCCTTGGAGAAGCTGGAACAGCTCCTGAAGACCATGGGAAAGAACTCCCTCTATAACTCATCCTCCTGTGGGCTCCCTTGGTAAGTTTTTAAGACTCAGACAAGCTGGTTAATGATAGTCCACCTTTTTATGCTCCTACCCCTGGATACTTAGCATGAATAAAAATATAAATAATAGCCATAAATTCACCCCAATTCTCCCAAGAACCATATCTATGTTTTAGCTCACTGATCTGGCATAGTGTATTCCACAGGCAAGCTACATGCTTTTACTACTTCCCTTCTAACAGTTTGCCTTCCACATATTCACCAAAACCCAAACATCTCTCTAACATTTTGATGATCCACATTATCATATATCTTCATACTATTCTTTAAATACGCTTAGTCATTTTTTATAAGAAATGAAGCTGCAGGTTACACCCAAATCCTGATCACCGGTATCCCACAGTTTTTACCATGTCATGACTGCCATCATTACTCTTTGTACTTGTTAGGTAGAGTAAAACAGAAATGAAGGGCTGCTGAGTTTTAATACTACACTAGAAATCCCATGTACATCAACAGAAGTTCATCATTACCTTTTCTTCTGGTATCTATTGCTGGCAGTTCAGTTGGTCATCCTGGCTTTCCTCTACTGACTGCATGTGAGACTGATGCCACACAGCCCCTTTAAGATCAAGTCACTGTCCCACTATTAACAACCATAGACCTGCCTGTTTCCAATTCAGATTTCCCAAGATCTCCTCTTGTCAGAAGACAGAAAGAAGCTCTGCCATAAAAAATCTATGGCCAAACCCTTCTATGGGGTGACTATTAGCTGCACAAGTGCAAAACCAGACAATGGGAATTTTTGTAGCGTTCTCCTACATAACCGAAGGCACATAAAACATTATACTGCTTGCAGACTGGATTTGCTACTAATGTATATCATTGTCGGTGAGGCTAGGACTGGGTATCTAATCACTAATGTCTCAACCAACCACAAGTAATCAAGAGCCTGTTACTTATGCAGTGATTCTAGCTAAGGCTAATCCTGGAGGAAAATAAAACACCACTCAGAGAGGAATAACACGTTCTGCCCTGAAGTGTCCTGAAGATGGGAAATGGTCTGAAGAGGCTACCTAGTCTAACCCATGGTCCAACAAAACCATTCACATCTGTTTATCTTGCTTTCCTAAACAATACTTTCCTTGTGCCGCTCTTACAAGCTCTTATCTATAGGATTCATGCCATTGATCTTAACAGATATATCTAATGGAACAAAGACTTCTCACATGACTAGGGTCACATGCCAAACGGAGTAAGAATGTATTCATCTGCTAGATAATTTGATCCTGCAGGGTGCCATCAAGCTGCTGAGTAATCTGTACTCTGAAGCTACAGCCTGTTAGAAAACTTGTCTCCCAGAAAAATAAAATAAAATCATTTGATGTGTCTCCACCCAGGACTGAAATCACATTGTCTAAATCACAGCCAGCTAAGTTAAAGCATAATTATTAATGGCATTATCCAAATGTCTCTTGAACTAGTCTGCTTTCTAGCCACGTCTCCCAGCATATACCTGTGCCCAGTGTTACTCTGTTGCAGGTGCAGAACTTAGCACTTACCCTTGTTGAATTTCACGCTGATCACCAAGATCACACAGTTCAATCCCCTAAACAGAGGAGGGTCATGCAGAACAGGTTGCTCAGGGCCATGTCCAGTTGTGTTTTGAGGATCTCCAACGATGGAGACTCTACAACACCTCTACACAGCCTGTTCCAGTCTTCAATCATCTGGACAGTAAAAATGTTTTTTCTTATGTTGGCAACATCCTAGAAAGAGGATAAGCAATTGATCTGAATTATTAAAGCAATAGGTTATAAAAATGTCTATAAAAATAAGCTAAAACAAAGAAATATTCCTGGCAATATATATTAGTAGGATAAATCATAGCTAAAAACCAAGTCAGAGCTGCAAGGTGTCAGTAAACTGAAATTTATATACTATCAGAAACAAACAGCCTGGAAATCTATCGCACAAATAATAATCTAATACATACGCTGACCCCAGAGAGGTTTCCTTTTGTATGCTCAAAATCTTGTTTATGGGCAAAAAGAAACACACCTTATATATAAAAGCCAAAACTTATATAAGTGAAATCTTAACAGTCTAATTAAACAATCTTTATTAGTCTAGATACAATTAACATAGAAAAAGAAAGAACACACCATAACAGTTAGAAATCTCAATAATATTAATATTATAATTTACATTCTAACAAGCACAGGTTTTTTCTATGGTTCTAGGATTCTAGGATATCACTTTTGAAGGTCCCTTCCAACTGATCTGTTCTATTTAATTATACCCTTCTGTCTGTCTGGTCATTGTCCTCTCTTGATCCAAACATTTTTGCAGCAGAATAATGAGAGGTAAAAATCTCCATTTTTAGGTGTATTTTGATTGAGATTGGATAGCTTTTCAATAGGTATGGCAGGAGAATAAAAATATCTTCTCTGTGATAGCATAAAATTTAATAATGTGGTTATGTCAGAGTGCATGAAAGCAATACTACCTGTCTGCGTTAGGACCAATAATTCTATACAGCTCAGTCACATTTTGCCTGTTAGCTTTTTTCCACCTTCACCACTGAGAAGAAAAAAGTAGTATATAGTTTTTTAATGTATATCTGTGGGTGAAGAAAAGGAAAAATACACTATACAACACACACTGATATCCTTCAGATTTCAGATGGAATGAAAAAATCTAAAAGAGATGACACAACCAAGTCACTGTCTTCACATGTGCCTCAGTTTCCCCATTTATAAAATTGGAGAAGTGGTAGTGACATGCTTTTAGATCACCTGGGAAAAAGAAAAAAAAAGAAAAAAAAAAAAAAAAAAAAAAAACAGTATTTAATTTTGTCCCTTGCAATTGGCTGTACACTGGAACAATCCTAAATGTTAAGACCAACACTGATCTTTAAAAGCCACCCCCCCCCCAAAAAAAAAAAATATATATATATATATGTATTATATTATTGTATAATATATGTATATATCATTATTTCTTATATCAAGATTCCTATTCATTAAGGATAATGAATAGGATAGACAAAGGATAGACAATGTATATCTCTTAGGAATGAGAACAGGAAGTTTCAGAACTTTGGTGTGTAGACCAAGCTCCATAATTAGTTAGCATTCCAATTATAGCAATGTTTTTGTAACACAATAAGAAAAAAAATGTTTCCCAGTGATAATATGTCAAAATAGTAAAATATGATCAAAACATCTTTCAAAGGCACAATTTTCCATCTGAAAATGCTGATTCCATGCAATAAAAACCAAGCAATCATTTAGCAATTTTCTTAATTTTCAAACTTCTTGATTTATTTAAAATGTTTGGAGTTTATTACTGCTGTATCATACTTATATTGAAGTTTTATTGCAGAATATATTCTGAAAGGTAGAACAAGGAATATAAATGAATGAGTATAAATGAAAAAAAAAAAATACAATGTGATCTGTTAAAAAAAAAAATAATTTGAGATAAAATAAAATTGCAAAATCACAGAAATTACTATGGAACAAAATTTTCAAGCCAATAACATAATGTTTGCATCTAACAGTTACAACTGGAAAAGTGAATCCAAATGTACTCATGATAATATTAGTGTTGGTCACAAAATATATCACTTTCACCAGATACTTAATTACTATCTTGGAAGAATAATCCTCCTCCTTTCACAGTTGTGGAAATTTCTCCTCTAGTTTTCTAAAGTGCAACATCCAAAGATAGTTTTTGGCAACCCATGTTAATTATAAAATGACAGCTTGACATGGATTTTCAGAGACTGTCTAAAATCAGCAATAAACACAAATTATCTCAAGAAAAGAAGATCTGGGACTTTTCATTTTAGATCTGAGAGGAAATTCTTCATTAGCCTTGTTCATTAGCTTGATGGGGTTTATAGTGAATTTCTAGTCCGTCAGGTTAATCTATGGAATAGGAAAAACTTCCTCCAGAAAATTCCTCCAAAATTTTATTGTCCATTCCTTGTATTTCAGGTCTATGAGCACTAGATCAGGGATCCACAAAATATCTTGGAATGAGAGAAGTCCAGGTAGGATATTTCATAACATAAGTCTGGCAAGGTTTGAGAAGCTAGGACTTTTGATTTTAGTTTAATCCAAAGAAAACTGTGATCCACCAGTCTCCTTGTTTTAGCAAGCCTTGGATCAGACTCTGAAATTATGTAATAAGACACAAGGAAGAAGAGGATTTCCCACAAAATACTTCCCTTGCTTCAGAAATGCATCTGTCTTGGCATAAGACTCCTCATTGTCTTTGTTGATGGTCATTTTGGAGGCTACTGTAGTACAACAGAGAGTCACATATCATAGAATCATAGAATCATTAAAGGGACTGTCATGGTTTGGGCTGGGATTGAGTTAATTTTTTTCATAAAGGTTCATATGATGCTGTATTTTGGATTTTCGGTGAAAATAATGGTGATGACACACCAATTGTTTAGTTGTTGCAGAGCAGTGTTCACGCAGAGCCAAGGACTTCTCAGCTTCTGGTGCTGCCCTGCCAGCGGGGTACCTGAGGGTGCACAAGGATCTGGGAGGGGACAGAGAATCACAGAATGGCCAAGGGTGGAAGGGACCTCTGAAGATCGTCTAGTCCAACCCCTCTGCCAAGCAGGATCACCTAGAGCACATTGTGCAAGATGGCATCTAGTCAGTTTATGAACATCTCCAGAGAAGGAGACTCCACAACCTCTCTGAGCAGCTTGTCCCAGTGCTCTGTCACTCTCACAGTGTAGAAGTGCCCCTTTGTATTCAGCCAGAACCTTTTGTGCTTCAGTTTGTGCCAATTGCCTCTTGTCCTCTTGCTGGTGTGGTGGTTTTACTCAGGTGGGCAGCCGAGCTCCACCACAACCGCTCTCTCACTCCCCCTCTCCTCAAAGAGGCAGGGGGAGAAAATACAACACAGAGAACTCGAGGTTTGAGATGAGAAAGGTTTAATTAAAGGGAAAGGGAATGGGGAGGAAAAAAAAAGAAACAAAAGAAACAATAAGTCAGTGCGGAAGCACAGAGAGAGGGAAAAAAATATTCTCTACTTCCCATCAACGAGCGATGTTCGGCCACGTCCTGGGAAGCAGGGCCTCAAAACGCGTAGTGGTTGTTCAGGAGGAACAGCCCCCTCCTCCAGGAGAGCCCCCCTTTTTATTGCTGAGTGTGACATCAGGTGTTATGGAATATCCCTTTGGTTGGTTTAGGTCAGCTGCCCTGGCAATGCCCCCTCCCCATCACTTGCCCACCCCCAGCCTGCTGGCTCTTGGGGGCTTGGAAAGAGTCCTGATGCCGTGCCAGCACTACGCAGCAACAGACACAACACTGGAGTGATATCAGTGCTGTTTCAGCTATGAGTGCAGAGCACAGCACTGTGTGGGCTGTTGCAGGGAAAAGGTGACTCCAGCTCAGACAGACCCAACACAGCTGGGCACAACTGAAAAGAGACTGGCTCCATTTCTGACACAGCCAGGAGCTGACCCAGACTGTCTAAATGGATGTCCCACACCATGTGGTGTCATGCTCAGTAATAACAGCTGGGATAAAGAAGGCAAAGGGGTGGTGGGGATGTTTGGAGTGATGGTGTTTGTCTTCCCAAGGAACTGTTAGACATGATGATCCCTGCTTTCCTGGAGGTAGCTGGACACCTGTCTGTTGATAGTAAGTAGTGGATGAATTCCTTGCCATAAAAGACATTAAGTTTATAAGGTATGACTTTCCCATCATGAACCCATATTGGTTTTGACCAATGACTATATTGTCTTTCAAGTTTTTCAGTAATTCCTAGAATAATCTTCTCCATAATTTTACCAGGCACCAAAGTAAGATTGACAGGCCTATAATTTCCAGAGTCTGCTTTCTTGCCCTTCTTGAGAAATGGAATAACATGAGGAGCTTGGGAACTCTCCAGATTCCCAAGACCCCTGATAAATAATTAAGAGAAGTTTTGCAGTAACGTCAGCCAACTCTTTCAGTACTGTGCGATGAATGCCATTGGGCATGCAGGTGCAGCAGCAGCTCCCACATAAATTCAACATTGAACTGGGAGCTTATCACTCCCCCTGTTCAAGATGGAGAGCAACTTTTTGCTCAGTCAGATAATGACAGTACAAAGGGGAATGGTTTTAAACTACAAGAGGGGAGATTTAGATTAGATGTTAGGAGGAGATTCTTGGTTGGATGAGGCTCTGGGCAGCCTGATCTAATGGGTGGCATTGCTGCTTGTGGTCAGGGGTTTGGAACTGGATGATATTCAATGTTCCTTCCATCTCAAGCCATTCTATGATTCTATCATTTTATTTTTCTCTTGCAATATGAATGAGCAACACCCAACTGATTTCCCATAAAATCTGGGGGGAAAAAATTTGCATGGCTTAGCACCCATGTTGATTGTCCATTTTTGGTATTAAAAAGAAATATTTAAAAGGTACAGTGAGCTGCCAGGCGATGTCTCTTTGTGAATGCCTAGTTCTGAGTCCTCAATACATTCCCTCCAGTTTCTACAGCTCACTAGAGCTGGAGCTTAGGTCATCAACATCATACCAGCCAGAGGTTCATTTTATTTGATCATGAGGAAAAGCTGATAAGGATGACTGTCAAAAGTAACCCAGCAAGCTTTGCAGAATTTGTAACAGGCATTCTCACCTAGCATAAACCAAGGCATAAACTAGCATGGCAATTCCTTGCTACAAAATTGTGTTTTCAAATGTATTGTTATATATAAATACTTCCATCTAGCCAAAACAAGGTTGCAAACATTACATTTTGCACTAACTCCAAAAATAAACTTAGTCAATGAGTGCTCTGACATCTAAGTTTTATCTGCTTGACTCTGGTGTGGAGTTTAATGTTAAACAATCACTTGAGAAAGCATTAGAATTACTACAGCAGAGATCTCTCCTACCCTGAACAACTGCCCTACTTAATAAAATACAGTGCCATGTTCATGCTCTGTTGCATCACCAAGACAATGAATTGTTGCACTGAGAAGAGGAGTTGAATTCCCTCTCCCACGTCCCCCCAAACTCCTATGTGCACTTGGGTAGGCAAAGAATTTCCCTGAATGCTGGAAACTGGGGAGCTGACATCTATCAAAAGGGGAATAGTCTTCTTCCAAATACTACTGTTTAAGAGGAATAAAAAACTCTTCTTCAACTGAGTTTCAGAAGGCAATAGCAAATGTCTTGGAGACTATTACAGAACTGTGTCTCACGTGTTCTGATCCTGAGAAAATCCCTCAAGGAAGGTAGGCACAGGACAGTCTGATCTCTGGATCACAAAGTTGAGCATGACGGAAAGGCCAAGCTGGTCTGTAAGTGTCTGGGTCAAACCAAAATAAATAATAATAAAAAGAAAGAAAAAAAAAAAACTGCTGGAGTGCTGGAGTTGTTCACCTTCAGAACTGGGACATAGCCTGGCAGGAGTTTGGGGGATTGAATTCCACCAAAACGTTCTTCAGGACTGGACCCTTAGATACATAAACTGTAATCAGGACAGGACAGACAACAGCAGGCATGCTGATCTTTTCTGTTTTCTAATCCATTGACATTTTTATTCATTTTATGGTTTTGATTGCTAAAATAACTGTCACAGATGGTACGTTGTGGGGAAAAGTCAACAATGTTTTGACTCATGCTGTAGGTGGATCAGTTCAGAGCCTCACACTCAAATAGAGGTTTGCTATTTATTTTAAAGGAGTGATTAAAACATGGCCTTACTTTTATAGGTATGAGAATTTCTTCCTCTCTAAGCAGAGGAGTGCTACTTAAACATCTTTAAGCTAGACAGAGATCTCAGTATGATAGGTAGTAAAAATTTAGTTCCTAATTCCACAAAAATAACATACAACATGTTTATCTTTAAGGAAATGAAGAGCTAGAGTAGTGATACTCAGTTCAGACTGAGTTTCCCATTGTTTTCTATGCTGCTACTTCACTGCATTTTGATAACCTGGACTTCTGAAGTCTTTATTATCCAGTATCTTCATTTAAAAATAGGAACAGAAATTGTGGACTTCATAGCTCTATTATCAGGTTTCACTTAGGGGAGCTAAATTTTGTTTGAGGATAAGCTTGCACTAAAATCTTCCTTCCTCTGAAAAACACATGAATAATTTTGGTCTTTGATTATACTTCCTTGCTTGTGGATTTACATTTCTATACATGCACAGTAGTCCATAATGCTTTATGCAGGCTCATAGTCTTGTAGATTTTTACAGTTACGGAGACGTGTCCAAATACTGGTGAGCAGTACAGAGTCTTGGTAGATAATCAGCTTAATTTTCTTCTTCATCTGTTTTCATTTTTCTCATTTTCCCTTGGGGGACTCATCCCTCATCTTATTATAACTTTGTGGCCATTTATTACATAGTTTTGGTACATTGCCTTTGTGGAATTCAGTTATTGCAAATCATAAAGTGATATTTTTACATCCACCTTGTGACACTGACATTTACAAAACTATCTAAATGACCATTGCTTTTAAACAAAGCTAGGAAAAATATACTACAATACCAGACGTTAGTTCTGGTTGAGGAGATTCTTTGACAGAGACAGAATGATTCCATTGTCTAGGGACTGAATCCTCACCTGAGAGGAAAATCACCTCCTTGTTGTAATGATAATTTAATAGAAGCGGCTGGCAGTCAGCCCTCTGCCCCCTCCACTCTCAGCAGCATAGTCTGCCTCTCTGCTGAGAATTTGTGGAGCACATCTTGCTCTTCCGAGATTTATTCATCTTTAAATACTTCATGTATAATGCTACAGCTTTCACGGTAAAGACTGAGAACTATTCAATCAATTCACTGTTAACCAGGGTGTCAAAGCAGCCCCCTAGAAAGTAGAAGTTTGGACATCTTCAGACAAACACAGAAATGGAATCTATATATACCACATGCTGGAGAAAAATTCCAAGCTGGCAAGTATTAGATCAAAAAAGGGATTGCAGCAGATGCTTCTGCTGTTGTTTAGGGCCAAACCCAGAAGTTATGTCCTGGAAGTTCCTCACTGATGCCTTCTGCAGTCATCCTAGATAAAGAAAATCTCCCCTTCAGAACTGAACAGGTCTTGTATAAATCACAGACAGTTGATTAAGACACCTAAATGAGAGAGAGAGAGTGGCACTTAAAGCCGAAGACAGGCATCCATCTATGGGATTTTCACAAGTTTCTATATGTCTCAATGCAATTTGGAGATTGTAGAATTGGTAGCTTGACACAATGCATTTGAAAATCTCACCAGGCTTTACATATTTTACCCAAAAAGCTTAACTTTGAGTTGACTTTTCAGCAAGCAGAGTTGTTTCTTCCCCTCTTCACCCCTCTTTTATACTGCCTTGGCTTCAGCAGTGCTATATGCTTCATTTATGCTGGAGCACAGAAGAGAAGAGTCATGTCCAAAGAATGTCTCTTTGGATACACATCTCAACTCTGCTTCCAGTTAGAGATGAATTCCAACAGCACTGGTGCCACTGAGATCAAACCTCACTCTGTGCGCAGTTGCTTCTCAGTATTTATTATAAAAACTTGATTCACCAAGTAGTAAGTAGGCAAAATATATGTACACATCTACAGAAATGGAGTAACCCAAGAGGCTCAGCATCTCTGCAGTCCCTTTAATATTAAAAACACCGAAGGTATGCAGTTATGCGGTGATCCATTTGGGAGTTTACATGTGCTAAGATATATAGATCTAATATTTCACTTTGCAGAAGTGGTTTATTTCCAGCAGTAAATATGATGTTTGTGAAATGAGAATAGGCTATTTCAAACTGTTATAAGCCCACTGAATAATTGAATTATTGCTCATCAGGGGGCGGTGTAATTTGTTACCTGTGTGATTCCAACACTCTGAATCAAAGTAATTACATTCATGGTGTCATTTAGTGAAATAATGCTGTGAAGGTCTCTATAAAGAGAGAGGCAATTGCTGAAAGGATTTTGTTGAAATAATAGCATCAGTTCAATTGGTCCTCTTGCTTCATTCATTGTTACTTTATTATATAGCTAAATAGCTCATTCAGCTCTGCTTTGCTGGAGTGACAAATATGAGCTTTGGAAACTGTATCTATGGAAGGAAAAATGCATAGCTTCAAAGAGGAAAGCACCAAAAAGTCATCTTTAGTATCACAAATGTGCAAATGGAAAATGGTTGATTAAATTTATAAAAAAGAACACAAAGGCAGGTTAATATCCTTTGAAAATTCAGTGGCAAATTTCCACTGGAGGTTTGTCTAATGTAAAGAATTGGTGGGAGACTGTTTGAAACCACAGAGCAGCCATTGCCACATCTCATGAAGAAGGTTCAGAAAACCATGAAAATGGTAATAGAAAATAATAACACAAAATTAAAGAAAAAAAAAGAGAATAAGTATTTTGGAGTTATTATTTCACATGTCTCTGTAAGTATATGTATAACTATATATATTCATGTATGTGAGTATGAAGTGGTTTCTGTTATGTTACTTTATCCACATTTTGCCCTTTAATGCATTCATTACCATGACCTTTCTGTGAGGTAGGACAATTCTACTCTCTGTAGTTTGCAGAAACAAAAATAAAGAACTAGAGTTATCTTATAAAAGCTAAATTTATGGCTTACATCCCCCTTTTTTTAATATCTGTATTATTTTTTTCTTTAAGATTTGTAGATATTGTTGCACATGACCACCACCTTTTTAGGCTTTCTTTAGCAATTTGGCCCTATCGCAACTTAGAGAAGCACATGCAGGAACTAAAGCAATAGAAGGGATGAACTTCATAAATAAGGAATACTAGCTAAAGGAACACTTCATGGAGTGTAATCCACTGAGATGAACTTAATGGCCATTCAGACCTGGGATTTTCTCAGTGATGACCTAAAAGCAACCTGGTTTTAGGCTAAAAGTCATCTGGTTTTAGTCTAAATCACCCTTTGCTCCAGGGAGACTAGCTACAGTTTTTAAGGTGTTGTGATGAAGGCATATGGTAGATCACAGAATCACAGAATCACAGAATTGTCTAGGTTGGAAGAGACCTCAAGATCATCGAGTCCAACCTCTAACCTAACACTAACAAGTCCTCCACTAAACCATATCACTAAGTTCAACAACTAAACGTCTTTTAAAGACGTCCAGGGATGGTGACTCCACCACTTCCCTGGGCAGCCCATTCCAATGCCTAACAACCCTTTTGGTAAGGAAGTTCTTCCTAATATCCAACCTAAACCTCCCCTGGCACAACTTTAGCCCATTCATTCCCTCTCATCCTATTACTGGGCACATGGGAGAACAGACCAATCCCCCACCTCCCTACAGCCTCCTTTAAGGCTGAGAGCAATAACATCACGCCTGAGCCTCCTTTTCTCCAGGCTAAACAACCCCAGCTCCATCAGCCACTCCTCGTAAGACTTGTTCTCCACTTCATAATTATGATATGAAAACACCTCAGTCAGGTCCCTTCTTACAGTGAACTTGTTTCCCTCCACTAGCTTTTATCTTTCTATTCACCCTGACCTAGACTACCTGTTGTGCTAACACCAGGACCAGTACCAGAGACATCCCAAAATTGACCAGGACATCTTGGTAATGGACATTTTCCAGGGTTTTGAGAGGGTCTTGTGTCTAGTTAGCAAGAGAGAGACACATGCCAGTTTCAACAAGCTGTTGAGCACCTCGGTCCAGCAGGAATATTTAATTCCCAGCCAAAGACTGAAACCCTGATAACTGGAGAACTTTTCCCCTAAAAATAGATTTTTTCACATTGTTGGATTCATGTAGCATTTTATATAATTACAGCCCTTGTTGAAAAATTTATGTTCTACAGATCTGGCTTGTAAATCCTACACTTTACAGTACTACTGTGGCTCTGTTATAAGCCCTGACTGCTGAGTCCAATATTTATTATCGGGGAAAAGGTGGAAAACAAATCCACACTTTTGAAAGTGTTCCATAATATCACAGTGTTTTAGCAAATTCTGTACTGTTACTTTCATCTGGGGATTTATCACAGTGCCTACACACATCAATATCTGGCCCATATGCATGTGTTTTTTTTCGAATAAGAACACAAAGTTGTGATCTCTTTTAATAGGAACACAGTTTTCTGGTGTGAGTAATCATTTGGGGAAACAGTCTTTCTGTCGTGTGATGTAAAAATGAGTGACTTTTGCTGAGGAAATATTTTTGGTCCTTTTTGAAAATCTCTTTCTCATATTACATTAAGGGGATCTTCAGGAAACTGACAGTGCCATTCTGCATTATGGTACCTCAGGGCATAACTTCATACTGATTTTTCCCCATAAGGCAAAACAAGCAGAAATTATTTTTTTCCCTGTGCCTGGCTGCCTGTCCTCTATACCCTTTGTTGGAACAACATCCTAATACGGACCACTGAAATAGTCTGTTTTGGAAAGCCACCATCTTCCACTATTTTATACAATCTCAGTAACACTCTGTTTTCCTAATGCAAGAAGATAATCAAGTGTTTTCCCCATTTACTCTCACAGGGAATCACAGTTTTCTCCTAGTCTCACTATGAGATCCTATGGACTGTATCTGTGGTGTGGAGTGGTTCTGCAAGGTGCACACAACCTCCTTACAGCAAGACTGGGACTAGCAAGCTCATCCTTGAAGCAACCCCATGGCTTGCAAGGTGAAACCCTAAGGCAGGTTCAAAACCTTCCTCAAGAGCACTTAGCAATGCCTGCAGACACTCAGCACTGTCCACACCAAGGTAGCTTGCCTCTTAAATTTTCTAAAGATATTCTCTTTTTTTTTTTTTTTTTTTTTAAGCGATGCAGATATTAGCAGTCTGGGCAAGCCTCCAACACAGGTAATTACATTCAATCATCTTGTATTCTCCTTGCAATTGATCTTAATAGCCATGATGTGACAAGAGTCCATAGACAGTCCTGCAAGTAGACAGCAGCACTACTATATTATTTAAAGCTTTAAATACTAGAATTTAAATACTAGAGTACATGTGTAGGGAAGAAAAAAGGAAAAAAAAAAAAAAAAAAGGAAAAAAAAAAAGACGTTTTACATAGGGAAGGACTGGAAAGAAAAGAAATTGTGTAAATTGTGTGGACAGGAAATGTGGCAGAGCTGGGAAGGCAAAAATTACAGCATTTCAGAACATTTCAGTGTTCTCCCTAACAAGGACAGAGAATCTCTGCTGATGATGTAGGTTGGGCTCTCAGTCCACAGGCTGATTTACCATCCTGGTGAGAATAAGGCAGATGGCAGAGTCCCTCATGGGAGACACTGCTCACATGAGTCTTGAGGACTTAGCAGTGATAACGGCTTAAAGCTCTCACATTGAAAGCACAAAGCCATCTTCATCTTTTCTCCTTCTAATGAAAGCGTTTTGGTTCCTCGAGAAAGGTAAATTTTGGAAACAGCTCCTCCAGGACTGTGGGACCAAAAGCTGTGAAAACAGGAGCCCTCCTTCCACCGCCGGTGGCACAAACTCCATGTGGCATCCTGGCACTCACACGTTGGTGCCACCAGGAGACGGTGCTTTCTGAACAAAACCTGGGTGAGAGAAGTTCTTGTTTGAGCATAAATCCCTGATTGCCTCCAAACAAACGGAAAGCTTGTGGTTAAATATATGGTAAATGTGGGTTATTTCCAAACATCCACAGCTCTCTGTTTGATCTGAATGAAACACGTCTGCCAGAGACAGCTGCTTCCAGTCTGCTTGCTGCCAATGATATTTACAATCTCTCTCCTTTTCTGCATTTCTATCATTTTTTTTCCTTCTTTCTTCTCTTGTTTTTGTCTTTTATCAAGGTTTTTATCAGAGACATTGTAACACTCAAATCCTCCTAGATTAAAATCATATCAGTCCCCTTGGGCTAAATAAGCATCCTTGGCTGCATAGTTCCACTGAATCCTGTGGGCCTGGGCCATTTTATGGGCTTTAAGGCATTGACTTGTTCACCTGGGCCTGGACCCAATATATGCATTTAACAAGCTGAGGACTGCAGGGTTGATGCTCAGATAGTGAAACTTCTGAGCCTGTTTCACTTGAAAAAATAACTCTATTTTTCATATCCTAACAGCCTGATGCCATCCAAGCTTTGTTTTTCTTTGGGTAGTTCTGAGGGCATGGTTTGTGCATCATTGGTGGGAGGAAAGAAAAGAGAGAAGAAGAAGTTCTGCAGTTAATCACCCTCAGTAAGCATTCGATCTGCTCAGCCCATTGTGTATTTTAGGAGACCAATAAATATGTGTTATGAGGATTCTAGACACAAAAATTGAATGTTTTTGTAAGCATAAAAATGTGCGGCCTGTGCAGGCTGGTTGCCTCAGAACTAAAAACAAGTTTGATCTATGAGACAACACTAATTGCGGGTTTGGTTCAGCCTGAAGGCACACTTGTAGGGTATGGTGTAGAATTTGCCCCCTTGAATGCATTGATGTTGGGAACTCGACTAAGCTGGATTGTGGGCTGTCTTCATGCAATGGCTCACAATTGATTTACTGCAGCATGAGTTCCTGCTCATCAGCTCACCCACAGCATCTGACCACAATCACAACAGCAAAGTGAGTTCAATTGCATCATGGCGGCTGACACACTTTGTTCAGTCTTTGGAGCATATGCCTAGGAGGTAAACTGCAGTAATTCAGTTTCTTGCCATTATCTGCCAAGAACAGCAGTATAAGCTTTGCAAAAGACACTTAAGGAGTTAGGTTTTCAGTTCTCACTGGGATTTGGATGCCCTGATTTTTAAAGGCTATTGGAAAATATCAGGGAAAAAAAAAAAAAAAATATATATATATATATATATACATATATATATATACATACAAGGAAGGATCCTAACTAACTGGGAATTTATATCCACAAAGTTTCCAATTCCAAGCAGACAAGCAGGTTTTATTGTATGAGGTCTTTATTATCTTAGAAAGCCAAATTCCTTTCTAATGTGTAATTTAATACAAAATAGCTCATATTTAAGTCT
Source organism: Anas acuta (assembly GCF_963932015.1). Taxonomy (NCBI): domain Eukaryota; kingdom Metazoa; phylum Chordata; class Aves; order Anseriformes; family Anatidae; genus Anas; species Anas acuta. The sequence goes on along the minus strand of NC_088979.1, from coordinate 9,546,339 downwards.
ATTCTGGATTCTTCTTCTAAAATCTGCAGATATATTTTGGCTTCAAGTTACAACAGTAAAGTAGGAGTAAAGTAGGCTAGAAATGTAAAGGTGTTAATCAGCAACATCATTCATTTGATTCAGTATTTATTAGCACATTTATTATGGCTGTTTGTGCTGATATTTGCTTTTATTTTGGTAAGATGTTATGCCTTGGACTTAATCATTAGCTGTATTTGACATCACTGATGATAAATGCCTTTAACTTCAACAGTGTAGAGCAGGGTTGGGCTTTCAAAAGGATTTATGAAACATAAGACCGATGATGTCAGGCCATTGCTTTTGTGGAAGATGGCCTGTACCTGTGACCATCCTGCCTGCAGTTCTCCGAATCCTTTGGGAAAGTAGGCTTTCACTGCATGGAAATTAACTGAGCCTTACTGTCTTGTATACTACATATACTGCATTTCCCTGGACCCACATTCAAATTCCATGTTGGAATGAGATCTGAGTGAATACCAACACCTTCTCCCCCATGTGATATTGTAGCATATGGGCTAATGGGGAACCGTAACTCTTCCTGGTCAGGCCCACAGCCTGGAGTTAGGAATCGCTGAACCTCAGGGTGTATCTGCTTCACAGCTCAGACAATAATCAGGCTTTTTTAGCAATACCCTAACCCTGTTGACTGCCACTCCTGCTCCTGACAGTCCCAATCTTTTAAGCTGCTGATCACCTACAATGAGCTCTTTATGGTTCCAGAGGAGGATGAGGAGATCCAGTGATGTTTATAGTCTTATATATGGCCTGTTCCTTGTTAAACTCAACAGGAGACGCACCTGCCCCTCCTACATGGCTGTGCTGCAGGTAACACACCTGCATTGTTGTTTCTCAGAGGTTCCCTAAAATGAATGTATGCTTTTTTTGTATGGGTTCCTTAATATGAAATGTCACATTCCTGGCAGAAAGTGCATATAGATTGTCTTTTGAAGTGCTTGCAAAGAATGCATGAATAACAAACTAGAGGGTGTGTGTTTTTTTCTTCTTTAGGTTCTCCCATATCTGTGACTAAGTGGTGGAGCATTAGCAAAATTTAGAGAAGGATCTGAAACATGGCACTGTATCTGAGGTTCATTTGTAGAAGGTAAAGTAGCATATGTTATGAGTCAGTTAATCTCTTTAGGGCTTTATCCAGCACAAATTAGGTTCTGTGGTCACTGAGTCACAGCAGGCTGTGGGCCGCTCTAGCCTTGGAGCTTTGTTCTGATTCAGCTGCCAAGAAATGAACTGCTCTGTGGGCGCAAAAATTGGCTTACGCTCTGTGAGCTGCAGCCAGGCATGCGCGCATCCAAAGGCAGCTCCTCTCTCCACGTACAGCTACATGATTTCTTTCTCACCTGTTCTCCAACAACCCAGATGAGTCTTAACACAGACTCTGTAAAGGAGGTGTTCATTCAGTCTCATTAGAAGTCAGCAAAGGTTTTAAAAGATGTGGAAGTCCTCACTGTTTTGGTAATTTACAATTAGCCAAGGCAAATGCACTGCACAAGGATTAGATCTGTGTTGCTGCTAGAAGCAGGAATTGTCTTTCTTTCTTTTTTTTTTTTTTTTTTTTTTTTTTGTCTCCCTAACATATTTGGCCCCAGTCTAAAACCAAAGATACTACAACACCAATAAAATAAAATGTCTTTGGTTTCCTAAGTGGACAAAAGAACCGAGAGGCATATCTCTAATTATAACTAGTGTGTCAAAGAGGTTTGAAAATCTCATTCTTAAATTCCTTAACAAAGGAACAGACCAAATCCTGGGGAATTCACAAGTGCTTACACACAGGTATCAGGATTTCTGGTCCTATGTACAACTTTCTCCTTCCTCACCAATTCCTTGACCTTAGTAAAGTACATATGATCTCTGCGCTATATATTAAACATTATAAAAAAGGCAATAAATATTTGCGTATGTCACAGCAGTAGCACTGAGATCAAATGAGTACTTACTCTTTGCACAAACTACAACAAAAATCATTTTATTTTTGCCATATTTATTATCACCATGTTATTTATTAATGCCATTCATATGAATTAATGACTATTAAAAGCATCACTTACTCCTTTTCATTTCTAATCTCTAATTTGTTTAAGTGAACTTACATGAAGAAGTGGTTCTTTCTGATATGTTGAAGTATGAAACATAATGGATGTGCACAGCTGTGACATCCTGAGCATACCAAACATTACCTTTGCATCAACAGCAAGAAGTTGTCACTGCAGCTTTACAGTAACCACAGCTTGGCCAGAAGTATTGTCAGAGGAAGACAGACACTGGACTAAATCCCACCATCTTACAAACACATTGAGAACTCATTTCAGGACACCTGGGGCAAGAGCTGAAGAAACAGGCAGACTGTTGACACATTATTTCAACAGAGCAACCCCCAGCCCTGCCTTGCCTGTCTGCAGTAAAGCGCCTAAAGCTGTGATGATGCACGTCTTGGACTCCTGCATCCCAGTTCAGGTTCAAGCACATCAAGCACATCACATTGCTTAGGGCCATTTGGGTTTGAAAAACTTGGTGTCTTTTCATGTAAAGCAACCTGAGAGAGCTGATCTGGTGGGTGTGCTCAGATCACACTCGCATATGCTGGTAGTCCTGACTGCATGAAGCACAGTAGCCACCACCACTTCAGCTCAAAAGCATAGCCAGAAGAAGAAGTACCATTTTCTTAGTGCTCAGCACCTTAAAGACACGCCATATGTAGATGCAAAATGACCACCCACAGTATGATTTACAGTTAAGAAAGGAAGAGGTTGTACTTATCAGAGAAAGAATGGAATGAGAAGGCTATTTGTGCCTCTCTTCCTTGCGTTACTGCTATTTCCAAGCATCTGTGTTCATGCTGGATGGTACCACAGCTTCCCAAGTCCATTTTTCATAAATAGGACTGATTACAAAGTATAAAGTGCAGGACAATTGTAACTATAAAACAAGGACCTTCTTTAGCCAGCCTTTTTACCCTATGTATGCAGCAGATACGCAGCAGCCTAAAAGAACCTGTGGGATAGTGAACCCAAGTATCATAACCTGAAAAAATCTAGTAGATTACTTATGCATTTCCAACTTTAATTTGGCAAAGCACATGCTTTATTTGTGAGTAATTTTGAGTTTTTCTACTCTTCACCCAATAGTAATTGCAGAAATATACTCTAACTTAAATGTGTGCATTTGTTTACAGGATTTGTTGGTTGTTTTTTTTTCTTTTCTGTCAGAGCCTGAGAGATTGGCCCTCATACATCCCTTTTGCTTCACTGCTCAAACCAGTTTGTAAATATTTTGTCTGGCATTGGTGACCCTTCATGACATTTTTCATCTGCAGAAGCTGTAACCTACACAGAAGAGGTTGCCTCAAAAGTATTAATGTACTTTTGGCAAGTCATAGCTTGAGACAATCACAAACTAAATTTTATTTGCTACTGCATTTGCTAGAGTTTTCTGCCATTGTTAAGGAGTGCTTTTCTTCTCCTTTTTATATACATTGTACACAGTACCTCTCCTTTTGCTTTAAAATAAGAGCAATAAAAAAGAAAGCTTTCAGCCTTTGCACTGGAGCTGGTGAACTGCAGCTCCATCACGTGTATTGGTTCAGCATTAGATGTTGTGTACCCCCTGCAATTAATGCAGCTGCAAGAGCAGTGGCAAAAACATAATACAAAATCATCCACATGAAACATAAAAGAGCCCAATAATTTAAGAATGTTGCTTTTGAATCTATATTAAGCACTGTCCAGGGAAAAAGCATTTGCTGAGCCCTATTCACTTTGCAGTTAAATCAAAATTAGGAGAGGATAAAATGGTTCTTATCAATTAACTTTTACTTTAATCTTTACAGGCCTGATGGAGAAAATAGATAGCGAGTCCCAAAACATAATTCTAAGTAACCACTAAGGACAGGACAGGACAGCAAGATTCAGCAGCACAAGCAGCAGGTTTGGGTGAGGTCACTGGAAAGAGTGGAGGTTTTAGAGCAGAACTATGTTGTAAACAGCTGGAGGGGGCTACTTGAGCACTTTACTCACAGCAACACTACTAACCATATGTGATTTCTTGATATGGCTCTTCCTTTCATCACCAGGGTAAAATGGAAGGAGCCTTTGATTAAGACCTTTGATTAAATGGAACTGGAATGTGAGAGGATGAGAATACAGATGATAAAACCTTGCCTTTTTTTTTTTTTTTTTTTTTTCTAATTTGCTTACCTAACACTAAGCCTCCAAATCCATACTTAGAGGGGCAGCAAAAAAATCCCCGTCAAAATGTGTTCTTTCTCAACAGGAAACTAGGGGCTGGACTGAATAAAAATTTTTATGGTAAGCATTTGCTTTCCCTAATAAGAAAAATCTTGATTTTTATGTAGGAGTGAAAAATCAAAACTCCCAAATCATCAATGTATTCAGGTTCTTAGTATTCAGTTATACATATGAGATGCCTAAAGCTTCCCAAGAATATTTCATGTCTCTTTTACATGGAAAGTAAAAAACATTTTCCTCTAACTCTCTTATTTAGATATCTAGGGTGAGTTTACTGAGGACCATGAAAAGATGAGCCTGAGTCCCTTCCAGTAGCACTACCTGCTGCAGCCATGGCATCAGGGTGATGTGACAGGGAAGGGCAGTGTGTCCAGCGGGCTCTCACCTCCATGCACATCACTGCAGCCCCAAACCCTAAGCTTGGCACTGAAGCAAACTGATTTCCTGTCAGGGAAACCAAAAGGACCTGGCCTTTTGTCTTAAGAATTTACCTGGTGCAGTTTTAGGTTCTCAGGTTTGAATCAGTCTGAGATACACATAACCAACATGGGAAGTGACTAGCTGGAAAAGGTGTCCAATAGTCCAAGGAACCAGCTTACGAGAGGGAAATCATGTATGCTTCTGCAGTGGTCAGAGGTTTGACTGTACTGTACCTATCTTCAAAGAAGCCACCTCTCTGCCTCCAGAGTAATGTTGGGATCCCTCCCTTTACCACATTTCAAGGAGTATGGTGTATCAAGGAGACACACAGAACAACCTCTTTGTTAAAAACAAAAAATAATTTAGGGGGGATCTTGGCACGGGGCAATGCTTGCATGGGAAATAAAATCTCCCAGCGAAACAGCTGGTCTCTGTCTGGTGGTGACAGGAGTCTCCATTGCTACTGTACCTGGTATGTGCAGCAGCATCTTCATATGGGTAAAGTGAGACATCCCAAAGCTCTGTTCTGAACAGTTCTTATAAACAATCTAGCCATAGTCTTATGTGACCATCCCAGCACATCCATAATTTTTTCTTGACTGCATACTAAAGACTGTTCTTTGTGACAGTTTCTGCAGGAAGAGCATCTAGTGAGTGTTTACTAATGTGATATCTATGTAAAATTTGTTTACTTCTAAAACTGGAACGTATCGGGTTATCTTTGGGACACTCCACTCTGAATGTTAACTTTTAAGCACGCGAAGTGGACTAGACATAGCATTCCCTTAGCCAAGGAATATCTAGAATTGTTCTGGAGATCTCCAAATACACAACTGTGAAGCTTCTGTCAATCATCAAGTCTGAAGTTGTTGTCTCAAATTGTCCGTTGTCCCAAACCAGCCCACTGTCTCCTCCTGCGAGTTACAAGCCAGGAGCTCCTGGACCATGCAAGGAATTAATGACTTAGGTGCACCAGATTTGTACAGCCCTGATACCCAGCTAAACTACAATCTTAACTAAATAGAAAACTTGATTTTCATACTCAAGCCTCAGTTGCGTCCCACAATGGTGTGCTCAGTGGTATTAAGCTGAATGCCTGCAGAAAGTCTTTGTGCCACAGGGTAGACTCCTCTTTCCCCATGTGTCTGCTTTACCACAATTTAGCAACTCAGAAGTGTTGTCATGCATAGTGAGCATAGCATGCTGCGCTGGGTCTCCTTTCCCTTTGAAATATAATCTAAAAGCCATGAAAGAATATTCTGATTTTTACCTATCAGCATATAACTTTGTTCAAATTGGGTCAGACCATCATGCAAATACGTGAGGATCAGACCATCATGCAAATACGTGAGGATCAGACCATTACTGTGGAAAGAAAAGCCTGGGGAAAAGAAATAGACTTAGAGATGACTTCATATTCCTTCAGGCTTTCATAGGGGCAGAGACACAGAAAAAGAAGCAGAAGCAGCATTTGTAGTTTGGGGTCCTGCTTTGCATAGCATCTGAGCACCCAGACACACATTCAATATCACTGATGTTTGAGAAATTAGGCCAGAAATCACACTGCCCCTGCTCTGATGGGAGTGACAGGTGCCTTCTCAGATGACAGCTGAAATGCTCTCTCTGTGCTGGCAGGGCAGAGCCCTGGGCTTTTCATCCTGAATATATTCTTTACCAAAGCAACAGATTTGGGTTTGGTTACATCTTTTATGAAATAAAAGCACTTTTTCAATAAATTAATCAGAAGCTTCAGGGGATTTAAGGCTTTTAAAAGCAGATCAGTTCTTTTGCAATTCCCTTCTGAGAGCTTCAAAACTGGATTTCTTCCCATTCAATTTTTCATATTTTCATTTTGCAAAATTGAAGAGTCCTGAGCCAATGCAAAGACAGAATTGGTGCTTGTTCTGTGAAATTATGTTCAGAGTCTCAAACAGAATTTGCCAAAGGCCTCGTTGCCACTGTCCATGGGGTCTGATGACTGCAGTAGGGAGAGAGAGAACAGTCCAACAGACAGGAGAATTACAGCAGATCTTTGGGTCTGGGGCCTGCGACATCCTTGATTCAAAGATCTGTGGCAAGGAGTCACAGCCACCACAGATCATAGATGCTTGAATCATGATTTGTCCTGCTTATTAAAAGTAGGACAAATCCTACGTACCACCATGCCTCAAATTGCCCTTCCAAGCCTGGAAAAGGTGAATAATCAGCAGGGCTCGTGCAATGTCTTCTGAGATACTCTGTGCACCTGGAGAACTCACTTTTCCAAAACCTTTTTTAGGCCAAGTTGGCTGCTCCTGATGACTACAATGAACTGCACCCATTGCTTTGAAGCTTCTTGCTGTTGCTCAGGAAGCCATTTCAGAGTTAATAACTGTCTCATACTGAGAAACAAAGGGCACTGAGATGTTACAGAAGCCATCAATAGATCGAATGAGGGATAGCAGGTTCAGGCAGAGCCTGGAATGGCAGCTAGGGGTATACCCTCTGCTGTACTAAAATAGATGAAGGCAGTATATGGAGCTAGTTTTGAGCACTTTCCTTGTCACCTATTATCGTAGTACCCTTTTGTGTGGGGATACCCAAAGAGGATAACAGAAGCCCTTATATACCACAAAAACAGCCTGCACATCATATACTGCATGATTTCAAAGGATTTTCCATAAAACAGGTGCACAAAAGGCAGGTTATTCGGGGTCTTTTAGATCTTTTGCTGTTCACACAGTAAAAATCAAGGCAAAGGAGACACAAGGGCACAGTCATAGCTCATATAGCTTTTACAACAAATACACAAATGTACCATTTCCAGCTGTATATCTTCAGTCACTCTTGTCTGATTTCTGGTTGTTTGTATAATATATAGTGTCCTGTGGACCATCAGAGGTCTCAAAAGCACTTTGAAGTTCTACTGCTGAGATACCTGACATGGACACAGATGAGAAGTGAATATTGTTTCAGCATGGCCTTGATTCAAACAAGTATTTAGACAGAGTACTCACAGTATGAAATAGCATTTAAGAGCTTGAAAATCCTTGTTAATATTAATGAAAAGTACAAAAGACCTTTGTAGCTATGCAAACAACAATTACAGTACTGGAGGAGTGTTTAGACTGAAGACAATAGCGTGAAGGAAAATCGTTAAATGAGCCTACAAGTTATGAGCAATGTCTAGTCTCCTGATGCTCCGACTCCCTTAGAAAGTTTAATGTCTGACAGTTCCAAGTTTGCTTTTTCTTTTGATTAATGCTCTTTTTTTTTTTTTTTTTTTTTAACAAGCACAAGACCTCAGTAGTCTTTAGCAGGAAATCTCACAAGACCCAAAGTCAATAAAAGCTGAAAAGGGTAATCGTGGTAAAGGCTTTTCTTTTAGAATCCCTTGGCTACAGAAAAACTTTGCATTTGCCAAGAATATATACTGTAAGTAAGGGTGTTCGTATGCAGTAGGGAGAGAGAAAAGAACAGTCCAACAGATGTGGGTATCACAGCAGATCTTTGGGTTTGGGGCCTGGCAGTCTATGGAAAATTTCTCAGGGATTTGCAGAAGGTAACTAAGAAATGTGGGGCTTTTGCTAGTAGGCTAGGATACAATATACGGAGGTCTATAGTTCCACAGAAAACACCTTCAAAGTTCAGAACTGAAAGAAGTTTAAACCCACAAGAGTGGCGGCGGGACACATGAAAGAGAGATGGAATGTATGATAATGTAAGTTATAAAATTGTTAATATCCAGAAACCTTAAAGATAAACTAGTGTCCATGTAAACTCTTCATGAAAGATGACTAACAATTTGAGAACATGCAGGCTAAGAAAAAAAGGGTAACAATTCATACATGCATCTGAAACTCACATTGTACTGGCACTTTATGTCAGCATGTTAAATAAAAATAAGCTACAGTATAGACAGTCAAGGGACCTATACCTGCAAATAAAGGATTACCCTAGAGGTGAACAAAATTTGGAATTCATCTTAAAGGAAAACAAACATGTCAGCATTTGTTTTGTTATTTGTGCTGCATGCTGACAAAAATTTTGAACTAAGAAAAATTTTATACAGATTTCCAGCAATATGAAAATTTTCTTTTGACATTGGCATTTGGAATAAAATATTTTGACTGAAATTCAGTTGAACAGCTTCACCATTGATTACTGATATGATCTCACATGCTTTGTTTGGAATTACTTTAATATACCCGTAGGATGTTATCCATTATAATACCTCCCTACACAGGCATTATATCTCAGGAGAATGATGCCCACGTTCCCTTTCACAAATTGGATTGCTTTATCATCTTTTATGATGCACCAGAGTTGGATGATTTTTACCTTGAAACATAGAGCATACTCACAAGGATATCTATTTCATCTTATGAAAGAAAGAAACCATCCTTTGGAGACCACTAGATAGATCATCAGAGATGATAGCCTCTCATACTGCTGTCTCATGCACCAACACATACAGCAGAAATGCAGTGTGACAGCTTCCTAAAAAGCAAATTAAATCTTGAGATGCTTTTAAACAGAATAAAACACTTTTACCTGAGCTGAACCAACCCAAAACAAGATAATTCTATTTACCTGGGCTGAACCTATCCAAACCAAATAATTCTACTGGACCTCTGAAAAGGCAAGATAGTTTGTTTTTTAAAACAGATCTTAAAAAACAAAAATATTTTGACATTGTAGAAACAACACTTTTAACCTAAAAATAATTCCAATAAGTTTTACTTGCAAATTCTATCAAACCCCAAATCAGACTTTGTTTACAGATTTTATTTTCACTTGGCACCATTTTTATGCATGCAATAACTTTGTGGGAGTGACAGTAGATTTATATTATGTCCTTAAAAGGTATCAGCAGCTGCTGTTTATCATGGAATTCATTAAATATCGTTCTTTCACCTGCAGGGAAGGAAATTACATTCCTTTATGGAAGAAACTGCCTGATGGCAGCACCAGCTGACGGCCAGGACAAGTGAGAAGGAGGCTCAGCATGGCTGGTTTGTGTGGGCCATATCCAGCCCCACAAGTAGCAGGACAGGGTTTGCAAACACCCTTGGTGACTGAGCTTTGTTTTGAGACAAAAGCCAACAGTGAACAGAAGAAACATTTTTATGTGGGTGGCCCTGAAAGAAGGCCAAAGTTAAAGGTCCTTGAGGTACCGGATTTTAAACCGTGTTCATAAACTGCCTCTAGTGGTTTCTGACAAATCTGAGGAAGCATAACTTTGTGGATATAAATTGTAAATAAGCAAGACAGCACCAAAAAAGCCTGTCTGATTCCTGTCATCAGTTTCTCCTCCTAATGGAAACAACCTGGCCGGGCCCCAAATGCTAACTGTTCAGGTCAGAGGGACAACAGTATAAATGTTTGCAATAAAGGACTTCTGGGCTCAGAACACATTTGTTTAATCAAAAAGATTTGTGAAGTGATCAAAGAAATTACTCTAGCAAGAGCCATACAGTTTGTAGAGATTAGGCAAGTTGTCCAGGCCTAGCAACAGAACCATCTTTAAAGCCCACCGTTGTAAATTCTGCTCCTTTCAGCAGAAATTAGGGGTGCACTTAACAGTCAAGATCTACAATATTTAAAAGGACAATCTTGCACAAATGCTTTCTGGCCAAAGCAGCTATAGGCCAAAATTCTGTTTGCACAAAGAAGTCAGGAAAGAGTTATGGACAGTAACCACGTTTGTCAAATCAAGACAATTGGCAACAAGCTAAAACATGAAAAGAGATGCAGCTCTCTTAATGAATGACTACCTTTTTTTTTTTTTACAAGTTGTCAGTCTGCTGCTGATTTATGAACAGATAGGTATGGAACATAAAATGATCCCTGACAGATGGGAAAAGAGAATTCTTTATTGTGTGAATATTAATTACATCATTATTTTGCTTCTTTCCACGTCTCCTGCTTTCTGCTCATCTTTACTGGAGTGGTTAAAAGTAATTTAAATATTAAAAAAAAAAAATCAGCTAAGATTGAGATCCATGCTACAGTTAATCACAATGTGTTCTCTTTACCAGTCATAGTTTTCACTCTGGGTATGCCTTACATGTATACATTAATGATGCTTCCAGTGACCTGGATAGCCAGAACAGCCCTACAGATTTAGAAGAGATGCTGTAACATAAAGGAAGTACATCTGAGTAAACAAGACTCTGGCACGTCTATTTGAAATCCAATTATTTCTCTACTGAGTGGGAAAAACTATGTAGCTCCATTTATTATGAAAGAATGTCAGAACACAGCTACATGAATGGAAAACTTCATGTGAAGCGCTTTTTCTTCTATGCACACACACTTTCATGTTACCAGCTTATACAGGTTCTCTGAACAAACACAGCCCATTAAAAAAGCTCCCCCTTCCAAGCAGCACTGCGTTCAGATAATACTTGTAAAAGGACCTGTGGGAATGGGAAACCAAACACTAGAGATGCCAATGCCTGTCACTTCAGAAAGATTCTGGCTGAATTTTCAAAACAGCAAAGTGTCAGAGCCACCTGAACACCACTGACTAGAATGGGACTTCGGCTCCTTTGAAATGTTGAGCTTTGTGCTCAGTCACTCAACAGAGAGACTTTTTACCACATCAGAGAGAATACAGGAGAAGGGGAGGAGGGAATCAGGGCCCGAATCTAAATTTCTGGCACTGTAAATCATGTTTTGCATTAAATTGCTTAATGGTGGTTAATAAGGTGATCGATAATTAAAGGCATTCTGATGGGAGTGCTGCGAAAAATGGAATCATCTTCTTACTTTCCATCCCTCTGAAGATCAGTCCTTGTTCTTGGTGTTCATTTTGCAGTTTGCCAAGGAAAGGCCACACAGTGATAGCTGAAAGAATTATCAAGTGGAATGATTAATGTTGTGAATATGATATGTAAGGAGAGCTTTATCATGAGGATATATAGAAAAGTCTTATGGCTGATGATATCCAGGCAGTCCAATCTGAACTGTACCCACCATGGAAATATTAATGACTTTAACTGATGTTCTGCATTTTGAACGTCTTTCAAAACTGTGCCCTCTCAGAACTGGAAAGGACTTGGTGTCATTTTGTAATTTACACAGCAAAGAGACTTTGTTCATCTGTGGTGTCAAAGGTAATTGTTGGGGTAATGAGATTTTAGATCGGCCATTTATCCAACTAAATAAACAGACTACATTCAGCTTGTGAAAATGGCCAAGAGATTAGTTTGAAATGTGCAAATGAAGGAATGGCATCTGGAGAAAGTATTATGTACTACAGCGTGCAGGAAAACCTGCACAGTCAGAAAAGCCAGAAACTTTTCTATTACATGGTGTCAATTTGTTAGATCCAGACAGGTTGTATCCCTTAGGTATACCAGGCAGCTTTCAACCATTCAGACTAATGGAGTAATTGATAGCAATAGCCAGTTGTCAACTTTGATGTGAAGTATGAACAGGGGAGAAGACACTTCTGGAAGACTTCACTGGTAAGGAGAAGAAGGTAATATGGGTTGGAAGCCTGGCCTGTGCTCCTGCCCTGTGTGGGAAGGCGAGCAGCGAGCATAGAACTGCATGTCCTTCCCTTCGTCTGCCGCAGCCTGACCCACTCTCTTCATGCCCTCCTCCCACTCCATATGGTTTGCCCCATGGCTTTTTCTCACCCTTGCCACACCAGTTTCCATTCAAGCTCCCCACCCCAATCCTTGCTGTCAGTGACCAGCCATGTCCAGTTCCCATTTCCCTGCTCCATCTCGTGCTCCAGTCTCCTTGCCTGGTTGATCCCAGGTCCCTCCCAACTTGTCCTTGTCAGGTCCCTCCCAACAGGTCCTTGTCCAATGCATCCCCACCTCAACTCCAGTGCACCAGAGATCTGCTCCTTGCCCTCTAATTCCAACCCATACCCTCTGGGTCCTGTTTGCACTCACTCTTCATTGTTCCCTTGTCCAGACCCAGTAATTCTGCTCCCTTTGTGTCCACTCTCCGTACCACAGTCCAGGTCTGCTGGAAGCTGCTGCCCTGAGAACTGCTAAGGGACAAGGACATTAGAAAGAGTACAGGAAGGACAAAGTTTGTTTTCATTTCTGGTACCCTGCACACCCTGTCCCCAAGCAGACAGTGCTGCACTTACAGGCACAGTCTTATTACAGGAAGTATCAGATATTCTTAATAGAATAAAAATATGAAACAACAATACATTGTGCATCCCATCTCCATTACTGAGATATTTCTTTAGAGCCCTGCTCCTTAGGCAGAAGAGGTTTGTATAAATAAGACTCTTTTGGAAAATTTCCTGGACACAAACTGCCATCTTAAGTTTACTCACAGGAGCTCAGGAAGAGAGCTACAAATGCAAGAGGCAGCCTTTTTGAGAAAAACAGCCAAAGCAGATTGGTAAAATTCATCAGAGATACTCTGAAAGCATCAGAGTTTTTCCTGAAATGGAGCAGAAGTGGATTTAAAGGCTGAGGAGGAAGAATGTAGTATACTGAGCCATGGAAACACTGGGGAAAATGAAGAGACAGCCAGTATATCCAAACCTTCAATAAATTTTATTTTACTGCTGACACAAGAGATATCAGGAAAGGAAGTTGGGAAAAGCATTGAGGGACAGCATGAAAGAAAAGGGGCTTGCCCTTGGCATCACAGAAGTATTCTGCTTTTCTCAAAAGCATTTTACCAGCTCCCCTGCAATGCTCCCTCCTCCCCAGCAGCAAAGGTTGATTTGTGCAATCTCTTCCTAGGGGTTGCAGTGGAACCTATATCTCCCTTCTGGTTCTTAAGGGATCGGTATCTTGCTTCTTTTTTATAGACCTTTCTTCCTTAAAGGGACTTTTTCCCCAGACCCAGCAATACTATAAATGCAGAAGAATCAGAGCCAAGTTAACATGTTGAAGACATCAGTATATGTAATATTATGGAAACCTACATTTAGGGAATGCACAGAAACTCAGCTCTGCCTGGGGATATGCTACATAAATAAGAGCTGTGACATTTTAAAGTTGGTGGTCTCAATTTAGACCGAGAATAGTAGTATGACTGTCTATCACTCCTCTGCCTGTATACAGATCTCTGGCTGAACAGACACATTTTGGTAGGAGTGATGACTCAGAATAACTCCAATTTCTACTTGTGGGACCAATCATGTCTCCATTGCCCCTGCCAGTGGACGATGTAGCTTTCATTTGACAAGAATTTCTGCCAAGATGACAAAATGATTGTTCCTATTCCTCCACTATGAGAAAAGCTGTGCTTGTATGGCAGTATGTATTTCTTTGGAGAATGAACTGATACAATCCCCGTGAGTTTGCCTGTGAACCTTCCTGGTTTCTTTCTCTATGCTGGAGGACATTTGCATAAATATAATAAGCAATACAACATTATAAGCTTAAGAGAGAAACTGCATGCTGTGTTTTTCAGTTCACCAAAGGCCATATCCTTTGGCAGGGATAAATCTCCTGATGCTTTTCCTCAAGAGCTCAGAATGCTGAACAATAGAAAATTAACAAGGTAACTTTCCCCAGATGACAGGTGAAGTTACATTCCTTAAGCTAGTTTTTCCTTTTCAAGCTCATACATTAAATGTGCGAGCATGATATGAAATAAACAGCAGTGAGGCTGAGCTAGCAACACTGAAAGAGCATTCATACAGTAAACTTAATGTTGCATGAACTGATATTTTCTGCATTTGTTTTGTAAACTGCTTGTGTTTAGTCCTTTTGCCCCTGTTTGGTGGGACTGGCAATCTGTGCTCAGAAAGGACCATAACTGAAAGAGCAGAGAAGTCACGGTCTGTGGAGAGACCAAGCAGAGCATGTGCGTGGCAGCAATGTACATTGTGCTTTGATCGCTGCCCAAGGATTTTCCAACCTGTGATTACAAGTCTGAGCCTGTCGCATTGTGCTACAGCACCCTCAATGGCCAACCCTGTACCCTGAAGAGAAATGGAAGGAGCTTTGGGGGAAACTGAGGCAAAAGTAACTGGTAAAGGTCATGCAGCAGATTTGCAGCCTGACTTTAAAGCTGAGTCTTGTACCCAGACCACATTTCTCTGCTGTGCTTGTACTATAAGATGCTGCTTCAAAGTTCACTGAAATTGAATAAAACCAAAAACAACAAATAAATAAATGATAAAACAAAACAAAACAAAGTCTTGACTTAGCGGTCTTTGAACTTTGTTCTATAGCTTCAGGAATAAACACACAGATTATTCACAAATGTCTATGAGAGGTAGCAAAAATACCCTATTAATTTTATACTCATTAACTCGTTGTAACATGGTTGATTAATTAGTGTGTATCTGGAGAATGCTGCCATTAATGATGTTGACTCCCTTTCACTCAGATCAGAGTGCTATGGATCTGCTGGGGAACTGCCTGGGGAGGCAGGGAGACTTGTGCCTTGTCAATATTTATTAACTGTATTAGCAAACGTGTCTCCAAAAACAGGAAAATAACACTAGCATGTATGCCCCTTTTCCCATTCCCTCTTTATATTCCACCCCCTGCTTTCTTCATGGAAGAAGTTCACTCTCAAATTGTGCCACCATTCATTGCAGAGCTGGCAAAATCCCCTATATCAGCAATTAAACTGGAGCCATGAGAGCAGGCTCAGTGTTCTCCTCCGTTCTTTTAGGCAAGAGGAAAGTTCACGCTCACAGTTTTGCTGCGAGCTGCTCAGCAAACACATTAATACTCCAGAAGTAGGTAATCAATCCCTTCAGGTCAAAGATGAGAGGGAATGGCATCGAGGCTTAGCCAGCAGCCCTGCAGCAGTTTGGCTGGTATTGGCTTTGGATTATGGCGATTCGGCTGTGAAGCTGAAAACTGGGGTTTGTGTGTTCTGTCCACACTTCACATAATCCATGGCATGTTTTCTTTTCTTCTTTTTTTTTTATTTTTTTTTATTTTTTTTTCTTTTTTTTTCCTTTTTTGTCTTTTATTTTTTAATTTTCTTTTAATTTATTTTTCTTTAAAGGGAAAAACTTCATAAAATGCAAAGAGGTAAAATCATATTCCTTTTAGTGGTAAATGGTACGTCTCATTACAGGAAAAAACACCTAACTTCTGACATGCAGGCAATGCTGGAAATGTCTACATGAGACGGCAGGGTCCGTTCGGAGCAGAAATCCCGTGAAAGGTGCAAAGTGCTTTACACTGCTTTCTGTCCCTGAAGGCCAGAGGCCATCTTATTCCCAGAAAGAACAGTGTTTACTCTTGGAAACCTTAAGAATGAGTAAATGCTGAATGAACTTCATTTTCTTTTAGCTTTGTGCTCCAGCAGCTCTGTCTGCCTCTAGCAACTGCAATACCCTCTCCAGCATCAGCTATGAGCACCCCACAAAAACAAATACATGCAACTTTGAGCTTTGAGCTTTTCCTGAGTATTCTTTTTGGTAAAGAGGAGGGATACATAAGAAAACTCTGTTTTCACATGAGTAGACACAATTTATTTTCAGCACTACCTGCATTCTCTGGTTAACAATGGCTGTAGATTAAAACCTGTTTCCTGACTTGGAGTATTTAGGTTGTTGTTGGAGGACAGAATAAATTACAGGATGCTGGGAATTCAACTGAAACAAGTGGTTGCAGTGTCCAAGAGCACAATTTCTTTCTAAAGAGTTTGGGGCTGTCAGACTGAGGAGATCCCACCAACCTTCAGCAAGCCAGAGCCCAGTGAAATGCTGTAGGTGGAAAACAAAGCAGCCTTTGGTATAAGCACTGCTGCAGCCCCAAGCTTTTGTGGCCAGCTGTGGCAGGGCTGGGTGTCTCCCAGTGACACAACTCCAAGTTTCAAGCCAGGATCCTGCCTCCTGGCATCCACACAGCTCATCCAGTGACAGCTACCTGGGCAGAGAGAGCAACTACTGTCCCTTTGCATGGCTTTCCATGTAAAGGCATCTTCTTTGTGCTGGGGAGCAAGGAGAGCACCCTGGAACACCCTGGAAATAAATATTATTTTCCAAATGAAATTAACTTGTTGGCCCCAAGTTACTTTGGCATGGAGAAAACCGCACATTCAAAGCAAAGGCATCCATTTGGTTTTATTTTTCACTTTTTAACTAATCAGTTAGGAATTTAGTTCTTGTAGGAAGTATTTCCTAAACTAATCACATATGCCCATTGGCTCGGTGCATGCAGTGGTAGTATATGAGTAAATAAGGGGAGTAGAAAGGTTAAATTAATTCAGCAATCAGATGCTCCAAACAAAGATGAGGCTATCAAGCAGAAAGAAAAACAGCTCCGAACCCCATAAATGCTCCTACAATTGCAGCAGAGCGAACAAGCTAAACAGTCAGGGTTTAATTCTGCCATCGCATCTACTAATCTGACACTGAGATATTTTCTTTGCTGTTATTCCTGAATTACAGTACTGTAACACAGTGCAGAATCAGATGGAAAGATTGGGGACCTTTTATATGACTTAAGACTGCTTTTCTTATATATATTTATTTGGCCTTTTTGATATCTATTGAAGATTTCACAATGTGTGACTCAGGCAATAAACTGAATCATAGATTAAAATACGCAATAGTGTCATGAACACTGCTAATCTCAGTTTACTAGCTCACATGGTAACTAAATCCCATATCATCCCTTCCAAAAATGAGTCAGGCAGATTAAATCTGACAGGACAGCATGGGGTAATTTGTGCTGTGGTAGCATGCAGTGTACTAGTTTTCAGATAATTTCTCATTTCCAGGGCATTTGAACATTTAGCTTTGAAACTCTGACACATAAAAGGGAGAAAGCATTTGAGAAAAATTGTTTTCTCCATTTCCTCCTCACTTTTTAATTCACTTTTGAAGAAGTGAAGGGAAGTGAAGATGGATTGCCATCTATTGGTGCGACCAAGAAATACCACGAGTGAAAATTTCCTGGTCACATTCAGCTCGAGTACCTGTTTTCCAATAATCGAGGTACTAAGTCCCCATATGTAGCACTTCTTAAGCACATTAGGTGCTAAGATATACTTACAGCCTAATTTAAGGACACTTTTAGACAAAAACAGATTTCCTTCTTTTTCTCCTTTTTTTCCCTCCAAGCATATTGCTTGGATTCTCCAGCCAAATTAATTTTGAATGTAGTTAAAAGCATGAGAGCTTGTGTTTGTTTTCAGCTGTTATTTATAGAGGCCTTTCAAACTGCATCCTGGCTTTGCAAAACAGATTAGAAACAACTAAAAAACAAAGGTCTAGCTCTTGGTTTAGTAGAAGAAATTTAGGTATGTTGGGATGACACAAGAGTCTGGTTTATTTGCAGAAAGATTGGGAAAAGGAAGTAGTGTAGAAAGAAGAATAATTCATGGATTTGAAGGCATAGAGACATTTCTTGATACACAGGAAGAAGAAAAGTTAAATCTGAGAGAGTCTGAGTTAAGCCTACAGACAAGAGAGGCGGGGAAGGAAGTACTAAGTGAACGTGGGAGAAGAGATGAGGAGTGTCAACATGGATATTGTAGCCAGCTGTCCCCTTCACCAGCCTTTCCACCATGGAGTGAGAATTTCCCAGATAATCTTCCAGTTTCATTGGTCCTCAAAGTAAAGAACAGACAAGAGAAGAACAGATAAAAGAGCGGACAAGCTTCCCCATCAGATGCTGATGCCTCTACTGCCTTTTGCCACACTCCAGCTGGATGTTACCATCTCCATCCACCACCTGAGCAGTTTCTGTGGCAATTTTCAATGCAAGTTTATTCTAACCCAGGTACTCTTGCCTAAAGGCAATTGTTTCACAACAGAACTGCAGAAACAACATTCACCAGCAGTGGGAAAGCTGGCAGTGTTATTCTCCCGTCACACCTGGATCCAGAGCAGAACATTAATGGTAAGGGCTTTTTGTGTCTGTGCCTCAGGGAAATTGGAGTTTTAGGCCAGTGAGGCTACAGTTTCCCCTCTTTCTTGCTCCAAACATTCATTTTATAATACCTTTCAGATGCCTTACTTTCCTCACTCACAAAAGGGATGCACTGAAGTAGTCAGCAAGTCCTTTACTGAAGCTGGTGCTTTCTATCCTTCTTATATCCATAGCTCTCCATCTGCCTTTAGAGGAGGTTTCTGACCTCCTCCTCTATAGCCATGACACTGTGGCATAATATCCCCTCCTTCCCAAGATGTGGGAAATTTTTCTACCCAGTACTGCAAACATGTAGGAGCTGGAGGGCTGTGCTCCCCTAATGCCCGGGATACCTCTAGCGTGGAACTGATCCCACAGAAGAAGGATGCAATATTACAGCCCTGAGCTCTGGGCTGTCAAATTGTCTGAAGTAAGTCACTGTAGTTCATTTGCAGCTGGGACACTTTAGACCTATTCAAACACTCGCCTTTAGCTTTCAACACCCCCACTGCTTTTGGGCACTAAACTGTTCTCCAAACGAAATGAAATGAAAACAGCTCTTCAGCACTTCTCTGTTTCCAGGAAAGAGACTTTCCATAACTTATTTCCTCTGTCGCTAGAAGGTTAAAAGTGGCTGGTATTACACGGAAGTAAAGCAGAATAGCAGGGAGCTGGGCAATAAAGCATCTCAGAGCTATTTACCAAGTGGATTGGTTGATGTTAACGCCTGTTAGATCAGCATGGAAACAGCCTCTGGGGGTGTATAATAAACAATATTATCAGAGCTGAAAGTGCAGGGAATATCAGATTCCACTGTTGACTGACAAAGTGAGAGATTGGTCTATTTACTATTAAGAAACCAATTTAGAGTGCTGAGGGGTTGCTACATCTCTGTTTACTGAGAAATAATATATAGCTCTCATGTTCATTTGTTGTGTAAACATGTCCTTGTTACTTGATCCCAAAAAAGGCAGCTGGTGATGCTGTTACTGTATTGGAAGGAAGGCTTGGTTGCACAAGAGCATTTGCTCATGTTGGTACTGTGAAATGAAAAGTTGATCTAAAGCATACTGTGAGTAAAAAGAGTAATAGTTCCTAACTAAGCCATGAAACCAGTTTTCCAAAGTAAGAGAGCTCAATAATTAGAAGAAAAGGGCTAGCTCATGAAGTCCACTGAGGGATGTTTTTTATTGTCAATTGATTTTTGAGAACCCCATTCAGACAACCCGATCGAGGTGCTGAACAGTAGTCCTTGTAACTACTATGAGGTCAAAACTCAGAAAGCTTTGCAACTTTGCAGAAGTAGTGGCAACCTAGCAGGTGGCTAACTCACTTTATCAACAAGCTCTAGGTCTTGGCTCCATATACAGTCAACAGAAAAATACTCCCAGTACCTTTGGGGCAAGGCTCCCCATGCAAGAGTTGTCTTGCAAGACTGCTTAGGCAACTAGAAAACAGTCAAAATACAGCGCCAATACACTTTGATGATATTTGGCAATAAGCATCAACTGTAAGAAATTGTAATAATTATTATGAAAATCCCTGTGAAAGGTCAGGTATGTGGTAAACCTTGGGACTGGCTTGTGTGATTGACACCAAGTTACAGCAGCTACTAAGTGACTGGATCCAAAGAATGAGAATTGCATACATGCCAGTGTTATTGAATCAGCAATGTTTTAGCTGAGTATCGATTTTGTGGACTCCTATAGAACACCCAAATACCATTATAGAGCAATGCCTACAAGAACATTAGACTTAGACTTCCTCCTTCTCCTATCATCTAATGACTTTGTGTAAATCACTCAGTGTCAGTTCATATACTGAAGCACCTTATCTTTGGAGTCTCCACCTTCCTGAGCATTCAGAGGTCTTGGCAGTAAGACTTTAAATCACTACTACATCTGTCAACAGTGACAGTGTGCTCATTAATATTATTGAATATTAATTAACTTTGGGCACTTGAAAGAAATCATTAAAAAACTCTTAATGAGTGTAAGGACAGGGTCCTGGAAGTCTGCAGTGCAGAAGGCTGTAAGCAGGTGACTTCTGAAACTTTGGATTCCTGGGAGCTAGTTACTCCTGTTTCCTGTCCATACTTTTGAACTCTCTGTTTAAAGATGTTGGTAAAGTTTGTTACTCTATGTAGACAGTCAACAGAGTACTTTCAGTTATTTAAGTAGTGCATGAGATGATTTGGAATAGAGTTTAGATAATGGACATAGCTCTTGTTGGACATTTGCAGAACAAATTCCCTCCCCATCTCTGCATACTTTCCCAGCATTTCAGACATTAAATATGCAGCATAACAACATCTAGATATTTTATTTGCACACACTGGACCACAAAAACATAAGAATACTGTGAAGGCACATATCCAGACAGTCCCTGATATTGGACCACTCTGTGGATCCTTTCTCTATTCTCTATCACTATGCACTGTAATCTAGTTCAGATTTAGGTTGGAAGGGAGCCTGTGATACAGCTTCTAAAAGAGAGATCTAGAAGCAAAGAAAGGTTTGTCCTTACAAAGTTACACATTCTGCCGGAAAATGCTGAAATAATTGAAACCACCTAATGCCTTACTCCTTATGGGGCAGCAGTCATCATGTAAAAAATACAGATTTCATTAAGTATTGCAGTATCCCAAATGTGTTATTCAGTGTCCTGGGTGTGGATGGAAGAAACTATGGGATTGACAATGTTGATTTTATTGACTATGGATTTGGGAAAGTTTCAAATTTCAGGGCTTGATCTTGCAGCCAGTTGCTAATTAACCATTGTCACTAATGCATTGTACACGTAAGGAAAGCAAGACCTGGCCATAGGTGTGCAAAGCTTCAGTGTTGAATACAGTAGGAGGAAAATATTTATAAGCAATATATGTGTAGAATTAATGACACAAGAATACTGGTGTAACACAACAGAACCTGCAATCAATATTCTACATTACAGCTAAAACCGTAGTTTTTGTCTTAATGCTGAACAAGGATCTAAGCACCCATGGCAGTACTAATTAAAAGAATAGAGCCAACATGGTGGGAAGCATCACTGAGAAAAGTAGTTCAAGGACTTCCCCCTTCCCACTTTTTGTTTCCCAATTTTTCTCGGAGCTCCTTCTCAATAGATGTTGCAAGTTCTTCTCTGAAGAGAGAGTAATGAAAAAAATACCCAAGAGATCTTCTTAAAAAGGAAGTCAACCACATTATTATTATTATTGTTATTGTTATTGTTATTGTTATTATTGTTATTATTGTTATTAATCTACATACAGCATCTTTTCACAATAAGGACTTGGGATGATGGAAAGTACAATGGGCAGAGCCATGGCATATTCTTATCCTTTTACAAAAGGCTCTATAAGCAGTTATGAAATCTACTCTACGCAGTGATAGTAGCTTCCACAAATTGAATAGTCTTTGTTAGGCCTGCCTCTCAAACACACTGTTCACATTACCACCAGGCTTGTCCTTGAATACTTGTGCTGTTGTCCAATTTCTTTTACTTGGGTAAGAGTTCTCTCTGCAGCATATCTCTGTTACTGAGCATGCTTTCAGGAGCTTTGTCCTATGGATAGGTTTAATTCTTCTCACACAACCGTCTCTCCATTTCAAATGCCACATCACACAAACCCATCTTTTGCTGTCAACTCGTATTTTGAAGGATCCTTTATTTCCCATCTCCTCTTTTCTTTATCATATTCAGGAGAATCTCTTATGAACAGAAGAAAGTCTCCAGGACTAATTTTAGTTTTGTGCCATAGTCTGACTTATGTGTTGCTGTGCAACCGATTATTATTTATCATCTGTCGTTGTAAACCAGTAAATATTAACCAGTGTTCCTGATCCTACACGCTTTTTCAAAGAACTCAGTTTTTCCTGTAGGCAAGCTCTTTGAACTTCACAAGTGAATGACTTGCTAGGGTCTTTTGTACGAAGAAATTAACATTAAAAAATAGCAGAAGAAATAAAAAAAATATAAAAAAATCAAACTTGGTTTGTTAACGTGTGTTACAGTCAAAAATTGAATACTTCAGCAATTGCAGTGCAGCATCGAACAATATATATTTGTGACCATCTTCACTGCATTTTGCTGAAATGTTTCCACTGAGCTTTTAATAACAGATTGTATTTCTTAACATCTGGATCAGATTTAACAATAATTACACATATTGAAAAGAGCTTGGGGTTTCACATCTTGAGGGGGTGGAAAGGTGACTTTCAGTAGAGAAATGAGCTTTGAGGCATTCAAAGGGAATCCCATTCATGACAATTTATCTCCTCCTTTACCTTAGTGAAATGGGTCTCAAAAATAAACCTGCCCAGTATTTTTGTCCAAGAATTTCAAAATCAACCGGAGCAAGACTTGGTTACCAAAATTTAGACATGTAGCACCATTTTAGACCCACTAAGATATTCTAACACCTTTATGGAGCTGTCAGACATGTCATTGATAAGATCTGTTCCGTTTTGAGGTGTTGGCTGGATACCAGGTGGAATACCCTAAGCGTTAGACACCTACATCTAGATAGCTGAATCCCAGCAGATGCATATGTTGAGGCACCTGAGTTGAGCTCTTACACCTCATAAACTGAAGAGGGAGTTAAGATATGTAGCTCATCTCTGGACACCTACACTGTCTCGGGAGACACCTACAAGTAGGTGGCTGAATCTGAATTCCATGCTAAAGGTCTCCATGCATGTACACCACAATACATGCTCTGAGTTACAGTACCTGATGGTCAGAAAACACTGAATATAAAGCCTCATTCAAGTATTCCAGAGTAAGCACTGAAAATTAGTAGTCACACTTGCAATTCTGGGCCATAATACTTAAAAGGAGTTGCACAGCCATTACAGCTTACCAGCAGCGATGACACAGAGTATATAAGAAAGATAGGAATGAGTCCTCTGGAAAAGAAAAGGTAAAAAATGAGCCTCAAAACTAGCAAGAACAGCAGTTGTTCAAAACTGTCACCACTGAAAACAGAAATACTAAAAATACAACAGCTACAATGCAATTGCTATTGATAACTGTGATGGATCCTGATCTCCACCTGCTAGAGGAGCTAAGCAGGTTATTGATTTATTTACCGTTAAGATGAAAATTGAATACAAAATGTTGTCATGTGCAGACAACTTTTGATTGACTTTTATCACGTGCTGAGAAAAAAAAAAAAAAAAAGATTCTGGATAAAATCCTCTTCTTGTGTAAATGGAGTAAATGGATTTTGTTCCTCTGCACTAAATGTAAATGCACTTAATTGCACTCAGAAGGAAGCCAACCCTTCCATCCTTTACATGTAGAAAAGACACCTTAATTCAAATTCTTTATATTGCAGACACTGATGAGACTCTTCTGGGGCAGCTGACAATTATATTTTGTCCATACCTAGTCACAATGATGGTTGTGGGGATATTATTGTAAAAGCAGACATCTAGGTTAATGTTTACTGGTTAAATGTAAATTTATAAAATTGAACTACTTTCTCTAGACTTCTTTGACTTCTTTTATAACCAGTGGGGAAAATAAACATTTTGGTTGCTTTTTTTTTTATTATTATAATGAAGTAGACTTCTAAAATAGGTCAAACAAACTGCATCCTAGAAGTCCCCATTTCTCTTCACCAATAACATAAACTTCAGGTGGGTAGCTCAAAAGTAAATGACAGCACTGCAGATGTCCATGATTAGATGAGATTAATTCTGTCCCAAGAACAAGAAAAGATGCAGATTATACTAATACTTCTTAGCAGCAATTGCCCATGTTAAGAGGTACAGTCACCTGCAGATGAAGAAACAAGCTTAATGTACCTTTGATTCAAGCCCATAATAGTCTTGCTATTGCAATATTCTGTCTAGTGGGAAGTAATATAGCAGTAATGATATACTGATATTTAATATGACAATTTATGACAAGAATTGAATACCAGTTCTGTAATGCCCCTATTAACATAACTTTCAGCATCACAGTTCATCATAAATGTCTACATTAAATATTAGGGGAATGGCATCTGTCTTGTGTTGTAAAGAACTGCAGTAGGGATGTTTAGGTTGGTAGGGATAAAGATGTATGGATATGGGAGCCCCAGAAGGAGCAAATGGCAAGAGAAGGGCTAAAAGAGTGACACATGCTGATGTCACTTAGATCAGGAGGTCATCAAGATGCCAGAACATCTGTATGTTTTTTTCTTAGGATACTCGGCCTTGGAAACATATGATAGTGAATAAAACCTGATGACAGGTTGGACAGGACACATAGACCAATCCCTGTCAATTTGTACAGGACCAAATAGGCTGTATCCAAAATCGGCAACCTAAGAAGAACCCAGAAGATGTGAATAGGAAGTGGCCTGTTTTTCTTGTCCTCTGTGTCACCACAGAGAATCGTGGTTTGCCTGTCTGCATACTGGCATCTTGGTGCTCCAATGGTAGACAGATTACTTGGACACACACATCTTAGTGCATGTACGTGTTTATGGAAATGTGTGAAGGAATGAATGAGATCAGTTTTGTTTTAAAATATAATCCCCTTTCCCCTATGAAGATCTGCTATGCTATTGCTACAGTACTGTTTCCTACAATATTCTTCTCTTCCAAGAAAGACCTCCTCCTCAGTTTAGACCTACTGTTTCTTTCAAGTAACTGAATATCTAAAGGCAGGAGTTACCTCATACTACATTCATGACTTCACGAGCATTACACGAGATTTTTGGAGGCATAGGGAAATAAAGAGTCCAGTCCTACTTAACTTTTAAAGTCAGACTAGCAGCATGATTAAACTCACAATTGCATTTTTTAACCTGGGTGACACTTAAGAGAACAGAGAAAAATGGACAATGACAAACCCTATCCTTCTAGGCACTGAATTATGTGAGACAGGGATGTTTAAAACCGGTTGTATTCCACAGCTTTGTGAATGAACAGGTTGAAATCTGGCACTTATTATAAGAAAGAAAAATGAATAGTTGGGGTATATTATTCATTCAAAAGAAAAAGAGCCAAGCCCTTTGCTGGCATAAATTGCCACAGCTCTATTGATTTCAAACAAGAACTGATTTGCATCGGATGAACATCCAAGCCATGTTTTATAACATGCCTAATTTTGATTAATTGTTATTACAGTCCTAAATAGGATTTTTCATTGCTCAATTATTTTAGCACCATACATAAAAAGAAAACAAAAGGCCCTGCTGCTGAATATACCATACTCTCTAGCCATAAGACAATTAATAATTCTTTTCTAATAATTTTAAAGAGCATTAGACTTGATGTTCTGAGTTGACTCATCTATGAAACATAAGCAACTATACATACCAGACCTTTTCAGGTTAACTTAGCAATGCTGTCTGTCTTCAATCTTCTGAGGTTCCTTTCACCAGTGTGTTGGATTGTCAGAAATGTTTCCTTAACAGAAAATGCCAAATGAATACATTAAATGTCTGGATGGAACTGGGTATGGTTTCCTATACAACCCATGATGAGGCAGCTGTACGAGCCATCTGAAACACTCTTAAAAACATTGTACAGAACTACAGAAGTATTATTCATGCAGCATTCTGGGCTTTCATTGTTCAATTACTCCTGCTTTTATTTATATATAATTCTAACTTAAAAGGAAAATAATAATAATAATAATATACTGAGCATTGTGCTCCCATATGATACATGATAGCTTTTTTCTTGACCTATTTTATTGACTTTATGGACCATTTCTGTTCCATCTGAACTATTGTAGTAACATACTGGGTGTTGGGAAAGGAAGGGAAGGGAAGGGAAGGGAAGGGAAGGGAAGGGAAGGGAAGGGAAGGGAAGGGAAGGGAAGGGAAGGGAAGGGAAGGGAAGGGAAGGGAAGGGAAGGGAAGGGAAGGGAAGGGAAGGGAAGGGAAGGGAAGGGAAGGGAAGGGAAGGGAAGGGAAGGGAAGGGAAGGGAAGGGAAGGGAAGGGAAGGGAAGGGAAGGGAAGGGAAGGGAAGGGAAGGGAAGGGAAGGGAAGGGAAGGGAAGGGAAGGGAAGGGAAGGGAAGGGAAGGGAAGGGAAGGGAAGGGAAGGGAAGGGAATTAGGGAGTGTGAAAGAAGGAGAAAGAGAACAGGAAGGCAGGAAGGCAGGAAGGCAGGAAGGCAGGAAGGGAGGGAAATGGACAGCTACTCTGTG
The DNA here is from genome assembly GCF_963932015.1 of Anas acuta. NCBI lineage: Eukaryota > Metazoa > Chordata > Aves > Anseriformes > Anatidae > Anas > Anas acuta. The sequence continues at coordinate 9,519,687 of NC_088979.1, read as the reverse complement.
GCTAGAGGAATCAACACATCAGATTGCATTGAGGAAAGGAGCTGAGTGATCTGTAGATCAAAGCACAAGTCAAGAGGTGGTTTCTTCAGTCAGTTCTCCTCTATGGCATGGAGTTCTCCTCTAGGCGTGTTTACATCTAAAGTTCTTTTTTTCTGATAAGTCTCTGGCTTATTTCTGTTATTTTAACAGTTTTTTCTCAGTAGCTTCATTCTGAATACTTCAACATGCTTCACCTCATTTTACCTGGAGTAATATACCTGACCCCACTACCTCAATTTAAAGCACATTTAGAATTATCTCACAAGTCATTTCTATTTTTTCTAGTGTTATGATCTTTTCAGACTTCATATGCCAATCAGCCTTAGGCTAAAATTGTATTTCGATGGAAGATCTTCTGAAAAAAAAAATCTATACAAAAAAGCTAGTAGTTTTGGTAGTTCAGAACATAGGCGTATTCTCCATGAGTAGGAAATCTCAATAATACAGAAAGATGCTATAGAATTTGCTATAGGATTAAAAAATGCCATATAATTTTAAAGCTAGATGGTAAGAAGATTATTTGCCGGGGAGTCTTCGCTCTATTACACTTCATGTCCCTGTCTCTTTCACACTGATAAACCCTGATTGATTCAAAATGGTCATATCAGAGGTTATTTGCCTCAGCAAACTACCTATAAAACGTGATATGGTTCCAACATCAGGCTCTATTTTCAACCATAAACATGTACAGATGTTTGTAAATTTGGTCTTGCCATCTTGAACACACAGACTTCAAAATTCCATAGTGTACACTACAGGAGCAGCTAGTTGAACCATGCCAAATGAAAATCTATTCAATTTTCTTTCATGAAGTTGTACAAACCTAACATAATAATGATTATTGAAGGAGGCTCAGTACATGCTGACTTACCCCTGTGGGCTATTAATAGTTTCCCATACATCATCATGTAGATCTATAGCCTTTCTCTTTATCATCGAATAAATTGGGTTGGAAGAGACCTCAGGAGGTCTCTAGTCCAACCTTCTGCCCAAAGCTGGATCAGTTCAGAGGTTGCACCAAGCTGTGCAGGGCTTTATGTTTGCAGGAAACCTGCAAACACAGAGGCTGCATAACAACTCTGGGCAACATGTGAACTCATTTCCACTTATGCCCACTGCCTCACATCCTCTCACCTTAACTATGGCTTTTATGTTGGCTGGCATGCTGTCAAAGCTATGTCTTAATCCTTAAACTAGATTTATATTGCCTATTTGGTGTACCTTAATGTCTGTAAAAAGTCCTGGTGATGCTAACAAGATTACACCCAAGTGCAAAAGCATCTGTACCAGTCCTGTTGCAGGACTGCAGATTTCCAGAGCCTTCTCTTAAAAAAAAATTTTTTTTAAAAAAAAGGAGGACAAACCTACCAAGTTAAAAAGAAATCAAAAACAAACAAACAAACAAACAAAAAGCAATTAGACTATTTCAACTTTTTAAAACAAACATTTTCTGTAGGTTTCACTGAAATGAAAAACAAAACAAAACAAACAAAACCAACAGTAGCTTTATAATTTAACAAAGTTGGGTATGTAAAAGAAACTGGAACAGCAGGCGTCCAAGCTGAATCTTGAGGGGCTTTATATGATGGAGTAATTATCCACCTAAACTTATATGAAATGTTATATTACCTCAGCAAAATGCCATATCAGTTTGCTAGCTTAGCCCACATTTTTAAAGACAGAGATAGGCAAATAAATGAAAGCAAGATTGGAGACTGTGACATAAAAATAGAGAAAACAGGAGTCTAATATATACTGTCAGATAAAAGGAGCCTGAAGGGAGATGATAAAAACAGTTTAAATACCCTGAAGGAAGCAATATCAAGGAATGAAGAGAATTATTCACACTGTGTAGGAGAGCTAAGCTAACTTCTGTTTACCAGGGCCTGAAAGTTTAAAGCAAGAAAATATATGGACAAGACAATATGAACGTTTTAGGAAAACAATTATGCATGACTGGGACTCCAGCAGGGAGAATGCCACATTTCTCAAGACCTTTTCTCACCTGCTGGTCCCTTGAGTATAGCCAGAGGGGCCCTGGCCTTTCAGGTGTCCCCTCTCTCAGAGGCAGGGTCCACCTGCTACCATCCCTTGCCACCCACCTCAATCACCTTGGCTGGCTGAAGCTCAGTTATACACAGTGTTGTTCTCTCACTGGCAATGGAAGCATTAATCAGAGCTCACCCTGGTCTGACCTATGATAGAACCACTCAGGAGAGCCCACCTGTTTCAGAGACGACTGTTTTAAAAGCATGAACACTGTCGTGCATCTCCATGTGAAGGCTCTGGCCCATAATCTTCCTGCAGACCCCCACAAGTGGATCAGAAGACCAAAAGGCCTGGCACTGAGGGCATAATGCCCACATCACCAGTATTTCAGGAGGCCTCCTTCAGGCTGTTTCTAGTCTAGCCCCATCTCGCGCATGCTCACTACCAACTAAAACGTGTTAGGTGTGCTACCAGTGTACCTCTTCCAGTCTGGTTTCATCTGAGATGGTTCTGATTTGGGTGCTCTGACACTATTCTGTGATGCAAACCAAAGCATGGGGATGGTTGGGAGATTAATTTCAAAAGTGCACTCTCAATCCAAATTAAAATGCTAATGGAGATGCATCCAACTGTCAGAACTGCCATTCTATTCCAGACAATTGTCTCTTTACTGGCCTCTAGCTAGGTCAGAAAAATCTGGCTTCCTTCCCAGCATGAAGATGCTTTGTTTCTGCATTTTTACATTTGTATTACTCACCCTTGCACTTCCCATTTCTGAAGGGAGAACCATTTAGATCCATGATTTGCAAACTTTCTTACCTTGTAGAACCTCCCTTTCTGTTTTTCATTGGAAGTGGTCGTCCCTGTGTATCACATTAAAACTATACACTCGCCTCTCTCCAAGCCTCTACAAAGACATACAAAGATCCTCAGAGACGGAGGCTTCATTCCTGCTCATTCCTTTAGTTAAACCACAGGAAAAGAATGGAGTCAATAATCAGCCTATGACAGCAACCCAGTACATTCTGACTTCAGGAGAGGTAACCATGCCTCTTCCAATGCTCTATTATTCCATTCCACTGCATCTCTCCCATACGGTTCAAGATTAAATCAGAGTAATCATACAAGGGAAGGAAAATTCCATGCATGTTACAATTAGATGAGAAAAAAAAAAAAAAAAACAAACGTCCTTTTCAAAGCTCATTGTCTCAGCTCAGAAGACAACTTTGATTATAAAGACATTTTCTTAGTTATGCTGACTCCATCTCGGCCAGAATCTGTTGCAATAATATGGAAGATGACAGCAGAACCAAACAACAAAAGAAAATCAAGGCAGGCATTGTCTTTATTATTCCTTTACACTGCAATATCTTCTGCAGGATAAATCAAGTGGATTTTACAAGCAGTGTGTCACAGCATAGATTCATTTTTCATAGCTTTCATAGATATTTTTTCTGCATTAAGCAAATAACTGCCAAATAAAGGCTAAACTGTGCTTTTGGAGTCGAGCCATCCCTTGAGCAGTTTTGCATGAATCACATTGTGTTTATTGGTAGCCTCGGACAAACAAGCAGTAGCCCTGACAAACAACAACAGACATAATAAAATAGTTATGCCTCATTGCTTCTGGAAAAGAGGACATAGGTAACATAACCATATCCCTGCTCAATCTGCTGTTACACAGATGTTTCTGTCACCTCTAGACAGGATAGGCATCCTTTCCCAAATTATTTCCTAAGGAAGGAGCACCTGACCAACAGCAAGTAAATTAGGTATGATAGAGGTTACCTGGATCTAATTTCTTACCTTGACAAAGAATTCCTATCAGATTCAGACAAGTGGTGTGTGGGTTTTTGTTTGTTTGTTTGTTTGTTTTGTTTGTTTGTTTGTTGTTTTAATTATTATTATTATTTTCAATCTCTGTTCCCATGCATCATGCATGGAAATCTTACTTACTACCAAAAGTATTAGGAAAACGTACATTGTATATTCCAAGAGACCATGGCAAGAAGAGTCAGTTCAAAATCTTTCCCATGTGGGAACAATCTAATTGTTTTGAGAGATGCTATACACAATAACACTGTTATAATAAAAAATACTGATTCATTATTGTAATTATCTTCCCAGGAATACATGGAAAAAATTATACCCAAGTAATATTTCATAATATTTTTCTTTAGAGCCTGAGAAATTGCTGGGATGTTAAAATACAAGTGTCAGCATTCCTTTCCCAAATCAAGTCAGAATACACTGAATTTAGTGCAGCAGCACCACCTGTCGGCAAATTTCTTAAAAAGTTATCTAAAAGCCAATAGCAAATTATCACAGCAGACCATGAAATAAAACGCTATGATGCAACCTACCAAGCGTGTCCTCAAGTGTATCCGTCTTACTGCCAAGACTCACATGTGCAATCAGGACCCATATCAAGGGGCGGTCATATGGACAGTGCCACAGAACTATTCTTCCACACCAACCATTCATTTATAGTAAACCACATTTTCTTGAACCCAAATTTCATATTTTTTTAAGCACAGTAATTTTCCAGCAACAAAAATTGCCTAACTTGCACAGAAGCTCTGGATTAAAATAAGAGTGGTTCTTCAAAGTGAGTCTAGAGAGAAAAGAGTGTTCCTGGAAGAGTCAAAGCCATCATAAGTGGCAAACAGTTTATCAAGCTGTCAGCAGTGTCAGTTCTGGCTGTGAAATACGAAAGAGCAGCAAATGTAAGGTTAACGAGTGATTATTACTTCAGGAAGGGTGGCATTCACATAACTGTGAAAGCAGGGAAATCTCACAGCTCCTACTGATGAGATCGTTTTTCCAATGTGGAATAGTAATTGAAATTACTAGGAGATTGTAAGGAAAATACACACCTCATCACCTTAATCTCAGAAACAGGCTGTAGTGTGTAGATAAATATTTTGATCACTGCAATAGTTTTATATAGGGATGTTTAGCAGTGACTGTGGCACACCGTAATAAAGGCAAATGACACGGAAAGGAAACTGCCATCAACTGCAGAGATCTGAGCAACAATCTGGGAAAAAAACAGACAACCCCCAAATTAAGAAAATATATTGTCAATCTAATCCCACATAATGTCATCATCTTTTACATTGAATGTGTCAGCTATTCTAGACCAGGAATCCAGGTCATGTAGGCACTGCTGTGCTCAGACTACCTAGTATGCAGTTCATATGTGCATAGGTGCCACTGTAAATCCTTCAGGGCACTGTTCTCATTTAGAGCTCAACCTATGGTGCCAAAATAATCCTAAAGCAGTCGTGGCCATCATATCACTTTTTTTTTTTTTTTTACAGCTGGGCATTCACCCAGAAGAGCTGCTCCGCAGTCTCTGTGGTCTAAGGACAGTGTGAGATGCACTTAGGCCTACCAGGGTCTGTCCTCCAACCACAAGAATCTGAAGACAAGGACCTCTGGCTTCTCTTACACACACAAAAAAATATTGATCATAGTGTCATAGAATAATTCAGGTCAAGCCCAACCATCAACCTGACCTAAAGAATCCCAGCACTAAGCCATGCCCCTTAGAGCCATGGCCACACACCTATTAAATATCTCCAAGGACATGGATTCCAGCACAGAATCACAGAATTTCTAGGTTGGAAGAGACCTCAAGATCATCAAGTCCAACCTCTGACCTAACACTAACAAGTCCTCCACTAAACCATATCCCTAAGCTCTATATCTGGGCAGCCTGTTCCAATGCCTAACAACCCTTTCGGTAAAGAAGTTCTTCGTAAAGCACCTCCCTGGGCAGCCTATGTCAATGCTTGATCACCCTCTCTTGTGAAGGAATTCTCCCTAACAGCCAGTCTAAACCTCCCCTGGTACAACTTGAGACCTTTTAGTCACATCCTATCACTTGGCACCTGAGGAAAGTGACTGACACCCTCCTCGCTGCAGCCTCCTTTCAGGTAGCTGTAGAGAGTGATGAGGTCTCCCCTGAGCCTCCTCTTCTCCAGACTAAACAGCCCCAGTTTCCTCAGCCACTCCTCATAACTTGTTTCCAGTCCCTTCACCAGCTTCGTTGAATTTCCCTGCATGTGCTTGATCAACTCCACATCCTTCTTGTGGTGAGGGGCCCAAAACTGAACACAGGTCTTGAGATGCCGCCTCACCAGTGCTGTGTACAAGGGGACAATCACCTCCCTGGTCCTGCTGGCCACACAATTTCTGATGCAGGCCAGAATACTATTGGCCTTCTTGGCCACCTGGGCACACCACTTGCTCCTGTTCAGCCAGCTGTTGACCAGCACCCACAGGTCCTTTTCTGCCAGGCAGCTTTCCAGCCTCTCTTCCCACAGCCCATACCACTGCACACGGTTGTGGTGCCCCAGGTGCAGCACCCAGCACTAACCCTTGTTGGTTGTCACACAGCTGGACTCGTCCCATCGGTCCATCTATCCAGATCCCTCCGCAGAGCCTTCCTATCCTCAAGTAGATCAACACTCCCACCCAACTTGGTGTTGTCCACAAGCGATACTTTTCATACTTTCTTCTAGACTTTTAGTAATCGACTGCCTGCTCATACACTTTATGCAATAACTCATTACTTTTATTATGGATTTAGGCATAAGCAGCTAATCACAGGACTATTCGCATCATGCTTTGGAGAACTGTGAGTCCAGCCAGACAGCCTGAATTACAAGTACCCTGGTTTTGCCAGTCCTCCTTCTAATTACTCATGCTTGACAATACGATCAGTGTCAGCAGTTTCAGAGCTCAGTTTCTCATACTTGTTACATATGATCAATTGCACAGCTTTCCTCCTCCTTTTTAAAATTTCTCACTGACTGACACATCCATTTATTTACAGTTAAATAGACGCAGGCTACAGATTTCCCTTCCATCAGTGCTACAGCATAAAGGGAAATAGGAGCAGTGTGGAGGACAAGTAGCAGTTGGGCCTCCCCAAGCCTCGCTTGGTCTCTCACTGTCAACAAAGGAGCAGAATTTCAAAGGGTTTGGCATAGGCTTTGTCTTCCTGAGCAAGTATCAAAACCAGATTGGAGAAATCAGAACAAAAGTGCCACTCCCTCCACAGACTATAAGGATAGTTTAATGGCTGGTTTACACTAGATGCCTAACCTTTTCATAGCTAAAGTTAGGCACAGTGAATTTTACCTTTTATATTTTTTTTCTACTACTGTCTTTTCCACATTTTACTACAGTAGGATTTTCACTTCATTTCTACACTCTTTCCCACTCTACAGAAGGTTGGTACATTCTAGCCTCTTTGCAAGAACAGCAGTGCTCCCTGCACTCCAGATGGAAGCATTAGCTGCAAATAACTGCACTGACATTTTCTTCTCTGCCCCCTTACTCTCTTGCTCCAACCACATTAATAAGTCAGTAAGAGCAGGAAATAGAGACCAAGATGTTTCAGATGACTAATAGAGTTCAGATACCCCAATTAATTTGGTGTGCAACACAAGGCATCTTAAAAGAACCTCAGTTTTCCAGCAAATAGTCATTCAGCACTGTATGAAGATAAAATAACATTCAGTAATCTCAAAGGAAATGCCAAGTATCAATTTAAAGCAAATGGGAACATCCTTGGGTTTCATTAGAACGTTGCAAAGGCTTGGAGAAAAAGGAATTATATATTATTTCTAAAACCCTTGCTTGCACCTATCTAGCAATTCTGCTTTTGTACCATGTGCATTTCAAAGAAAGTGCACTGCCGTATTATGCTGAAGATATTTGCAAAGCATTTTTGAATAAGGTGGTCTCTTTTATTCTGTATTTTAAAGAAACAGAAGGATAATGTATTGCATGTATCAGTATGGAGAAAAAAAAAAAAAAAAAAAAAAAAAAACAGAGTGCTCTACTTAACAGCGTTTTTTCCTTTACATCATCCTTTACCAATTCTCTTTGATTTTATATCATAGTTTTGCTTCCCCAAAATTAACATTTTTTCTCCAACTTTTGAAGTGAAACAGTTACAGAGAACAGGAAAGTGTTATGACAATGATCTTGAAACAAGATTATACTATTTTTTATTATTATTCAAATGTTTGTGTTTTCATTTGTTTTGGGTTATGCCTATACCAGCTTCTGCCTCAACAGAAAAATACAGGGCTGTTGGAAAAAACTACCCTGAGGTTTTTCATATGCCCAGGTGTTCCCATGTATTCTACACTCAATTTTACCTCTGACAACTTTGGAACACCTAAGTTTTTGCCTAAAGCACTCCTTACCTGTGAATATGCTTTCTTTGCATGTGCAAAACAGATGCCTGAACTTCATGATTATCTACGTATCTTTGCATGCTTGCCACACTCTATACACATACAGGTTCTTTTTAACAATGCTTTGTAGACCTGTATCAATATCTCTATCTATACCTACCCATTATTTTTATCTCCTGCAATCATTTGCTGCATTCTAAATCAGCTCATCCACTTTCTTCATCTCTATAATTGCTGAAGCTCCAATACCACTTCTACACATACTGCCCTACACATACTGCCACAATTTTGTATTTATAACATGAAGAACAGAAAATGGGGAGAGCAGCACGTTGAAATACCACTCTGTTGTTGTAATCTTTGGTGAGTGTTTTTCTCTGTCAGAAACTTCAGCAGGAGGAGACTATGAAAGCTGCAGGCACTGTAAAAAGCTGCCAATTCTAAAAAGGCCGCTAGCTGCAAAATGTTAACAGCAGTAGGGCTTGCTCTGGGGCTCTTTCTTTTTCTTTGCTTTCTTCTGTAAGTTCTGGCAGCTCCGGACTGCCTCCCTTATTAGCCAGGCAGTGAGACTGATGCTCTCATGAGCTGATATTTCAGTTTACTGATAAATAGCCAGAACACAAACACTATTTTTCTAGCTTATTTCATCACTTTGAGTCTTCCTAATGTGACATTAAAACTCCACTTACTCCATTTCCAAACTGCCCACTAAGTTAAAAAAAAAACACAGAGTTACCATAGAAACCATTTCTAAGATACAGAACAATTTCTTAAAGTCTGCACAGGAGTACTGAGCATCATAAGAAGAGCGATACAATGCTTCAGAAGGAAGTGAAGGACAGGCTGTGCTCCTGAGACTGAATTTCTTGCTTGTTTCTCTCGGCGATGAAGAGTGTCTCTGCTGAAATATGAACGGCTATTTATTTGCACAGTGAACTGACCTAGCAGGGGGTTATTATCAGTATCACAAGCCCATCACAAAATAATAAAACTAATAAAAGTTATCCCTCCACATCTTCAAAGTGTAACACTTGTTAAGCATGCTAACAGTATGAACATAGTGCTGCATCAGCCCAAGCCAATGGAGAATGCTCTCCACATTTGTGCTCGCGTCTGTGGAAGAGTGACAGGATTCCTCTGGATGGAAATAACGTGCTATCTGGTCTTCTCATGGTACTGACATCTTCCAGTCTTGCGATACTATGAGCAAAACATATCCCTTGTCATTTCAGCCTATAAATGACTCCCTTTGGCATTAAAAAGTCTGTAAAAACCATAATTACAATTGCAAAAAAACACAGACAAAAACCAAGTAACAGATCCCACATGCATTCCTAACGCGTGACATCTCAGGCGTAAGTGCAGACACTTTTCTATTCAACGACGCTGCCAAATGAAAAAAATGTCAATGCTATTTGTTCCTGCCACTAGAAAAAATATGTTTTCTGAACTGCATTTCAAAATCACTTTGTATTGAGAATGCCTGCTGGAACACAATTCTGAGCTGTTACAGAATTCTGCTACCACCTTCTGGCTAACAGAAATACTTATCACTTATTTAACCAGTACACACTGAGTTCATAATGTGTTTACTGTTTCTTCAGTCTGCATTCTTCACAACAGTGCCCCATTTTCTCTAACACTGAAATAGGAAATACACCAAAAAATGTTACACCTTTAGCCAGCCTTCCTGGGAAGAAGAAGAAAACATTTCAAGGAAGCCTAAATATTTGAAAATGTTTTAGGTACTTGAAAACTATTTTAATAGAGAAGATTTGATTAAATATAGAAAAATTGATCATAATTTAAACATCTTGACATAAAATTGCTATTTTCCATGTCTTGTCCCTCTCAAAAAAAATATTGTGGTTCAACCTGGTTTATTTCATTAAGTTAGCAACGAACAGAGACCCAGGGTTTGCATTGCTACAACAATAATTCATAAACTGTGGTCCTGTAAAGTCTTTTGTACACTTCTCCCATTGCAAATGTGATTTAGACCCACTAATTTCACAGTATCACGAAGATGATAGGTATGTTGGCTTTTATTTTAATATAATTGCTTGCAGAACTTGAAAGAAAAAAAAAAAAGCATAAAATCCAGGTCACAGGCTTGTTTAGGTGTGCTATGACCTTTGTTACAACAATTTGTTTTTAGAACTTCTGGAGCTACATAAGTGCTACAAAATCAGCACTTTGTTCTTTTCCTCTTTTTAAGTACTTTATTCAAAGCTGGTTTACTGACAAAGTGGAAGTGAAAACATGACCAAAGAGCCCAGGAGTAAAGGTCATTATTTTCCATAATTTCAACCATATCTCTTCATCTAATATAATTCCTTACTGTTGATGAAACTGGTGGACTGAACTCCTCACCACCCACAAAAACGTTAGTTGTGTATGTATTAGCTTCCTCTAGTATAAAAGAAGGAAAAAGGACAAATCCTTCCTGCAGGAAGGATGAAAAAGATCATTATAACATATACACCACTACAAGTTTTTACAAAGTACTTCTCTACAGAACGCTGTACAGATTGCATCAAAGAGGTCTCATTCTGTAGCTAGGTCAAAAGCAAAGGAAAAAAACATAAATGAGGAAACGAGGAGGCATCACTGTATTCTTTGGACTTAAACCATACTCTATTAAACTCAGTAAAGAAAATTCCAGTCTCCTGAAAGACCTCTGAAAACTGATTAAAAAATTATAATGTTTTTTAGATTTCAAAGACCCCTAGAGAATCCAGCTGTAAGTGATTATGCCTCTCTCAAAATGAAATGCAGGCACCTAGGTTACTTAGATGACACCTTTGAAAATTCTACCTTAAATGAATTCTTAAAATCAAACTGTATGCCAGCAAAGCCAGATATCAAAGGCAGGTGGCAAGCCTTAATGAAGCATCTACTCAAATTCAGGCCATGTTTTAGCAGCAAGCATTCAGGTGGATTATTAGAAGTGGGTGCTCTTTAATCTCTCTTACCTCCTGGGAAAAACTGGCATTTAAAAAACATTAGCAACAGCCATCACAGAAGGGGGAGAAGTGTTCTCTCTGAAAAAGCCAGTTGTTCTGTTTCTCCATGAGATGTGACATTTTCAAATGTTCTGCCTGTCATATCTGAGTACATTCAGTTGAACTGGACAGCGTCAGGCTTTTGACTGTTAACTTTTCAGGGATTTACATCTGTATTTGAAAACTCTGCTAAATTTCCTGAAGAAAGGATTTTTTAATTGTTCACAGTCTAATATATTTCTGGAAATGAAACAGAGCTCCCTGCCCTGACTCTCAATGAGTCCCCAGAGTCCAAGGAAGTTGAGGATGCCCAAAATACATTTTGCCACTGACAACAAGCCCAAACATTCGGGTTTCACCCACCTAGCAGCCCTGACATGGAGCAAGAGCCTTGACAATCATTCCCACTCTTCTGTCAGGTTTATTCAAAGCTTGTTTACTCTGGGGCTTTGGGAAATCCTCGGATTAGCAATTCTGCACGAACAGTGTCTTGGCTTGTAGACAGAGGACCCCAGGCTCTTCAACAAACTGGCCAAAAAATCAGAAGTTTCTGCATTTTAAGACATAAAATGAAACACTCTGTTTCTTTACAGATGCACTTTTACAGTCAAACTCTGTTTCAAATGCTTGAAAACTTTTGTATGGTTCCATTAAGCATGGGTGTGATGGGATGACATAAATGTTAAGAATAACACAGTGCATGATACTATATAGTAGGTCGTGGAAAGGATGAGAAAGCCTCACATGACAGCAGTCATCTCCGAGGGTAATAAGAAAGTATTTTTCATCACAGGATGACACAGGATGGGCATATATGACACAGAGGACAGGACGGGCGCAGATAACACAGATCACAGGATGGGCAGCAGCTCTTCACTCTAAGAGGCAATGCACATTCCCCATTGTACTAGTTCAATGTGTCTAACTTTCATTTCACAAGAACATAGAAAAAGAAGATATTGTCACAATGGATGTGTTGCTGAGACACTTCAGTCTCCCAAATTAAAAAGGGTTTTCTCTGAGAAAAGACTGAACTCCTTCCCCACAAGACAGACTCATTTCATTGCCTGATCATCTAGTTTGACCCCCAGAATAACAAGACAGGAATTTCCTGGAGCAAATCCTGCTTCGGAAATATAATCTATGCTTGAAAGACATTCTATCTTATGCACACAGACACTGTATACATAAAATCAATATACGCCGCACAAAGCCAAGCATCATTCTAAAACTTCAAGTAATGGAAAAATAATAATCCTTGGAAACCCATTCCAAAGATTAATCATCACTATTCTTAGGAACATGTATCTCATTTCTGGATTGTAGTTGTGTAGCTTCTTTCCAGACACTGATTTTTCATAGTTCTTTCTGATAGTCTTAGCAACTCTGTTTCAAAAACCACAATTTTCCATGGAATTATACAGACAATGATCAAATCTGACCCTTCTCTAGAATTCCCCCACTATGAGAACAATTCTCACATTTTATCATCTATGATCAGCAAAAGAAGTTTGTGGTCTTACTGTCAGTGTGGACTGGCACTGACAGATTAAAGCCCATCCACTTTAGAAGCCTATCCAAATGAATACATACAACTCCAGCGTGGCAGTACTTTCTCATGTGTCTATCTGTTCACTGCAGAACACTGCTTCCAACTTTTTTAGTGTAGAATTTCTGAGGCGAGAAACATAAATCATGTGTATAAGTGAAAAAAAAAAAAAATGTTATATGAACACTTAAATCTTTCACTGCTTCTCTGGTAAGGCATTTCAGAAAAACAAAAGATTCAGTTCTTAAAGACATCATAAAAGTTCATCAGTTCATCTGATACTCTGGAAGACTTTGCAAATGAAAAAAAGGATAAAACTCATCAAAAATCATATATGCACTTTTAATGTTTTAGAACCCAAAATCAGGAACCAACCATTGGATTTTTCAGATTTTTTATCAGATTTCCAAAAAACAGAGATTTACACACAAGAAGTATTCTACATTCATAAACAAAACTTAAAAGCCTATTGTTATCTACACAAGATAACTATCCAAATATTATTTGAATAATTTACTCCACAAGTGTTCACAAGTGGGTTGAAAAATTTCTTATGCTTTCTTCTAAGCACAGAAACTGCCTTTTTGAAGTTCTACTCAATTCTGTTGGATGATATTGCGTGATGTGAATCCATAGTGCCTTGTACAGAAAGAATATATGCAACTTCAAAAGACCCACTCAATCACAGAACACTATTTGCTTGTATGCTGTTCTGGGAAATAAACAAACAAACAAAAAAAAAACTCATTCTGTTTAACAACATGTACAGACAAGACAGATACAGCTCAGTAACCTTCAGAGAACAGATTATGCGTGTGAAAATTAATAAGAAAATGAATTTTCAGATTTGTTTTTTGTTTGTTTTTAATGTAGCACTCTACAGAATTTTGAGCTATGAAACAAATACATTTTTAATGAATTCCCTTCTGAAAAATCTAAGGGTGGAATTCTATGTCACTGATGTAGTAATTGGGTGTGTAGTAGCACCACATGATAGATACTTCTTAGGAACGGTATGGATTTCTAACTTTATTTTTGTCCCTAGAAGTTTTATTTGTCAATGTTTGAACCAAACTCTATCAATAAGGCAGTAGTAAGAATGCTGTTTAATTGAGTATGCATAATGTTATTAAAACAAAGCATTTTTTGAATTGCTCCACAAATATAATCAGGGCAGAAATCTAAAAAAAAAAAAAAAAAAAAAAAGGGGGGGGGGGGGGGAGCTGTTTAGCTGTTTCTTTCTCAAACAGAACCATGGTGCTCACTACGGATAAAATGAAACCAGAGCCACAGGAAGAGCATAAAATTTATTTTACACCTGTAAATTTATGCTTATGTGGTACTGTTGTTGACAGCATATAAGGTGAATTTCATCTTTTAACAGCAGTTCTTGGCCCTAAGACAACAATGCAAACACTCCTACTTTAATTTTGTAATATGTTACCATCAATTTTCTCTTTATAAAATAAGCTATGCAACAAACAGAAACAATTTAAATGCATTATATGTGAGTAAGAGGGCAAAAAAACGATATTCTTACACCTCTTTCTTTTCAAATTGTTATTACCACATCTTATAAAGCTCCTGCTAAAGGGGAAAATAATATTTTTTCTGCTTTGATCAAAGCTTATCTTACGACAGCGCTCAGGAGGACCTTTATTTTTCTTTAGTAAGAGTTGAAGTACTCGATGGCTTTGGTACTCAACAGCTCTATTAAATATGAGTTTCTTGGCCCAGAATATGTCAATCATTACTTAATATACATAGATAACGGAGCAAAGAACACTTCACATGATCTTCCAGTCAGTAGTTGGTAGCTACACTGGAAGCAACCCCTGGTGATCATTTTCGCATCACTTAGCCCCCTTAAAGAAGCATTTTTAGCATAAACTTATTCTGCTCATTCTAAGTATCTATTTCAGGATGTCATATGCCTTACGAACACCTATGCACTTCTATTTTAAAAACTGCGCAGTAGATATTTACAGAAGGTTTGAAGAAACCAGTTTGTATTTGCTCACAGGAACGTAGCTTGTTGTAATTGTTAAACATGAGCCAATTGTTATGTATGCGCCTATTGTTATACACATCAAAGGAGCCTGGGCAGCAGAGGACACGTCACTCAGTCGGCTGACCGGAGCATTCCGGCGAACTTCCAGGAACTCAAACACAAAAATAATCTTTTTCTTAGCCAAGAACTTTAAACTTCATATGTAATCATACTTGTTTCTACACAGGCCCGGTGGTTTTAATACATATGCGTAAATATTCTTTGTAAATTAAGCTCACGTGTTCCAGTCACGCAACAAGCAAACTTCCTAATTACATCTTTCCCTATCACCCAGTCCCTCTTGAGGGGACATCTCAAAAAAAAAATAAAAAATTACAAGAACCGCCAAAGACCGGGCACCCGCCGCAGCCCGACCACTCGCCGACTCCTCAACCCCGCGGCGCGTAGCCGGCGCCGCCATTTTCTCCCTCCCCCTCAGCTTCTTCTTCCTCCTCCTCCTCTTCCCCCTCCTCTAGCGCCTGCGTATTCGCTGCCGCCCTCTTCCCCTCTCTCCCCGCTTCCTTCCTTCCCCCGACGAAGCTTCGTGAAGATTCCGGAAGGCTCCGGCCGGTTCTTTTCTCTGAGGCACCCGAGCCGCCACCGCTCCGCCAGGCTCCCGCTCTTCTCCCCTGCTACCCAGCGCCGCCGCCGCCATGTCCTTGCTGTGCTACAACCGGGGCTGCGGCCAGCGTTTCGACCCCGAGACCAACACGGAGGGTGAGAGATAGCGGGGGGGTCCCTCATCGTGCCCTGATGCGATTGGGAAGGGTGAGGGGGGGTCTGTAGGAGAGATCTGAGGGATCCCCGGTGCTCGGTCCCGGTGTGGAGCTGTCCCGGAGCCCTGGGCACAGCCAGCAGCAAGCAGTGACAGGGCAGCACCCAGGCTACCTCTGCATCCCCCGCCGTCTGCCTGCTGCCGCAAACTGCACCTCCTGGCCTGCTCCTCTCATGGGGAACTGATATTTGTATGTGGTGCTTCGCCTCACTAAATTTAGGGGTGAATTCCAAGAGGGCTGGGGGCAGCTGGACAGCAAAACCTGAAGGGCAACGGGGAGCCCGCCTGGCTAGTGACAGGTAACAAACTGCTCTCCTGTCAGAAGGAGCAGCTGATAACAAAGATTCTGCATCTCTTTGTAGGCTTAAGTTTGCTCTTGTCAGAATGCTGTTTGCAGTAACAGAAAGGAAAAGAGGCAGAAAAAAGCAGTTTTTATTACTGTGACACTGTAAAGGTAGACACTAGAGGCCTTAAGTAACAGAAGTTTTTCTTAAGAGTGCTTCTGAATATTTCTGTGGGTGTTGCATACATAGCAGTTACATTATCAACTATTATTTCATTAACTTACAGTACACATACTCATAGCAGGTAATTAAATGTGTTTTATGATCCATGCTTTGCCAAGTGCTCTGAGCTCTTGCTGAGCCTCCCCTGTGCATGCTGGGGGTCCTGTACCTGGTGAAACATCTTCATCATTCCTCAGAGGCTGCACAAGGGTGATCTGAGCTCTCAACAGGCTTGTCCTCAACTGGTTTGTAAAGTAGCTCTCTGGACTGAATTTCTAGAATGGCGTTTTTGCATTAACATAATTTTTAGTGACGCATAATATCAGAAGTGTGCTAACATGATCTAGCATGTGTATGTTCTGTGATTAAGAATCACTTAAACTGTCTTTAATTTTCTGATCTAAGTCTTTTCAAAGAGAAGGGCAGAATTGTGTGTAAGACTTGCTAATGTTAGTAACAGCAAAAGCGGGCAGTTTTGGAATGCTTCCACTCAGTAATCCCTCACAAAGTGGATAGGGTTTCTTAGATTAAAATTTTTCATTAGGATTTCATGACCTGTTTTTGCTATTCAAATAACAATTCTTTACAATTCCTCTTGTTCGAAAGTATATGTATGTTACAAATTGTAGTAGGCCCAATGTAATTGGCATGGCCCTGTGCTAACCACGTGGTACTTGGATTGAGAAAGACAATTTATCGAGATTAAGTTGTGTCAGTAAGTGACTGGAACATTTAATGGAGTTCCTGTGTTCTAGACTAAGTAGTTCTAAAGATAAACACAGTTCTTCACAGGCCACTTCAGAAAATCAAGTTTGACGTTTTATTTGCTGAAGTAGAATGTTTACAACTTTCAGCATCACTAAACTTCACCAAGATCAATGGGATGATTACTGCTTAAACATCCAAATCCCTATTTAGCTGTGCTTAGCTGTCAAGTTCAAATATTTCAGAGCTGGGAGAATGTTTCAGTCTAACATACAATAGGGGTTAAGGTTAATGTGTGTTAAGCACAAATATATATTCCTTTGATAAGTTTTATATTGACACAATTTAATATTTAAGCATAGTATCAATAGTTATTAGAAAGCTTTTTCTTTCAATGAAAATAGAAAATAAGTCCTGCTGGCCTCTGGATGTTTTAGGGTGTTTGTCTGAATTCAGTCTACAGTTATAGATATTGCCATAGTTATGACTGGTGTAAGAGGCCGTTAATCTTCTCTGTAGAATCAGGTGGCTGAAATAATATATGCATATATTTTCTGTAGAAACTCATTGTTTCCAAAAAATGAGCAAGTGGCAACTGGCTGACATGATGGACTCAGTGCCTCTTAAAGAGAGGCAGAAAAAACAGCCTGAGGGAAAGCATTAAAGGTATGTCTACACAATTGTGACTGAATGCACAGTTATGAAATAACTTGTGGCATGCCTAGCAAGGTACAAATTTAACATGCATTCTCAGTACATTAGCCGCTTGTTACATTCACACTGTTAAAAACTTGTGCAGCATCTGATGTGGAAGTTAGAACTTAAAGCCCTTCTGCCCCTTTTAAAGTTAATTATTTTATTTATTTAGAAATGAACGACCAATGAACATTTCTAATCCATTTCAAGGCCAGGTCAAAGTTTGATGCTAAAACAAAGCTTTGAGGTAATACTTTTATGTAGTTTTGAAAACAGGCCTGCTTAAAACTATAAAAGTTTTTCCTAGTCCTTAAAACTAGAGCTGAAAAGGTGGTGTGCACAAACAGAACAGACTAAAAGTGTATGCGTTGTGTATTTGTCACAATTTCCTCACTGTACTACAACAGTTCTTGGTTTAGGCCATAATTTAGAACTTTGTTAATGTGGTTTGATTTGGTCCTTTGCCAGAACAGAAAGACTTACTCTTTCATGATTGTTCATACCCTCTTACCTTTATCAAACTTCATGATGTTGTACCTGTAAGAGAAAGATAATTGCAGAGATGATGAAAGCTACAAATTTCTGACGTGGAGAGAGGTGGAATTGGAAGAAATGGTAGCCTGGATGTTTGGAATTCATCTGCCCATTCAGCTTTCTTTAACTTTGGTCCCTGTAATTCAAACTCTGTTCTTATGAAGTGCATCCTCTGATCCTTTGTCTTCCTTGCAGCATTCTGTTTTTCAGCCTGAGTCTTTCTTTATGAACTCTTTATAAGCTCTATGCCACATTTGTCCCGTTTTCCGCATTTTATTCCAACACCATGAGTAATTCAGTGGAAT
This sequence comes from Anas acuta, assembly GCF_963932015.1. Taxonomy (NCBI): domain Eukaryota; kingdom Metazoa; phylum Chordata; class Aves; order Anseriformes; family Anatidae; genus Anas; species Anas acuta. The sequence continues at coordinate 9,501,316 of NC_088979.1, read as the reverse complement.
TCCATGATAGTTTCCTACCTTTAGCAAACTCTTGAAGACATCAGCTTTCCCAGGGAACCGAACAAAATTCATCAGATTTAATGAACTTTCATTGCTGCCAGGCTGTAAAGCATACCTTGCAAAACATTAGAGTGTTTCCACAGGATAGCGGGTCTGTAGGTTGTAGGTAGACATAGCTCATTTCATCCTCAAGAATTCAACAGGATTCCATCTTAAATACCTCTGACTTTGCCTGACCTGTACAATTTTCTACTTTAGCATGTAACAAAAAGTCTAATAAAGTGCTTAAACAAATCAACAAGGATGTAGAAGTCAGGTAATAGCACTCCAGCAGTGTGTGCATTGTGAGCCTAGGATTCGTTTGGGTAAGAAGCTAGCGTTTAAACAAGTGAAAATTTGTGGTACTGCCACCTCCAAAATGATCTGAATACGAGAGGAAAAATTACTTGCTTTGAAAAAACTTTTTTGTCCCTATTAAAGAAAGGTATTAACAGCAGTGGAGAGGTGATATACACACAGTATATATACTTATATATACTAATATATATACTAATATATATATATATATATGTGTGTGTGTGTATGTATGCAGTAAAAACATAGAATATCAACCAAAGGCTGCAAGCTGAGCTCAAACAAATCTGAAACACAAAATGTTTCTAACTGCTCAAGCAACTATTGCTGTGCGCTGAATGCCCCTTTTCCCCCACCTAATCTGAGATACTGTTACGAATGTAAAGTTTACAGGGACAAGAGTTGCTGGGCTCACTGTGAGTGAAAGTGAGTGACGTTCTGCTCTTCTCTGAAAGCAGAATGGCAGACTGCTTAGTGGGTAAGTCCTGCTGCCTCCTTTTGAGGCACTGCCACAGCATCTTCTCTTGTGAAGCACGCATGGCACTTCTCAGGTAGCAGCAAGGAGTGGGTTGTCAGCTGCTCCATGATGTACCTCCTGCTGAAAGGGCTTAAGGAAGCAAGGAGAAAGGATCGGACTGGGCCAGATGGACAAACGGATGCCTGTGTGTCTGACCTGTGCGCTGGATAGCTGCCTCTGAATTACTTGATTGTAAGATAGGTCGTGGTCTTGAGAAATGATGCACTGATTAACAACACCTCTCTCATTTGAAACCACGTAACTGTCAGGGGGTCAAAAATAGTAATTAAAATCTTCTCATTCAGAAGTATTCATTGCTACTTAGTTCTTCCATGATGGTGCTTGTGATAGCATGCTTTGATACTTCTGGAAAAGAATAGTTGCTATTTCTTAAAAATAAAAAACTAAGCAGTAAAGTCCTTGGTACAAAGCAGTTTGTCTCTATGTACAAAATTTTCTTATATTCTTGTGAGGGTTACCAGCATTAGCTTTTCATCCTGAAGCTGAAAGAATTGGTAGAAGTTTGTGGACATGTATGTAAGTCCTGCTGAGGGACGAAAGTTCTGAAATATTCCTCTTCCAGCTTGAGGTAGGAGCTATCATCTTAAGGCAGTGTGTCTGTTTGATTGCATTAGTGCATATATATAACTGAATATATATATATATAACTCTGAATATATAACTAAGGAAGAAAAAGTTGTTCAAAATCTACATTGTTTTAAAGTAAAATAGTGATTTGTCTTTAGCCCATTTAATATCTGTAGGCAGATTGTCAGTAAAGTTATTTATTACTTGTCTTATTTGCCTCATTATTTGAAATGTGATATTTCTTACTCGTGTTTTATGGAGGAGTATTATAAAAATTGTTACTGTTTGTGTCACTTTAAATTTTCTGTTTCCACCAAAAAATGCTTTAAAGACTAGAAGATAGCTAGTGTTTCCCATTATGTTCTTAATCAGATCATTAAAACATTATCTATGAGTATGTGTCAGGGATGTTACATAATCAGAGCAATTATATTACACTTCAAAAATACAAACATTAAGGAAAAAACGAACAGTTACTGCATAAATAGCTGTAATGTTGATAAACATCTGTGAATATTAACAGTTCAGTTAACAGAAGAGGTATTTCAGCGTGGTGTTTGTACAGAACCTAGTAATAATTAGTGGTATTCACATGGCTGAATTGTGTATGTTGAAGATTGGCCTTTGACTTCATGACCTTAAACATCTAGGAATCCACCAGTGATAAAAGAACAAGCTAATTATCATGGATAATTTAATGAACTCTGAGTGTTTCTACATAGAAGGCCTTGATCAGGTGCAAGCAGATGTATGTGATCATGTAAATGAGTGTTTTATGTCCGTCGTGTGGTCGCAGGGCCACCTTTATCACATCTCTGAATTACTAATGAGGACTACTGTTGAAAGCAAGGGATGATCTGTAGAAAGTTTACTTCCTCCAGTTACTTTTATAGAAGTAAAGAATAGAAGTTACTTTCAGGTGTCTGTTTTGTGATTTACATTGTGTAATACGGGGGGGAAGAACTCGATTGTTTCAGTTTAATGTATGTACTCAGAAAGCTTGTTCTGTGAAGTCTGCATTTTCCTTAATAATCATGTGCACCTGGGTAAGTGGTGGAACAGCTCATGACATACCTGAATTGCAAGCATGAAATTTTTGCTAGGTTTGTGATCAGATGAATAAGAATTCTTGGTATGCCTAAATATTAATAATAGTCATTTTCTTCTAGATTCATGCACATATCATCCAGGTGTACCAGTCTTTCATGATGCTCTCAAAGTAAGTATGCAAATATCTTTTTACGTCTTATCTTTCCGTATATGTAAAATGGTTGCTTGTTTTCCTTTTTCTCTTTTCCCAAGTCTGTCAGTTCTCTTCAGTAATGTCCAGTCTATAGCATTGGAGCAGCCCCATGAAATTAGAAAACCACACTTACTTAAAGGTGCAATAGGAACTGAAAACTATTCACACGATTTAAATGTTATGCAAGTCTGTTTGACTCATGTTTCTGTTAATTGACTTTAGATGTCTCTACAGTTTAATTAGGATCTTAGAATAGGTCTCTGGATATGTTGAGAGGAGTCATACTCCTTTCAGTTAATTCACTTGATTGGAATTTAGACCAGCTGCCTGCATTTACATGACTAGAGCACTAATATAAATGTGACATTTGCGTACTGTGGAAATTGTGTTCTGTTAATCTGATAAATTTATGTGTGGGCTAAGATGGAACTGCTTACCCATGCCCCTGATGGAGCTGTCTTGGGGCTACATCTTCAGTAGTGGAGTACATATACCTGGGACTGTCTGTAGTGATCAGGCCAACTGCATAGCCCATGTTTGTTATATTAAACTGTTCTGCTTCAGGATCTACTGGATACATCCAGAATGCCTTCTGGGAATGATTTGACAGAGAGCTGCTTAGGTTGTCCAAAACAGTACTGGAAATCCTTCTAACAATTTGATAGTAAATGGTCAGAAATCTGGGGTCCAGCCATGGAGTCTGGCACTGTTCAGTGTACTGACATAGATGTAGCCTCAGTGTCCTTTCTTAGGGATAGGAACTGCTGTTTGACTGAGTTAGGGGGCAGGCGTTTTTTGTTTGTTTGTTTGTTTTTTTCCTGATGTTCAGGAACTGCTTCTAGCAATGCATCTCAACTCTGTCCCATAATGTGGGTGTTTGGGGTGCTTGTGTGTGCTGGGTAGCACATTTTCTGTGAGCCAGCGGTCATATTGCAGGGCATGAGTCTAGAAGTGGCCACAGTGTGCCACTGGCAATAGATGATGGCAATTTGTTTTCTAAAAAAAAAATATAACTGTACTAACAACACAGTATATAAGACTTCTACCTAATTACAAGGACAGAAGTTATAAAATTTCTTCAAAAGCTTGTGTTTAATTTCTCTTACAGAAGCGCTGTTCTTAAAACAGGTACTGCTTCCCCTCTTCTTCCTAACTCTTGATCTAATTAAATTTATCATAATTTACTATGAGTAATTTTCTTCCTGATTTGAATTGTAGATAATTGAAAGTGGGCATGGGTGGACATCTTACTTCTGTGACTGTAGAAATAATGAGCATTTTGAGGATATTTTAAAACTACCTACTTAAAACCCAGTGGCTCATTGCTTAAGCACTCAACATGCTAGAAAAGCGTGTATGTTGTACAAACTACTAGTCTCAATAAGGTTCTTTTGAGTTTTGAGATATATTATTCACAGTACCAAGATAATTTTCTCTGTAATTGGGTTTCTGATGTAAAATAAAGTTCTCAGTTGCTGTAGTTGAAGAGAAGGCTATGCAATGCAGACCTCCAGTTTATGGAGGGAAATGAGCAGTTTAAAGACTTGCCTAGTGCTCAAGGAAGGAAAGTATCCTCATCATTTTATAAAGGGGGCTGTACATTATGCCACAGGTAAGTCTCAAGTATAATATTTGTTCATCCTATAACATCTATAAAGATGTTACTTTACAGGATAAAGTTAGATATCTGTTTTTTTTTTCTCATACAGAGTTGGTTCTTGTCATGGATGTTGCCTCATGTTTAATGCATTTTCTGATTAAGGCAGCTGTAACAGGTTTCTCTGTCTTTTAAAAATGCAGATGATTACAGTATTGTCCAAAGAAGGGAATAAAATAATTGGTGATCATGAAGTGCCACATCTTATAAAGCAATATAACTGGTCTGTTGCTTTTTATAAACTGCTTCAAAATAAGGTAATCACGCTTGTTTTTTGTTCAAAAATGTTCATAGGGTTGGTCATGTTGTAAGAGAAGAACAACAGACTTTTCTGACTTCTTAAGCATTGTGGTATGTACTCATGATTATTTACAATTTTTACACTTATCAAATCACAGCTTGCATGTTGAAAATTTGCTTAATTTTGTTACAACTGTCTTAAATCTTGAGTACACTACTTTTCCTGCGGTAATGTTGAAGTTGTCTCATTTTTCAAGTTGTAATGAATATAATTCATTCCATCAAAATCTGTTTGCAGTCTTGTTAATAATGAAGGGTCAATGCGTTGTTGCTTGATTTTGAAAAGTATGCATTTTTATTTAAAGTACTTGCAAATGAAGATATTTTTCATCATAGTTGTAGGATTACATTCATGGCCAATGTTATGAGTTGGGCTAAAGTGGAAGATGGTCTAAAAATGTAAAAAAAACTTGTGGCTTTTGATAGCTTGAAATTGTGCACACAAAATACATTGCATATCTGTGTGTGTGTGTATATATATATAAAATATATATAAACAAACATATCCTTTCCGTAATAGGGTTGTACAAAGGGTCACCATAATAGTGAGAAACCTCCTGAGCCTGTTAAACCAGAAGTCAAAACTACCTCTGAGCGAAAGGAACTAGCTGAACTGAAACCCAAATTTCAAGAACACATAATTAAAGCACCAAAACCACTGGAAACAATTAAAAGACCGAGGTATTGTATATAATATTTTTTTTTTCAAAATTTGTGGTTGGTTGACCGAGTTAAACCTTATTTGATTAAGTGTTACACAGCCTGTACAGTGTAAAAATTCACAAATTATCGTTAAAAGAGCTTGTGTTTGGTAGCAGTGATGATGTTATCTTTGTCTTTACAATGAGATAAAAGAGTTGGGCTTGGGACAAGATATTACTGGATCTCTCAACACTTAACTTCTTGGGAAAATAAACCATGGTGTAAAGCCTCATAATTTAGAAAGCCACTAGCAATACTGTTTACCGTGTCTAACACACATAAAAACAGTAGGGTAGGGTGCGTGCATGTAGATTCCTTAATCTCTCTGGTTTGATTTTATTGTTGTAGAGTACTTAAGATTTCCTGTTGAAAACTAAGACCTTCTAAATTTCTAGGCTGGTTTCTCATACAGAGTACGAATGGGCACTTAGCAGTCTAGTTTGTTGTTGTAAGGGAGATTGGAAAGGAAGAGTCTTATTGCAAGATTGAAAGTTACTACTCTGTCATTTTTTGTAAATTTTTTTTCATGAAGTTGACATGAATACATGGACATTTTTTTAGCCCAGATGAGCCAATGACAAATTTGCAGCTGAAAGTATCAGCTTCCTTGAAGCAAGCACTAGATAAGCTGAAACTGTCATCAGAAAACGAAGAGAAAAAAGGTAAGGATATAGGCAGGTTAAGTAGGTATATGACACTTCTTGTCAAATAAATAAAGATGCTATTTTTTGTTGTTTCTGAGGTAATTATTTGACAAAGACAATATTCTGGAAAGCACTTCTCTGTAAAACGATAATCAAAGTTAAATGTGAACAGTGTGGGGGCTTGGGTATTAGGAGCGGTATGTTCCCACGTCAGTTACATGAACTGCTTATTATATAAGATATCCTGCAATAATGAACATCATGGGGACATTCATTTCTAAACAAATGGCTCAAAGAATTTCCAAGAAATGAACTGTACTCCTTTACAAACATAATACCATATGATGCCTTTCATAAACCGGTGAAATTCTGCTGAACACTAGCTGGTTCTCCCTTGTCTACTTTCCATCTTTTTTTTTTTTTCTCCCAGAGAGCATTTCAAGTTTGGTTCTTTTAGAAACACTTTCTAACTTCAACCTATGTCCATTTGTGGTTATTTTATACCCTTTTGTGCTTTTGCTAAAACTGTCATTTTGCTATTATTTCTCCTTGATCAATTAATAGCAGGAGCCTTTTACAGTCTCAGTTTTACCAAAAAGATTTAAAAAAAAAAAAAAGTGATTGTAGTTTTGTAATTGTTTCACTTACAGTTATTGGAATATTTGTGTAATTTCTGTTTCTTTGTACCTTTCTGGCAGATTTCAGTGACAAGCAGAAGATAGATGACTTGTTTTTTCTAATCTTTTTGATTCTTTGCAGTTCTCAATAAAAGCAAAATATTTTGTACGTTGTATACTTCAGTTGCTTTTTTCTGTAATATGATTCTTTTTGCAGAGGAGGAGAGTGATGAAATCAAGATTGGGACAGCATGTAAAAATGCAGGCTGTTCAAAAGTAAGTGGTTTGGTGTCACACTTGCCTGCTAAACTATTACGTGTTCGGTTTTGTCTTGTTTTGTTTGTTCCCCCTCCCCCAGTACAAATCGATTGGAAATAGGATAAATTCCATCAGGCTTAACAAATATACATTCAGTAACATACTTTACTATTGACAAATGTGGGCTGTTTTGTGTGGTGGATGTAATAGGTATCAGATGTTTTGTTTTTTTTTTGAGGTCCATCCTGAACTCAGAATCACAGAATGGTTTGGGTTGGAAGAGACCTTAAAGATCATCTAATTCCACTCCCCTGCTATAGGTAGGGATACCTCCCACCAGACCAGGTTGCCCAAAGCCCCATCCAGCCTGGTCTTGAATACCTCCAGGAATGGGGCATCCACAGGTTCTCTGGGCAACCTGTGCCAGTGCCTCACCACCCTCTGAGTGAAGAATTTCTTCCAAATATCTAATCTAAACCTACCCTCATTTAGTTTAAAGTCATTCCTCCTTGTCCTATCACTGCACCCCCTGACAAAGAGTCCCTCCCCAGCTTTCCTGTAGTCCCCTTCAGGCCCTGGCAGGCCGCTGTAAGGTCTTCGTGGAGCCTTCTCTTCTCCAGGCTGAACAACCCCAACTCCCTCAGCCTGTCTTCGTAGGAGAGGTGCTCCAGCCCCTTGATCATCCTTGTCGTCCTCCTCTGGACTCTAATTCTACCATGACCTTCTTGTGCTGGAGGCCCCTGATCTGAGTACAGTACTCGAACTTCTAATCATCAAGCTTACCAAGCATACAATACTGAAGTGTTTCAACTTAAAATGTTAAATAATATATTGGTGAGATGTAGCTTACTGATAGCACTTGAATTGCTCTTGATAACCTGAATGTACTTCAGAAACATCTGCAAAGATGTTCATCAGCATCACTTAATGCTTCCTGCCAGAAGAATCACCAAAGAAAATTGTTATAACACTTCTAGCATTGAAATTAGTCTTTATATTACATGGTCTTTTAAACTGACACTGTTGTTTTGTTTGCTTGTGGTGTGTTTTGTTGCTTTTTTTTTTTTTCTGACACTTGTTTTGTACAGAACAGGAGAGTCAAATTGAAATAGGTATTTCACTGGACATCTGCAACTTTCTGAAAGTTTCTAGTGAAACTCTGGTTGGATAAGGATTTAGAGCATTCACTTGTTCGTGTTAGGAAGAACTGACATAATACTCATTGGCACAGATGCATATTGTTAGATTTGCTTCTGTTTAAGAATCATAGATCATGGGACCATGTAGGTTGGAATAGACCTTCAAAATCTAGTCCAACCATCAGCCTGACCTACCAAGTCCCATCACCAAACCATGTCCCTTGGTGCCACTTCCATACATCTCTTAAATAGTTCCAGGGACAGGGATGCCACTACTTACCTGGACAGCCCGTTCCCATGTTTGACCACCCTCTTCATGAAGAAATTGTTTCTGGTATCCAGTCTAACCACTCCTGGCACAACTCGAGGCCATATGTTCAGTTCCTTGTCCTGAAAACTGAGTAAAGGAATGGAAAATCGATTTGTGCTGGACCATGCAACTTTAATGTATTTCCTTTGAAGTACTTTCTTTCTCTGAATTTTCAGAGCATTTTTAAAGGTGGATATCTCTGAGATAAAGTGATCTTTATGAACACTTTTTTTTTTAACCCTTTGGTCCACTTCCTATAATAGTAAACTAAATGCTTTGCTTTTTTTTTTTTTTTTACCAGACATACCAAGGACCGCACAGCACTGAAGATGTGTGTATATACCATTCTGGTGTACCTATATTCCACGAAGGGTTAGTATTCAGTTAGCTTGATTTTTAATTAGTCTGTTACCTGTTACTGCTTTCTTTGTAGGTGTTACCTTGTTTTCATTCTCTGTTTCTAACAGTCGAAAATGGCAGTGATTGAAAAGGGTCTCCTAAATTAATGGTAATATTGCATAAGGAGGAAAGATCTTAAGTATTAACAATAGTGTCCTAAATATTGTTTGTTAATTACCTTCTTTGCAAACTTTAAAGGATGAAGTATTGGAGCTGCTGTAAAAGGAAAACGTCTGACTTCAATACATTTTTAGCTCAAGAAGGCTGCACAACAGGAACACACGTATGGACTAAAAAGGATGCAGTGAGTAGCATTAACGTTTGTGCTATAGCAGGGCAGATAAAGTCTGTGATGTTACCCAATTTGGGGGAGGGATGTGTATAGAAGGGTCTCTTTTGGACTCTCAACAGAATTTGGGTTCTGTTTACATGTCTGGTTTTCTGCTTTGAAGCATACTGGATGTCTTGGTTTGACTACTAGTAGAGCAAATAGAGAGCTTCTTAGTTTATAGCATTGAGATGTTGGAAAAAAAAATGCAGAATTAAAAAGTACAAAATATTTCCATTCAAGGTTTAAAAGGTTCTCAGAGAATATCTCAGAATTTAATAATGGAACTGAGTGCTTTCTTTAAAAAAAAAAAAAAAAAAAAAAAAAAAAGCTGTTCGCATGTTGGATGCAGATGAACACACAATTCCTATCATGAATATATTCTTCAAATTCTTGATACTGCAGACATCAGGATCAGTTAACAAAAGAAAATGAAAGATGTATTGTAAGAGGGTGCCATCGACGTCTTTCTCGTTCAGAGAATTGCTGCTTGCTTTGAAGATTCATGTTAAAGCAGTAGTTTCAGATATTAAAAAGGGGGGGAGGAAGCTGAAGTGCTAAGCCTAAAGCAGAAGAGCGTTCTTGTAAAGAATTCACTCACATTAAGAAACTATTCATTAAATGTGTGCATATTGAGATAATGGGCTTCTAGCCGATTGGAGTCCCTGCTTTCTTTGTTTCATTTCTTCCCACTGTCTGCTGTATAACTCTAGTTTTGTAAAGGAGAACATGTTACTTTCATTCCATCAGTGTTCCTGCTTCTTACCATAGTCTATCTCCTGAACACTGTTTTCCTCACTGCTATTGTATGTCAGGGTCCAGTATCTGAAATAAAGAATATAGTTGGTTTTCTTTTTGTTGTTGTTTTATAATAAATATAAATAGAGATTTGCACTCTCATTTGAACACAGGGTATATTCCTATGCTAGCTATGTTTAATGGCTGTTAAAATAGTCCCAGGATTTAATTCTGATTAATACTCCTGAATATTATTTTTTCCCTGTAACCTTTTATTTATATAGGGAAAGAAGGTAGTTCCGTGCAGGCATGATTGGCACCAGACTGGAGGAGAAGTTACTATTTCAATATATGCTAAAAATTCTGTTCCTGATCTGAGCTATGTAGAAGCAAATAGTACAATGGTGAGTTCCTACTTTAATAGGTGATTCCTTTCTAATTTGTACAGAAGCCTGAAGTTAGAAAAATACAGCTTCTGCTTTATTTATGGAATGATGGAATTCCATCATCACATGTGTAAATAATAATAGATTTGTAATTTCATTGTATTTGGCTTAAAGTAATTGAATATTGTTCTTGCTAGTGTGCACTTCCATGGGTAGTCATATTAAACAAGTGTTAAAATGATACTTCTGTGATTTCTTAATCATTCATTTGGAAAAAATGAAAGAACTTGCAGTAGGTCTATATGGCCACTATGGTACACAGACTAAGATACTTCAACACAATCTATTAGAATGTATTTTCCACTTCTGTGTATGAGGGACAGTTTGATCACTTTGTTTGTTGTAGGATCTGAGTCCTAATATGATATATTTTACATAAATATACTTGAGGTGTCTCATGTCTTACTAGCCTGACAAAATTTTCTGTTGTTTTTCCTTTTTAAGTTAAATATTCATATTGTATTTGAAGGAGAAAAGGAATTTCATCGCAATGTGAAATTATGGGGAGTAAGTATAAAACATTGTTTCTATTTTTAAATAAAAAACACACCACAAAACTAACAATACCACAAACCCTTAGCTGCTTCTCTATAAAAGCAGTTGTTTTCCTTGTTACTTATTGAAAAAAAAAATAAATTGCATGTCATTCAGTAATTAAATGTAAATCAAAATCTAGTGCCTCAAGTGACTGGGCCTGGCATCGACTCTTATTTGAGTGGAAGGTTAGACAAGGTGACCTCTCGAGATTCCCGCCAACCCAATTTGTCCTAAGATTCTATCCTAAATACGATAGTGGTGTTAGATAAAAACTCTTAATGTTATGTAATTACTGTTTTATGTATGCATTAGACCTATATTTATATTGTACATACATGTTCATAGCTTGGGAGCGGGAAAGGGCTGGCTTTTCCAGATAAGAGGGAACTCCATCTACCTAAACATCTGATGAAGTCTAGTGATAAGGTACTCTTCTGAACTTAATTCAGTTTTGTAAAGTGAGGTGTGACGTGTTTTCTCTTTCAGGTAATTGATGTAAAGAGGAGTTATGTGAACATGACAGCTACAAAGATTGAAGTTACTATGAGAAAAGCAGAGCCTTTATTATGGGCAAGTCTTGAATTACCAGTATCCAACACAGAACAAAAGAAAGAGAATTCAGATCAATAATAATTCCAAGAGACACGATATATCCCATCCTGAAGTGGTGACTTGCTACTGTAATCAAGTATTTAACTTTTATATAGATAACTTTTTTTTTTAATGCTAGACCTTATGTTCCACTCTACAAAAAAAAAAAAATGCACAGTAAATGAGGGTGTCAACTTGAAGAGTAATAGCTGGTTCTTCTGCTCTTGCTTCCGTGAGTGTATTTATTCTAGCTGGAGCGTCTCAATGGGAATTTAAAATAAGAGCTATTGCCCTGTGTTTACAACCTTACCTACTATGCACTGACTACCCAAACAGATAAGCTTTCAGTACACAGTGTGTGTTAATTTTTCAAGTCTTCTGTTTAGACTGGATCTGCTTGGTAGTATGTTCAATTCAGCACTCTTCATTATAAAGCATACAGTATTACAGATCTGAGTTTTTGAAGTGATAAACATGCAATTCCACATCTAAAATAAAAAGGCACATGAAAACAAATGTGAAAGAACACTTGTAGACTTCCATTTTTGTCTGCTGAAACTAATGTTTGTTTCAATATCTGCTGGCTGTAGAGGTATAAAATAAAAGGTATTTTAGTAAGTGTTTCAGTATTTCCCGATACTTGCTGTCTTTCAGGTATAAAAGCAAATCAGATTAAAATAAGAACAAAGATGGCAAGAGGGGATTTTTCCTATTCTCCTAACTTTGATACTTGAATTTTTAAATGTAAACATGAGCGGACAGTGAATATGGCTGAATAACAGCATCTCAGCTGTAGAAAATACACAAACTGCAGAATATTGTAAAGTTACCCAGCTACTGTATATATTTGACAGTCTTTACAATATGTATTCGGTCCTATTCTGCAACATTCAAAACTATGAATTTTCTCAGAGTGGATATTTTTAGGAGGAGAAGACAATATGCACTGTAGGTATCTTGGGAAAATCCTTTCTATGTAGATATGCAGAGCTCTTTTTCCCAAGGATGGTAATCTAGGAACTAAATTTACGGAATAACTGAAATCTTAGGAGAAACAAACAACAAGCTTTAAAATGCCCGTCTCAAATCATAATCGTACTGTTAAGCTAAAATATTTTTAAAATACCTTTTTGAAGAGCATAAGCAAAATTGTAATTTGAAATCAGGACCTTAAATTTGTTTCCAGTTCTGCAGCAATAATGATTTGTAGCTGAAAACAGGATAGTTTTAAAGACTTCTGTCTTAGACTTCTGTCTAAGGAATAATTCATGCAGTGATATTGCTTTCTATTTCTGCTTGAAATCGTTCCTTAATTTTAGATTGTAGCTGAAATAAAAATGCTTTAATGTGTAAGTCAACCAAAATATATATTATTATTTATTGTGCCAAAATGTAAATATACAAACAAAAAGCCTTGTGGGCTGTGGAATGTGGTGATGCTCATCTGTCTACCTTGGCAGACCTGAAATGAGTCCAAGAGAAACAGTGAAAGTAGTGAAGGCATTCTGAAGTCAATATGGATTTCTCAGAATCTTAGTGTTTCCAACAGGTATAATTTGTGTTGAGTTCAGAGTTCTGTCTTCGGCAGTACTTGAAATTCTTGAAGTAGTAACATACACATTACTGAAGAAACCAGCCCCAAACACCAAAAAAGTAACACTGGTGTTGAAATCTGTTTTAGAGCTTCTTTACCTTTTTCCTTATTGATTTGGAGGAAGTGTGGTTGCTTACTCCTTTGGGCCCCTATTAAAAATTCAAGTGCCAAGTTCTGCTTGAAAAATTCCATCAAATTCTAATAATTCCTTTTAAACAAAAATAAATACATTTGAAAACACCACGTGCAGTGAAGTACAAGCTTACAAAAATGTATGCCTGCAGTTGCTCATCTAAAAATTGTTCAGGTGTTCCCCACTGAGTTCTGAGCCAACAACGGGAGCTTATATTAGTGTAATATTAAGAACAATTACTTCAGCGGATGAAAAATTCTAGATACCTGTAACTATCAGCATGTCATCTGTTTTTTTTTCTGTTTTGTTTTTAACATTTAAATAACTGCAAGGGAAACAGAATTTCTTCAAAAACAAAATGTAATTTTAAAGCAATCCTTGTGACCCTTGAGTATGCTAAGCACTTAATTGAGCAAAATCTGGATGAATGGACTTTTGCTTTAACATTGTAGACTTTGGGACCCTGTAACTGTTTTTATACTCCTTGAAACTAGATTCTGCTAGAAGCAGGATCAACATTGTAGTAGTGAGTGGAAGAAAGCTCCTGCAGACAATGTCCTCAGTTTTGCTTTTTTTTTTTTTTTTTGTGGTCGTTATTATTCATTCCTTCTATTCCTGTTGTTTATACTCTCAGCAGGGAACAACAGATGCCTCAGGAGTTGCATAATAACTTTTCCACCTCAATGACAATATAAACACTTTTAAAATGCACCTATTTAAGATATTTAAGAACATGAGCAAACAAAACCCCAGTTTATATCAGACAAAAATGCGTGGATTTTACAAATAGCAGCCTGCTTCTCTATGTCTTATGATGATTTTCAAAAAGTTAAGCTTTCAGATGGCTTATGTCATGAGTCTTGTTTAACTGCATTCTTAGCAGCTTTTTATAACTATTTGTGTGCATCCATCATCAAGCTGCAAAAGCTGTATTGCTGAATTTGAGTACTTTGAGCAGATCATAGTGGTTGCTCAGAACAGTCTTAATCAAAACATGCCGGTGTTTTACAAAATGACATCTTGATATGGCTAGTGGTATCTATTTCCAATAGAATTGGGTTTGACTTTGGCTTTTATTAGTAAATGCAGGGGGAAAAAATATAACTATGGTATATGAAAATAATCATAATGCTTCTCAAAAGCAAATTTTGAGAACTAAGCTAAACAGTCTTGCTCATGTAGGCTGTCATCTATTTAATAATAGTGAAATTAAATTGGGAAGTGCAAAAGGTTATGTACTGGGATATGTGCAGTTCAGTTTGCCACTTCATGGTTTTGAGAGTTGTCCTGTATTTAACAAGTTGTTTAACTTGTGGTCTAGCTATATTTTTATAATTATAAGACTTTAAAAAGTTATGCTGTGTTTCAGAATGGGTTTGCATATTACATGTAGACAGTACATTATATGTCTCAGATATGATTGTACCAGGGGCATGTAAAAACTTCACAATACATTTTTAATGAGACAAAAACTGTGTGGGTGCACGGATTTGTAACAGAAATCTTAATCTTTTTCGTCATGCTTAAGCCCATTTTCCTACCTACTGTTGTTATGTCTAAAACAGAACATTTCCTGGAGGAGTTGGAGTTCATTTTTAATGTTCACATGCTGTTAGCACTGGGCTGTTCAGATACTCTGTTATATTTTACATGGCACTGATGTAACTTCACAAAAAAAACTTCCATCTCTAAGACGATCTTCTGGAACACTTGCATTATCAAGTCACCATTTCAGTAGTTTAGGGACTAGTTATATTAGGAATTTTGCCTTGAAAAAACATCTACTTATTCTATGTAATGATGCATTTTTTGCTTGCATTCTTTAAAAATGGCATGATTACTGGTTAAGTACTGTATCTGTTAATCAATTGTCTTTCCCTCTTGCTACTATTTTTTTGTCTTCATTCAGGAAAGAGATCCTATTTAAAGTAATGAGTTACGTGTCTGGAACACTGTTTTAAGGCATTAATAATTTTGCCATTATAAATGAGAGTCTTGAATTGCGGTTGGGGGGGAGAGATGTCTTTTTGCATGGTTATTTGATTCTGCACATTCATAAAACTTAAAAGCAGAAATTAATCTCATGTCTTCATGTTCCATTTTTTTCTAAATTTATTCAATAAAATTCTTATTACATGCTGGTTATGCTTGGACTTTTTGACTTTATGGGAGAGGTCTTCCCTTTGGATTTGTAACACAGTTATGAAAATGTGGGCATTTTCCACGGGTCAGTCTGTATACAAGGGAAACTGTCTAAGGGGCACAAAGTTCGAACCATGTTAATAAAACCAACATTCTTCTGTTGAATTGTTGAACGTTTTATTTTCATGTTAGCATGAACAGGAATGAAGGAACCTGCTGCACATGAGCACTGTCAAGTGTGCATTTGTCATCAGTCTTGTGAGTTCAAAGGGAAAGGGGATGTAAAAACAGATCCTTGCTATCTATACCTGTACATGAAATGCATGAATGTGATTTTCTTCAAATTAATTGATCAGCTGTATGATGACTGATTGTGGTTATCCAGAAAGCATGTGTTTTGTTTTGTTTGTTTTTGCACGTGTGTGTTGTTTTTTGTTTGTTTGTTTTGTTTTGTTTTCAGCCAGTGCTGCTTTGTGGCAGAGAGCATCCTTTTGAATAGAATATTTAATTTTTGTTACCTACTAAGAGCAGCTATTTGAAAAATTAGTTTCTGGTTAAATATTAGTAACAGCTGCATTTGCAACTAAGTCATTTAAAGCTAGCTGGAGGCAGAACTGTACCTTATAGCCATCTATAAAATGTGGTTAGTCCCAGAACCTTGTTCTCTGGAATGTTTATTTTAAATTAAGTATAAATATTGATACTGCAGTAGTATTACGGAATTCAGTGCTTAGAGTTGAACTGTGCTTCTAATATGCTTAACCTAATTTGTTCTTCCTCATTGAAAATCAGACTTGTGTATTAGAGGCACTTGATACTGTGCACTTCCAGACCCTGAGGGACTTTTTAAATTTTTTAAGGAGTGCCTTATAATCAAGTAATATTGTATACATGAACATTAACCCAAAATTCTGAAGTTCTGCCTTCACTTGTGAAAGTAGTTAACATTTTGATTGTTTGCTTACAAATATAGTCTACAACAGAAGTGTTCAGAATTATTCTTTGATTGGAGCTCTGAAAATCAGAAGCCTGTCAGCAGCTCTGTTAGAAGATTTTTACTTTAATTAATTTATAAATTAAATGGAGCTCTTATGCTTGCCAAGAGCCGTGTGGTAGCAACTGTAAAGAAGGATAAAATGGAAGCAATGAATGGAGTATGTTTAAATGTAGTTAGAAAATAATTTTTAAGTCTTAAAGGTTTTTAGGTATTTTTTGAAAGGTACAATATAAATTGTACAAAACACATTAAGACTGAAGGTTAATACAAAGCAGCAACTCCAACTGTGAATGATCTAAAGCACTGAATATTTGAAATCATAGGGCTTTGTAATTTTCCCCATTTTTCATAAAGGTTCACATTTTTGCTGTGTGCACAGTGGCACTGAAGCATTTCTTATTTTCATTTTATTTCTCTCCAATAATGTCTTACTTTAAAACACAGACTGTGTCATTTATTGCACCATTATATTGATCCACAGGGCCTGAAAACTGCAGTGCGGTTGGGTTTGCCCAGTGAAAAGTGGTGTAAAACCTGGATGTGGTTGAGTGGCAGCACCACTGAGTGTATGGTTCTTAAACTGAAGCACGTGTTGCTTTCGTGAGTTTTTCCATTTCACAGTTTTGTTACTGGTTCAGATGTAATGTAAATATGTTAGTATTGCATTGTGGCAGCACTGTATGCCCTCATTTTCCCTCCATGCATTTTAGGTACTCACTGTTGTCTGCAGAACAAGCACTAGCCATGAGAAAGATGATGTTTTATCACTGAGTGAGACCTTGCTTATATGTCAGAACTTCTCCATAATCTGGTAATAGGTTTTTGGTACAAAACTGAGTGTAATACTGCCTGAGAAGCAAGTGCTGAGTTCTACAGTTACACTCAGAGTCCTGTGTAAATGTATAGCACTCAGTCAGGCAATCATTTGTCAGACTCCAGGTAGTTAAAAATGATTGATATTTGCGAAAGCAAAATCCAATCAGGCTGAATTATGTGAACTGGGCTGGTTAGAAAATGTGAAAAAAAAAGTAAAAGCTTTCTCATACCCCATTTCTCAGACTTGCCAAGACCATATACAAAGTATGTATAAGACTATATATAAGTAGCTGTCCTTACTGATTGTTCTCTGGAAAATTTGGGCTCTCCTTCCAGGTAGTCCCTGAGTGCAGGTCCCTGCTGATGGCACGATAAATACAGCACTGCCATGGCTGGTAGCAAGGCACCAGCTCCTTCCAGCTCTGCAAGGCCTTGGGACTTGCCAGCCCTGCTTTGTCTGAACTGCTCATCACCTACCTGGAGACCCGTGTTAGCTCATTTGGCTAAGTAAACAATTTTATAATGACCTGAGTATTGCCTAATTTATCTTTGGTTCTCCTTTATAGCATAAAATATTTTTATATAGATAACAGTAACACACTTTTATTTTATGTGGAGCAACATATTTATGGTCCTTGCATTTTATTACAGAGGAATACAAGTCCAATACAGCAGGGGGCATGAAAGCTGTGGCACAGGGTGCAAGGTGTGTCAGGAAACACGTAGTAGCCCCAGCCACCAGGATGAGGAAAAATCAAGCGTTAACCCCACACTCCTTGTGAAGGGCTTGGGACTGCTGATTTCTGGCTGCAGCTGTCCCACGCAGGCTGAATCCAGTGAACTCAGGAGCCAGCAAGGCAGTGGAAAGGGTAGATACTAGGCAGTATATATTTAACTATGTTAACTGGATTTAGTTTTTCTATAATAAATAGACACTTGTTTGGACACTTAAGATTTTAATTACACTAACAGTAAACTTGGCTTTACTTGTAAAGTGTTTCTTTCTGCCCCTAGTAGGACGGGGGGATGCTTGTGTTTTACTCCTCTGCCCTGGCAGTGGGTGACAATGCACCAGTGCAGTTCCTGTACTTCCGCAGGGCCATGGGCTAAGATAATTCCCTCTGAACTGACCTGTGGGCTAAAGACTGAGTTTTAGGCATAAGGTGACAGCATGCAGGCTCAGATGGAAAGAGTATGGAAACATGGCCAGAGAGAAGCAGAGAACTGAGGAAGCAAAACAGTGCAACTTTGTTCAGGAGGGAGGTGTTTTGGTTCCAGGAAAATCAGAAGGGAGAAGTGATCTCGGAGCTAAGTTTTTCAGTGCCCAGTGCTCGCAGCTGACCGCGCTTCCCCAGTCTGATGTCCTACTGCGTATGGGTTACCTAAGGATGTGTTGCCACAACAGTTGCTGTGTCCAGCAACTGTGGCTTGAGTTTCCTTCTAAAAATACAGCCAAGTTTGGAGATAATGTGGATGGCAGCCTCAGGAATGCGTCAGCAGCTCACTGCCAGTAAGCAAGCTATCAAAGCACATCTGGGGAAGGTGCCATGTAAACATAACAGGTCTATTCTTATCTGATCCCCTCCAGTGAAATGCTTTTCCCATTATCGCTTCTCCTGTTCTTTCCCTATATGGAAGACTATCATACACGTTTACTTGAACCAGGTCCAGCCCCTCCTACATGAGGTGCTTTGCAAGCCAGTCCTCCTCCTCTTCTCCCTCCTACCATCTCCCCTTCCTTCTCCTCCTCCTACATTCTTGGAGCTCCCCAAGGGCTTCCATCCCCAAAATGGCTGGGCCTGACACTGACTTGAAGAAAAAACGTAAGTTTTCTTGGATGAGAAAGAAAATATTTAAAGGTGTCAGATCCATCAGGAAAAACACTGTTGGCACTGTGGTGAGCTGCCTTGACTTGGAGAGCTTTACTCAGAGCTGAAATCTAACCATGCTATAGACACAGCTAAATTACAGGGTTAAACAGCAGCCACTTGTATTTTACTGGAGATACTTTAAGTCTCAGGGGTGTAATGGCAACAGACCCTTTCAGACCCTGCCGGCATTTTCCAGAATCTCCTCCTGCTGCTGTTTTTCTCAGGATTAATTTAGGGTCACTGTGTAGCTTCGCTCTGTGGATGCTGCACAGCAGCACTAAACCCCAGTGGCATCACTGCAGGATAAATTATTTCTGCTTTCAAGCAATTTTGTTATTTTCAGAAGGCCTGTGACTGACATTTTTGATCAGTATCTTTGCTTAAAGAGGGGAACAAGCAAACTTTAAAGGATATATTTATTAATTTTCATGGGTTTCAATCAAGTGCACATGAATAGGGGAGCAGCAGCAGACCCAGAGGGGATGTCTACTTGGAGAAAAGCGCTACTCTGAGAGTGTGAAGTGCTGTCTTTCCTAATAACCCCTCCATCACAAATGTTTCCAGCAGGGAAAGGAATGAAGCAGGCATGTTTAATCCCTCCATGCATGCATATGTTTTAATTCTCAAGTCAGTGCTGTAGGGCCTTCTGATTCAAAGGTTGCATCTGGATCATGAGGCTGGTCTTTTTATGAGCACTCCTTGCATGTGTCTGAGTCTTTTTTAACACTTCTCACCTTTCACGAGCTCCTGTAGCAATGAGTTTCACTGTACAATCACATATTTTGTGGCTAGTCCCTTTGTACGTGTGAACACACAGAGATTTTAGAGGTTATCTGAAGAAGGGCTGAATGATACAAATGGGTGGTGCCGAAAGTCAGCGCGTACGGCACTGGGACCGATTGTGAACATCTGCTCATGGGCTGGGCACTGCTTTGGACCTTTCTCTTGCAATGCCTTCTCCTTAATAGAGACACTGAGTTACACAGTGTAGTTTATCACTGCTGTACAAGAATGCAATTTTAGGTCAGCTGAAGCAATTTAAAAGTTTGACCTGGGCCCGACAAATTGCTTTGGTTAAATCAAGACCACGGACAGGCCCAAAGGCCCTGTTCTAACAGATGAGCAGTGTAGTTACTGAGAAGACATGAAATTTCTCCAGCCCCCTTCACCAGAAATTACAAATTGATGGTGTGCTTGTACTTCAGTTGTCAGGACACTGGAAGAGCGAAATTTTAATCTCGTTTCACAAAGCAGTCTTTCAATGCGTGACTCAATGAGAAGCATTGGCCTCACTTAATCCCAAACACTTCATCTTCAAAGGTATTCAATTAGCTTTGTTTTTATTAAGCTTAACATCTGCGAGACATTTTTGAGGTTGTTCAATATTTATTTATTTATTTATTTATTAAAAAGCACAGCCAACGAGCTATTTTAAATTACAGCCATTTCGAGTGCAAAGGAATGTGTGTTGTTGTATTATCCCTTGTCACAGTAGAGAATGAAGCACGTGGTTGTCCACACCTTCCAACCATTTCTACACTGAACAAGAGTTACAGCTATTTTTCCAAAGGCAAACCAAAGGTATTTCAACCTCAAGAGAATTTGTGATAAACTTCATGGCCCAGTTCCTTTCAAACCTGTTTCCAAGGGACAATGAGCTAACTTAATATCAAGTTTCATCCAAGTTTAATTTTGCCAGATTGTTTTGCAGCCCTTGTCCCTATGCTCTGAAGGATGACAGCCTGCTCCCATCAGGGTGTGTGAAAGAATGGTGCAAACAGAATTTATAAAGGACAGAGCAGGTGACCCAGTGCTATCCATTTGTTTGCAAGGAGGGTCTGAGAAATCCCTACACGTTTTGAAATGGTGGGCAGCTGGAGCTACACAGATAGCTTGCAGGAGCAATTGCTTTGCTGCACATCTAACGAAAAGGAGATGTGACTGACGAAAAGCATGGAAGGCAACATCTGCTCTGAGCAACTGATCCTTTCAGTACCAGCAGTACAGGGCTTTATGGAAATCAGTTAGCATAAGCCATTTATACACGGTTTGGTTTGCTTTTAAATACGGATTTGGTAATCAATCTACCTTTAGAATGTAGTAGAGAGG
This sequence comes from Anas acuta, assembly GCF_963932015.1. NCBI lineage: Eukaryota > Metazoa > Chordata > Aves > Anseriformes > Anatidae > Anas > Anas acuta. The sequence continues at coordinate 9,480,286 of NC_088979.1, read as the reverse complement.
AAGAGAACGAGATTTAAGCTACTTCATACAGTTTTCAGGATGTATATGCCTTCATAATAGTTACCAATAAAGTCAAGAAGAGGAAGGAAGCAATAGATTCCAGCTGTGCACTTACCCTGATGTGATATTTAATTTCTTTGTACTGCTTCAAAACAGCACATGGAAGTAACAAGATAATATGCTACATTGCAGCTGCAGTGTCATGGCACAGGGCTGCAAAAACTTTCACTGCAAGGGTATCATAGAATCATAGAATATCCTGAGTTGGAAGGGACCCATAAGGATCATCAAGTCCAACTCCTGGCACCACACAGGTCTGCCCAAAAGTTTAGACTATGTGACTAAGTGCACAGTCCAATTGCTTCTTAAATTCAGACAGGCTTGGTGCAGTGACTACGTCCCTAGGGAACCTGTTCCAGTGTGCAACCACCCTCTTGGTGAAGAACCTCTTCCTGATGTCCAGCCTAAACCTCCCCTGCCTCACCTTAACGCCATTCCCACGGGTCCTATCACTGGTGTTTACAGAGAATAGGTCACCTGCCTCCCCACTCCCCCTCACAAGGATGATGTAGACCGCGATGAGGTCCCCCCTCAGCCTCCTCTTCCCCAAGCTGAACAGGCCCAATGACCTCAGCTGCTCCTCATACACCTTCCCCTCTAGTCCCTTCACCATCTTTGTAGCCCTTCTCTGAATACTCTCCAACAGTTTCACATCCTTCTTGTACTGTGGTGCCCAGAACTGCACATAATACTCGAGATGAGGCTGCACCAGCACAGAGTAGAGTGGGATGATCACTTCCCTCGACTGACTAGCGTCATTGTGCTACTTTAATGCTCTCTTATGTGCATGCTAATGAGGTGAGCTAAGGTGACTGCATTTTTCAGAGGAAAAGGTAAGGGATGGACTGTGGAAGTGTAGTCTCCTCATGTCCAAAAGGCTTGATTTGTGAAAAGCAAAGTAACAGTATGTTATGAGCATGGTGTCCACAGGTACACAGTCCTTCCTATTTCAGAGATGCTTATGGAAGTGATGCCAATGCACACCCTTCTTCTAGGTGGTATCTTCCCCTCAAGCCAACTTTTCAAAAGACTAGTGATTGGCATTACTGGTTTCTTTGTCTGAATTCAAGGTATCTGCGATGAAAACAACTCTTTCGGTAGCCTAGTAGCTGTTATGTCCACTGCCCCGTTTTTCAATTCCGTCTTTTTTAGTACCCCATCTGTTCTACTCCCCATAAAAGAGAAAGCATTTTATTCCCACAACCTGCTGCAATTTATGGTTGTGAGATAAGCTGCAGTATATTTTGCACAAGAGAAAATACCAGTTATTATCAGCTCCCTCACAAATTGGAATGTGATGTAATAAAATTCTAGCAACTTTATTAGTTGTAAAGCAAGTGGATGAGAAGTACATTTAAAGGGGAAATGAAGCAAGAATCAATTTTTTTATTTTCTTTTTTTTTTTTTTACAAATTACACAGTTTTGTACAATTATCCTTCTCATGCGTTTCAGTTTCTCTTTGAATGTATATGCAGCTCCTGATGGAAAGCTGTCTCAGGCCTTATTAGAAAACAGAATTACTCCATAATCTCAAGTCCCATTCCAGTAGTGACCACATTGCCATCCATCTCCCTCAACTGGAAGGAGACATCTCTGCATGAAAAAGCCCTCCCAGGGGAAGAAGGGAAAAGAAAAAACAAAAACAGCCGAGATAGTCGTTGCTGCAGTGCTACTCCATTCTGTAGCCATCATGCAGGGAGCCACGAGCAAGGATCCAACTGCTCCCTCGGCTGCATGGCCCAGGGTGCCTCCTCCCACCCCAGAGCCTGTTGACTGTACAGCAGTTGATGAAACCGGAGCAGTGGCTACTCCCTTGGCTACGGTTCCTGGGCACCAGGTAAGCCCAGCGCTGGGGCGCTGTCCTGTGCCTCCCTGTGATGCTTCTGTGGGTGCTGCAAAGCTCCCTGAGGGCCTCGTGCCCACTACGCGTTCTGTGCTTACCTGGTGCCCAGGAAGCAAGGGAGAAGCCAATGCTCCTGCTTCATCAGCTGCTGCTGGGCTGAGTAGATCTGTGCTGTCCTCCCTAAGAGGCTCTGCAGTCAAAGGAGAAGCCATTTCTTCTTCTTCTGGTGCTGCTGCTGGACCAAGAGGGGCTTCACTGGCTTCTTCCCCAGGTTGTCCAGCCCAGCAGAAGCCACTGCTCCTTCTTGCGGCACTGCTCCTGGACCGAGAGGGTCTTTGCTGACTTCGCGCACAGGGCCTCCAGCCAAAGGAGAAGCCACTTTTTTTCGTTCTTCCTCTGCTGCTGCTGCAGCGAGAGGGGCTTCGCTGGCCTCCCCCACAGGGCCTCCAGCCAAGGCAGATGCTGTGGATGCAGAGTCTGCAGGCTCTGCTGTGGGAGGAGGCACGCTGGGTCCTGTGGCCGAGCGAGCACTTGGTGCCTTGCTCACGGCTCCCTGGCTCATGGCTACAGCACGACGTAGGACTGCAGAGATGATGATCCGGGCTGTTTCATACAGATGTTCATCACAGGCACCGGAGGCATGTTGGTCGTGTCCCTATCTCTCGGCCATCGCCACAGTGCTGTGCTCACTGGGAGTGGGACAGGCTGGTGGCTTTGATTCTTGCAACACTGCTGTGGGGGGAGGCGTTTCGTTCTGCCAGCGAAATAGCTGATGGTTCATTGTCCATGGACTTTAGTGAGCCATGAGAGGTGCTTTTTGGGTGTTCTGCTTCTTGTGCTGCAGCCTCCCTATCCGCGCTGCTGGCTGAGCTGCCCTCTTCCTGGGGAACGTCCTGTGCATCCTGGCAGAGGCTGGGGAACCTGGGGTTGATCCAGGAGTTGAGAATGATGATCTCTTCCTCTTCATGCCATCTGAAAGGATTCCTTTATTTCCTGCCTGGCTTTGATCTTCAGCTGTGTCTTTTGCCCTTGCTTCTCACCCCTGCCTGGGCTGGCTGGGCAGGGGCTCTGCCGCCAGCCGTTGTTCCTTCATGTTCCTGGGGATCCTGGCAAAGCAGTGGTCCACCTGCTCTCCATGACTGTCTGGACCTCCACTGCTCTTGTTGGTGTCACTGTGCACCCTGTGTGTGCCACGTCCCCCAGGGCTGCTGGTATTGTGACGGAGCTACGTGAGCACAAGGAGCTACGTGACTCCTGAGAGCACGCACTTCACCTACTTCTAGCTCAGCCAAGTTGCTATTCTTTTTGAGTCTGGTTAGAACCACGGACTCCTAGTGACACTTGCATCTGGTTACAGGACTTTGCTGGCTCCCATGGCTGGTTACTTCAGCCTTCCTGAGGAAACAAACCTTGATCTTCAAGGGCAATGGCAGGGATTATGCTATAGCAGAAGGTGTTACATTGTGGAAATAAAAAGCAAAAATACCAACAAAATGTATTGTATTTATTGTATTTTTTTTTGTTTGTATTTATTGTATTTTTTTTTCTTAAAGGTTTCATCTTTGCTAGTAGAACTGTTGGAGGAGTCTTTAAGAGTTTAGAGAACTCTTTAAGAGTTCTCTAGCCATCTACAAGGTTGCCTCATTTCAGCTTGTGCTGTGTGAGTACTGACGGTGTTTTGTTCTTCCTGTTCCAAACATCTTTTATTTTTATTTCTTGTATTGCTGGATACACTAAGAAACATGGCTATGCTGTCACAGAGCCCGAACTGTTTCTTTTTCTGCTGATGCCTCCTGGAAATTTGATTTGGAAAATAAACGCCAAGCCCCAATTTAAAATGTTGAAATTAAAAGATTTGGATCCATACAAGTCCATGCATCTGGATGGGATTCATCCCAGAGTGCTTGGAGAGCTGGCTGACATCATTGCGGGACCTCTCTCAATTATTTTTCTATGGTCTTGGCGATCTGGAGAGGTCCCAGTAGAGTGGCAGCTGGCAAAAGTTGTACCAATTTTCAAGAAGGGCAAAAAGAAGACCCCGGTAATTACAGGCTTGTCAGTCTCAGGTCAGTGCCTGCTAAAATTAGGGAGAAGATTATCCTTGAAGTTATTGGAGAGCGCCTGGGGGACAGTGCAGTCATTTCTCCCAGCCAACATGGGTTCACGAGGGTTAGGACCTGTTTAACAAATTTCTTTTCCTTTAGAACAATTTTGATTTCCATGGGCAGGCACGGCCCGCAGATCCCAGGCTGCCAAGCCCAACGTGCGGCCGCCAAGCAGGCGCCAGCTGCCAGAGGCTGCAGGAAGGTTCCAGAAGCAGCGGCAGCAGCCCGCGCAGGGGCAGCCGCGAGTGCAGGAGCCGCTCCTGGGCTGCGGGCTCAGGGGCAGACGCCTGCCCCTGCAGGGGATAAGGCAAACCCAGAGCCCAAAACCAACCCCAAGGGTACTGCATCCCCAACTTTCCTAGGCCCTGGAAGCAAATCCCCTAAAAGCGGAGCAGTGGCGGCGTGAGCAGAGCCCCTGAGGCAACCGCGACTGTCTGAAAGGCAGGCATCAAGAATGCGGACATGTCAGAGAAGAAGCAGCAAGATGCTGTTGATGGTGCCACTCAGGCCTCCCTGCCCACGCTGCTGGATGAGCTGCCCTATGTGAGAAACACTCCGTAGCCAATAACTTAGGCTCAGGCGAGGATCTCAGTGAAGTAGTAATTTATTTGCGATTGCAATGGCGGGCGCCCCACAAGCAGGAGAGCGTGCCTACTAGTTCCAAAACACAGTTTATATACCTTTTGGTGACAGGACCCTCCCCTGTTTCCCCACTGAGTGAGTAATCCAGGTTCACAATCTATCTGATGCTTCACAAACAACACATGGCCTTCGGTTGCCGGCCTGTTAAATTTCAAATTTCTTTTGACGTTTTTACTGCTTGAAGGGGTAATGTTTCTTCACTTATCTGACTTGACTTAACACTGCAATTTTCACCTAATATTGTCCTAAGGAATCTGGTTGTCTGCATTTTACAAGGTCGCCTGCTAAGCTTTCTCATCACTGTAAGCATATCTCAGTACCACATTCCTTCCCTCTAAACAATGTAACTCTGCAAAAACAACATTTCTATTCCCACAATTCCCCCCTTTTCTTCTTCATAAACTGTTGATTTTTGCAAAACCTTTCTCTAAGGTGTAATTTGGTAGATTTCTTCTTCTTTGCTTTCTTTGCTTTCCATCTCCTCATTATCACCTTATCTGAGTAAGGTGGTGGCTTCATGGTCATTTGTTTCAGTAGTGCGGTTTCAGTTAACCACTGTACTAGTCCTCTTACACAGGGGATAATGCAGCAACCAATGGCTGTCAAAACTCCTACTACAACTGCAATCAAGGATGTAAATATGCCTACTTTTTCTGCCAATTCACTGGCAAGGGTGGTAAGCCTTTGAAGTGCTTTGAAGTGAGGCAGGATGCCATGGAGTATGAAATTCCCATTTTATTCCCAAGGCTTTTCCAAGTTTCCACTTGACCAAGGCCTCCTCTGAGAGGTACACAATTAATAGTTGATTCTTCCCTATCATTGTTTTTAAACCTTAGGCTTCCAAATAATTATTAATGCAAAGAATAAGATGTACACTACTACTATAATAAACTCCTCTTGGGAGCACTTCAATTTGTTATAGGTCTGTCCTTTTTAGTTACCTGTGAAAATAAAGGGTTAGTTTACAATGGTAAGCTTTTATCCTGCTCAGAGTCTGTTCCGAGATTTTTCTTTTTGATTTTAACTTTCAACAAGTCATCTGTAGGAACAACTTCCCAGGCGCTAGGGTCGGTAGATGCTTTCACTCCAGTATAGTGAGTCCAACCTTTTTCCGCAGCTCTTACAGCTGTTTCAGTGCTTAGCAGTACTTGGAATGGTCCTTCCCATTCAGGCCGAAGTTTTGATTCTTTCCAGGTGCGTATCAGGACCCTATCTCCTGCATGGAATGAATGTACTGGGAATTCCAAAGGCGGAGTTTGAGCCAACAGTCCACGAACCCTGAGAGATGCTAAGGAAGAAGATAATCCAGGCATATAATTTTTGAGGAAAATATCTTTAGTTTCAAAAATAGGTATCTCACCGTTTCTACCCAGGTATGGTAGTCCAAACAACATCTCATATGGTGAAACTCCTACATCTTTTCTAGAAGCAGTTTGAATTCTAAGAAGTGCTAAAGGTAAACACTTTGTCCAGGGAAACTTAGTCTCTAAAACCAGCTTTGACAGATGTTTCTTTAATGTCTGATTCATTCGCTCCACTTTCCCTGATGAGGAAGGATGCTATGGAGTATGAAATTCCCATTTTATTCCCAAGGCTCCCACGAATCCTTGTAAAACAGATGAAGGGAAATGACTTCCTTGATCTGAATCTGTATTTTCAACAGTCCCATATCTAGGGATTATTTGTTCCAGGATTACCTTTATCACCACACTAGCTGTTGCTGATGCTGAAGGAAAAGCTTCTACCCATCCTGACAAATGGTCAATCAACACCAGCAAGTACTTAAATCTGCCTACTTTAGGTGATTCAGTAAAATCGATTTGGATGCTCTGAAAAGGTTGAAGCCCTGGCTCCCGTCCGCCCAGGGGTTGTTTCCGTAGAGCCTTCTTATTCACTCGTTGGCATGTTATGCAACTATTACACGCTTGTTTAGCTACAGCGTACATGCCTATACGTATACATTTTCTTAATACGGTGTCACACATTGCCTGGACTCCCCAGTGGCTTCCTTGGTGTAGAACGGCTAACATTTCTCTCATTATCTGTTTGTTTACCATTTCTCTCCCATCAGGGAGAGTCCACCGTCCTTCGGACTCCTTTGCTCCTAATTCCCTAAAGGCTTCTATTTCCTTTTTACTGAATATTTGCTTTTCAGGTGGAGGTTTTATTTCAGGTACAAGAAGCAGCTTTGCTTCTACCTCTCATTGCAAAGCTGCTTCTTTAGCCTTTTCATCTGCAATCCTGTTTCCCCATTTAACTAGGGAGTTTCCTTTTCGATGTCCTTTCACGTGCACCACAGCAACCTCCTCTGGTAGTAACAGACTTTCCAAAATCTGTCTAATTAATTCTTCATGAACCAATTCCTTTCCCTTCCTGTTTACTAAGCCCTTTTCTTCCCATATTTTTCCAAATGCATGTACCACCCCATTTGCATATTGTGAGTCAGTATATAGAGTTCCCTGTTTCCCTTTTAATTATTTTAATGCTTGATTTAATGCATATAATTCACAGGTTTGAGCTGACCAATTGTTAGGCAGTCTTCCCATTTCTTCGACATTCCCATCCGTTCCTTCAATGATGCAATAACCATTACATCTCTTTCCTTGTACCACCTTAGAAGATCCATCTATAAACAATATTTCCCCTTCCTCTAAGGGCACCTCTTGCAAATCTAATCTTACCTTTGTCTGGTAATTTATTAAATGTAAGCAGTTATGTTCCGTATTTATTGGATCCTCAATTCCCTTTGACAAGAAGGAGGCAGGATTCAAAACAGACTCTGTAGTTATAGTTAAATCATCCTTTTCAATTAGTATAGCTTCATATTTTAGTATTCTGGAGTCTGTCAGCCACCTTCCTGCTTTCTGAGTGAGAATAGCCTTCACTTGGTGAGGGGTAGCAACAATCAGTTGTCCTCCAAAGGTGAATTTCCTGCTCTCTTCTACTAATAAGGCAGTTGCTGCTACTGCCTGAATGCATTCTGGCCATCCCTGGGATACAGGGTCTAATAATTTAGACAAAGACGCTACAGGTTTCTTTTTATCTCCCATTCTTGGGTTAACACCCCCAAAGCAGCACCCTCACTTACAGTTATAAAAAGATAAAATGATTTCTTTAGGGCAGGAAGAGCTAAGACTGGTGCTGTAATAAGGTCTTTTTTTTAAAAAAAAAAAATTTCCATTACTTCTTCTTCCTTTTTAATCCAGTTCAGTATATTAGGTTCTTCCTCCAATAATTTGAGATATAATTTCTCTGATTTCTGTGCATATGCTTCTATCCACAGTCTGCAATATCCAGTTCAACCCCCAAATTTTCTCAACTCTTTCTTTGTTTTAGGGAGAGGAAGTCGCACAATTCCCTGAATCCCCTCAGGGTTTATTCTCCGTCTGCCCTCAGAGACTAAATGTCCCAAATACTTAACCTCTTTTTCTACATACTGTAATTTATCTTCAGATACCCTTAGCCCGTGTTCTCCTAAAAAATTCAGGAGTTTATTGGTGGCTTCTTTTACCTCCGATCTTTCTTCCCTAGATATCAATAAATTATATACATACTGTAACAACATCACCCCTTCTGGAATCTGAAATGTTTCTAAAATCTTTTCCAATTCTTGCCCAAACAAATTGGGAGATTCAGTGAATCCCTGAGGCAAAGCAGTCCATCTATATTGCTGTTTACGACCTGTCTCTGGGTCTTCCCATTCAAATGCAAAAATGTATCGACTTTCAGGATCTAGTGGGCATGCCCAAAAGGCATCCTTTAAATCTATAACATTGAACCATTTGTGCTCATAAGGGATTTTACTCATCAGGGTGTAAGGGTTAAGAACCACAGGGTGGTGCTTTCATGTTATCTTGTTAACTTTTCTCAGGTCTTGTACTAATCGGTACGAACCATCTGGCTTTTGTACTGGTCAAATTGGAGTGTTATATGGTGACATACAAGGCTCCAAAAGACCATCTTTAACTAAAGTTTGCACTATAGGTTTCAGGCCCGTTTTTCCTTCACAAGAGATAGGATACTGTCGCTGTCTAACTCTTCCGCTCCCTTCTTGAACAGTTATCTTTAAGGGAGTTATGTTAAGCCCTCCTCGATTTCCTGCCCTTACCCATACCGTGGGATTTATTTCTTTCTCATCATTTTCTGTTAATAATTTCATTGTGACTGTTCTTCCTTTTTCACAGGTCTTCAATCATAATCCTAATTTGACTATTAAATCTCTCCCTAATGTTATATATGGAGTGGTAATTCGTGTCGAGAAAATGGTTGATATTAATAAAGAAGGGGGAGATTTAGGAATGTGGCCATGGGGGTTGGAAAACCCCATGAGTGAGACAACATTAGACTCTTAACAATGAGGCCATCAGGAATATCAAAGAGTTTAGAGGGAACACAGGGTGATTCAGGAGACTCTGTGCAGTCTCCGGTTTCTTGTTCTCCAGCTGGTTCTCTTTTTCTCCAGCTGGTAAGGCATGGATGTTTCTGTGTGTTTGCTGTTGTTACATTCAAAGTTGTTTGACCAATGAAAAGTTGTTTTGAAAAGAACTGCTGTGGGAAGAAGGGGATAAGAGGGGAAACCGCCCTCAAGATAAAAAAGGCAGCACGATGAAGTTACATCAATAAAGAAGCAGGAAAAAGAAGTGAAGAGGAACAGGCTGGCAGAACGCAGACCAGGACGGTCTTTTGACACTTTGCTGTGCTGCAGGAGCGGGCTAGCTTGCAGCTTAACCTCCCTTGCCCCTGCTTTCAAGGGACTGGGAGGGTTTGGGGTGCATTGTCCCAGTGCATCCCAGCAACTCCTTGCACCTTCTGGCCGCTAGCAGCTCCTGGAAACTTCCCTCTCCGAGCTCTTGGCACCCTGATGGCTGCGTTGGCTTTCTGCCTGAGGAGCCCTGATGCCTTTGCTGGCAAGGGCATCCCTTCCTGGCCATGGTCTCAGCCAGGACTGTCTCTCCTGCAGAGGTTAGGCACAACGGATTTGGCCACATGGGACCGAAGAGGTGTCCTCGCACAGCCAGAGTCTGGAGGAGTCATCGTCTTTCCCAGGTGAGTGTGCTGCGTCTGCAGCCCATGGCTGGCGTCAAGGCCAGGGCACTGCAACTACTGAGTGTGGTGGCCTGGAATCACACTGCTGTCCTCTTCTTGCTTCCAGGATTGGGCTCTACATTCCATCTGGAAGAGCTGCAGGGGGTAATCCAGTTCAAAGTCCCGAGAAGCAGGCTGAAAAGAAGGGAGAGTCAAGGATGGGGGAAGACTCCAACAGAAAAGGTAACATGAGAGCCGTCATGCCCAAGACTCCGCCAAGGGTTTCTCTTACCAGCCCTCCTGTTGCCTCCTTACAGGGATGCCTACGGCTGACAAGAGCTAACTGCTCTCACGGCAGAGTCTCTCTCCAGCCAGATTCCTCAGGGTGACAGAGGAGGCACAGCTGGGCCAGGCTGCTGGGGGAAAAGACGCCTTATCCCCTGCAGGGGCAGGCGTCTGCCCCTGAGCCCAGAGCCCAGGAGCGGCTCCTGCAGTCGTGGCTGCCCCTGCGCGGGCTGCTGCCGCTGCTTCTGGAACCTTCCTGCAGCCTCTGGCAGCTGGCGCCTGCTTGGCGGCCGCACGTTGGGCTTGGCAGCCTGGCATCTGCAGGCCGTGCCAGCCTGCAGCATGGCATTGGCGGCCTTGTTGCCGTCCCCAGGGCACGGCTGAAGGGGATATTGTGGGTTTGATTTGCAAGGACGGGGAGAATTTGGGATGCAGTATCCCACTTCATGCGCAGGCAGTTCGCACTGAACAAGGTGGGCTTTGCAGCCTCATGCTGCCCTCTTACTCCGCTCTTTCCCAGAGCTGCCACCCCACAGAACGCACTTGTGGACCTGAAATCGAAGTCTCTGCAGATGGCAGCAGTGCCTATGAAGCAGCAGCATGTCCTCATCCCTCACCCCCCAGAGGAGAACACTGAGGCAGATCCTGTGAGGAAATCAATGCCAAGCAAGTGTGGGCCAGCTCCCACAAAGGCCAGGGAAAGCTGAGCTGCATCAGGCTGCCCGAGGGATCCAGCATGCGGGTCGCTCAGCTCTGGGCTTTGGCTCTCCATCCCCTGGCTGCTTCGGGGTCAGGCAATGAGCATGGAGATGCCCTGCCTCCAGCTGTCGCCCTGCAGACCCAAAGTCCTGAAGCTCCCCTGCAGCTGACAGTCACACACCTCGTGTGGAAGGGAGCTGTGCCCACTTGTCCTGGGACCAGGGGAGGCCGAGTTGGCGTGTTAGGAAACAGCTGGGGAAGAGGAAGGAGGCCCTGCAGGAAGGCAGGACCAAGAGCAGAGCTGTGGACATCCCCGGGAAGACTGTGGAGGAGCTCCCGCTCTGGTAGTCCTCTGCTGCAACAGCCTTCTTTCCACAGCCCCTTGTTCAGTGAGGCCTCTGGGCTCTCACTGGCACCCTTCTCCCTGAAGGGAGCAGGGAGTGTCACTCAGCTCTCCTCACTGGAGCGGAATCTTGAACCTTTCCAGAGAATCACAGAATGGCTTGGGTTGCAATTGATGTTAAAGATCTTCTATTCCCTCCCGCCCCCTGCCATGGGCAGGGATGCCATTCACTAGAGCAAGTAGCCCAGTGCCTCATCCAAACAGGTCTTGAAGACCTCCAGGGATGGGGCATCCACGGCTTCACTGGGCAAGCTGTTCCAGTGCCTCACCACCCTCTGTGTGAAGAAGTTTTGTGGCCACCAAGGAGCAGCTCTGACTAGCCTTCTCTTTTCCTCCTGTCAGGGATGCCTCCTGCTATTAAGAGCCGGCTGCTCACACCCCAGAGTCGCTCTCCAGCCAGATTCCCCGGAGTGACAGAGGAGGCACAGCTGGGCCAGGCTGCTGGGGGAAAAGAGCCTTCTCCCAGGTGAGGCTGGGGGGCAGCTGGAGGAGGCAGCCCCTGGGCTCTTCCCCTTGAGTCAGCGAGCGGCTTTCCTTGGACAGGGGGACTTGGCCAGCTCCACAGGGGTCCCGACACATGTCCCACCCACTGCCCTTTCCTTGCTGGGCAGCCGTTTGCTGAGCAAAAGCTGTAGCAGCAAATCCTCCTCTTGTGTGCTTGCAGAATGCTGACAGCATTCATTCAGGAGAGCTCCTCGAGGATGGGAGAAGAGGGTGTAATAAATGGCTCAGTCTTCAAAATAGGACTATAATCAAAGTTTACAATTTATTAAAGGAATAGAGGTAAGCAAACAGCGATGGGTGCACTGGGAGTCTCTGCTCCACCAAGACACACACCAGTTACATCAAGCAGCTGATTTGTATGCTCCTAGGCTGATACATATTCATTACTACTTCTAAATAAAACAGGGTTATTATAATTAGTTTCTGGAATCCCAACTGGAGCATGTGTATCAGTCTCCGGTGGTCCCTCTGGGGGTCTCTGGGGGGTCTCTCGTGCTGAAGGCTCATAGTCTTCCTCCCTCTTGTCCTTCTCCTTTGTCCAACTTGGCTGTATGTCAGAGACTTGTGCAACATCCCCTGCAAGCTTTGTCTTTTAGTTGTTCTTCAGCTCTCGCCATCTCCTTAATCTCCTGGCCAGATATCAGACTTGCATAGTGTCCCATGCAATAGTCATAATAGCAGTTATTCTGAAACCCCCCAGATATCAGAGACTTCAAGGAAAAGCCTACAAATGCATTGCCCTTCAAGCTCTCTATTGACACGAATTGCTAAACCATTCCTTTGCAAGATACGAGAATTGTATACATTAACCACTCTGTTCTTCTTAGACTTGTGGTTATACAAGGGTATGTAAGACAGAAGGTCACATTCATCATACCATGCGGCCCTAGCATTGTTCCATACTGACACAAATCAGATGAACATATCTCACAAGGGGAAGGGCAAGCGCTGTGCCGCAGCCTGGCCCCAAACTCAAGCCCCTGCCTGCGAGGCTCACCAGAGAGCAGGACAAGTAGCCACTGCATCTGTGTGCCCATTGCCGGGCTGTTTCACGGGTTGCCTTTGTGGAGATTTGATGTTTCTCTCTAATCGTTGCATGCTCAGCACAAAGCATGTTTTTGCAGGCATTGCTCTCCTGCGCACACTGCCAGTGTACAGCCAGGGAAGCAGCTGCTGCAGCAGCTCAGAGCAGAAGGCCACGGTTGTTCACTCACCCAATGCAGCTGCAAAGGAGCCTCCATTTTTTCGGGGAACTCCAGGCCTCTGGGTACAGCAAGGGACAGGGTTCCCCTATCTCTGGTTCTCTCTCTCCCCTCTTTGCTGGGAAGGTCTGGATGAGGGCCTCTACTTCTCTGATTTGGCAGGTGGATGCCACAGCTTGCACCACGGCTTCTCCTTGGGCCAGACCTCAGAAAAGAGACACTGGTCCTCGCAGAGAGCTGCCGCCTGCTGGAAAAGTAAGACCAGGTTGTTGAGCAAAAGCTATAGCAGCAAATCCTCGTCTTGTGTGCTTGCAAGATGCTGGCAATGCATCAGGTGAGCTCCACAAGGATGGCAGAACAGGGATAGGGTTGTTACAAGGGTAGTGCTTCTGAAGATTTGACGTTTCTCTAACCACTTCATGCCCTTCTCCCCTGCAGGAAATAGGCTGCCTGTGCCGTCAGCTGGGGGAAAGCCATAGAAGGCAGCCCCAGAGCTCTTCCCCTTGAGTCATCGAGAAGCTTTCCTTGCACGCAGGGTCTTGGTGAACTCCACAATGGGCCTGACGCATGTCCCACTGACGGCAGTTTCCTGCCTGGGCACCCAGCAGGTGAGCAAAATCTCTTGCAGCAAATCCTCCTCTGTAAGATAGCCAGTGTGGTCCGCCTACCTGGGTTGTTAGAAGGGAAATGCTTCTGGAGATGTGACATTTTGACAATTATTGTGCCTTCTTCAGTGCCTTCTTCATGATTAAAGAGGAGCTCCCCATGGTGGGCTTTGAGCTCCTTGATGTACAGAAGCCCATCTTCCAGGTTTCAGAGACCTTTGCCAGTATTCATGGGCTCCCTTACAAGAAAGAAACTTTTCCGGGTAAGAAGAGAGATGAATGTCAGAGCTCCAATGTGCAAGGATGTGGGCTGCATGGTCAGCTGCTGCTGGGAAGGCAGTGGAGGGGTTACACAGCTCCTCCAGGAGATCCAGAGAAAAGCCTGAGTACCTCAGAAGCCAAAACCTGCCAATGCTTTGCACCTTCTGGCAGGCAGCAGCTGCCGGAAATGTCCCTCTCCATGCTGTTGGCACCCTGATGGCTGCGTTGGTGGTTGACTTCTCCTCTTGGCATCTGGCACAGCTGCAGGTGCAGAGCAGCAGCAGGGCATCAGTGCTGGAGAGCCCAGCAGCTACGCAAATGTGACTGCCCTCCTCTGCAGGCCTGTGTAGTTACTTTGCTCCTTGCTTCTTTTCCGTAAGGTGTAATTCGATTTGTTTTCCTGAATTATGCCTGGCTGTCCTTGGACACAAGGGCACATTGCAGTGCTGCATTGGGAGGGCCTTGTCCTTCTGGGTCAGACGCATCTCCTGATGAGGCACAGGAGTCTGGCCTCTGCACAAAGCCAGGCAGTGATTTACCAGGTGCAGGCACTCGCTGCGCAGCTTGTGCTGCTTGTAAGGAGGGGTGAAGATTAAGCCCTGCAAGCTGTGCCCGTGGGCTACTTTCTGCCTGAGCAGCCGCGATGCCTTCGTTGGCAAGGGCATCCCTTCCTGGCCATGGTCTCAGCCAGGACTGTCTCTCCTGCAGAGGCTAGGCACAACAGATTTGGCCACATGGGAGAGAAAAAGCATAGTCCCACATCCAGCTTCTCGAGGTGTCATCATCTTTTCCACGTGGGCGCGTTGCTTCTGCAGCCCTCGGCTGAGCGTTTTGGCAGCTTTTCAGCTCCTCTCCGGAAGATCAGCAGTGCCAGGGCTTGCCCAGTGCTCAGGGAGGAGCTGGAGGGAGACTTCTCCAAGCACTGTTTCCTCCTCCACTCCACACCGATTCTTGCTTGTTTTGGACGAGGGGGCATTCTCTTTGTGTAGCTAGGGCTGGGGGAATGTCTATTCCCTGCCCAGCCCACAGCAAGCCCCTCTCAGATGCTGGCACCAAGACCAGCACCTTACAGCCCTAGAATGTGGTGCCCTGGAGTCACACTGCCTTGGTCTTTCTTCCAGGATTGGGCTCTACATACCTTGGGGAAGAGCTGCAGGGGAAGGGTCTCTCCAAGCACCCAAGGGTTCTGCTTTGGAGAAGAAGGGAGACACAACGATGGAGGGAGAGTCTACCAGAACAGGTAAGATTGACTCTTGTAAAGCTGACTCCACAAGCAGTAAGATTGTAAAGTAGGTATGTTTATGCAGCACTGGGCGGCACGGGGGGTAGTCCCACCAAAGTCGTGCGCCCCTAACACGGCAACTTGCTTTGGTTATATGCAGTAGAGATTTACATATGCATGAGGTTTCCCAGTATGCCTATACATATTCATAACCTGTCCCCGCTTAGTATTAAAATTAGTTCCAAGAAGTCATTTCCATAAACTCCTCCCTTCTGCGCTTGCGCGGTGCCTTCTGGTGGTGGGCACTGAGGGTCGTGAGGATGAAGTGAGATGTCTTCATCAGGGTTGAACTTTTCACCTCGTCTCCTTGCGCATGCTCTCTGAGGCCTTGGTCATAATCTGGGCCATAAAGTTGGTTTGGTCCAGTTCTCCGGGCCTGAGGGGCTCCTGTTATCTGGACGCCTTGCATGTTTGACATTTTTTATCTTGTCCTTTTAAGAACAGTGCTCCTTATCTCTGAGCCCTTGATCACAGTCCGAACCACAAGGTTGGTTTGATCTGGTTCTTGGAGTCCCAGGGGCTTTGCCAGTATTTATGGACTCCCTAAAAAGAAAGAAACTTTTCCTGGTAAGAAAGGAGATAACTTGCAGGACCCCCACGCACGGGGACTTTGGCCTGCATGCTCAGCTGCTGCTGGGAGGCTCAGGGAGCGAGATAGGGACAGCAGTGTGACGGGATGGCACCGAGAGCACCAGGATGAGGAGAACGGTGCTGGAGCGAGTCGGCCAGCTGGCCCTGAGCCCCTCTGACCTGGACACAATTATTCCCAAACCTGGGGTTTCTCCATGAAGAGCCCACCCCCAGGACAGCAAAAGCCCACGTGGCCCTGGCAGTTCTGTGCCCAGAGGCACAAAGAGCAGCGCGGCCTAATTCAACCTGGCTGTGCGCAGCCAGGAGCTGCCTCCACCGTCCCTCCATGCGGACAGGCTGCCGGTGCGGTCGTGCCCAGAGAGCGTGCGTCACACTGGCAGCTGCCACACGGAGTCGGGAGCCCCAGGACGGTTCGGTCGAACATCGTTGGCAGCCCTGGCAGCCTGCGATGAGCAGGCAGCACTCGCAGGAGGAGACAGGCAGGGCATTACCCTGGCAGGCTGAGCCCCGCTCTGCATGGGCAGCTGCCAGGGCGTGCCGGGGGCCGCTGCAGGGCAGCTCACAGCAGCACTTCTAGCAGGGACACGGAGCAGAATGGCAGAAATGGCCCAAGTAACTTGGCCTTTCTCCTCGCCTTCTCTTGCAGATGGAGAAGAAACTGCCACACCGTGGGTTGCGGGGCGCCGAGAGAATCCAGCTGCCAGCCGTGCCGACTTTCCCAAGGCTGGCAGCGACTCTCAAGCAAGTGCCTAAAGCAGAGACATCATCATCTGAAAAGGCCACTTGCAAGCTGCCCCCTCTGCAAGCAGCAGCCTCTGCAACTTCTGCCAGAGGAAGAGCAAAGGCATTGGGTACAGAGGCCCTCAGCCACCGAGAGCTTCTGCCACCTCTTCCATGCGTCTCTGCTGAGAGGGACAGGGCAGTGAGGGCAGAGAGGTGGGAACGTGTCCCACACAGCCCTGTGGCCCCTGCTGAAGATGTGGAGTACTCAGTACAGCCCTTCGTCTGCACAGGCATAAGAAATGCTGTAGCTGAGAGCAAGGCAAGGCTTGCTCCATCAGGCAGAGGTCCCAGGACCACAGGCCACAGAACTCCAACTCTCCCCACAGCAGTGCCCTGGCATTTGAAGAAGAGCCGGCACCCTGCCCCACACAGCCCCACCGACTCTTTTACGGTGCTGCAGGACACAGCACTGTCTGTTGTGTCTGAAGCCATGTCAAAGACGATGGCTAAAATGCGGCAACAAGGCCAACGACCGGCAGCAATGGGGGACCCAGTGACAGCAACAACATGGGCAACACATGGGGTGCCCAGTGACAGCAACAAGATCAGCCGGCGTCCAGACTGACATGGAGAGCAGGTGGACCGCTGCTCTGCCAGCGTTCGATTGTCGGGGAGGTGCAAGAAAACCAACTGCCAGCAGAGACCATGCACCAGCCAGCCCAGGCAGGGTTGAAAAGCAAGAGCGAGAGAGAGCCCAAAACATCAAACCCAGGCAGGGGAGCAGCAAGGAGGGGACAAGCCAGGGCTGAGGCAGGAAAGAAAGCGGTCCTGTGGGATGGGACCAAGAGGAAGAGATTGTCGTCATCAACTCCGCGATCAACCCCAGGTTTCATCACAGAATCATCACAGAATAGCTTGAGTTGGAAGGGACCCTCTTCCAGGAACCACAGGCTTTTCCCCCGGAAGAAGGCAGCTCATCCAGCACCGTGGACAGGGAGGCCGCAGAAGAAGCAGTAAACCCAACAAGCGCCTCTCTTGACTCATCAGAGTCCACGGACACTACACTGTCAGCTGCTTCCCTGGCAGAAGGTCCTGGGGAAGAGAGGCACGGCACGCCTCTCACAGCACCAGCACCAGCACCAGTACCAGCAGAGAGGACGCCAGCAAGTCCTCTATCAGCCCCTATTTGCGAAGATGAGGGGTACAAAGAGAGAGAGAGAGAAAGATCAAAAGCTGCCATTTGGCCGGAGTCTAGTGGTGAAAGCACCAACAGCAGGGAGATCAGTTCTGTTATCCCCCACACTCTGTATTTTTGAAAGTGCAAATAAAGGAGAGAGGTGGACAGTGATTTTCAGAGGGGTGGTCACACGCTGTTCATAGGTCTCTGCATAAATGCCTAATAAAATGTTTTTGGATTTCTTCGTAAAAGCAGCTGTTTTCTCTGGTTCTCAGGGAAGGTCAGAAGCCCTTTTGGCAATTAGTCAGAGGACCACTGTTTTATTTTTTTCAGGGAAAGAAAGCAAGTCTGCAAAATGAGTGCTGACTAGTCCTGCAGAATGGATACTAAAATGCAGAAATGCTTTTGGTGTATTGTATAATAAACATCATTAGTAGAACAAGAGAAATGTATATGCTGAGGACTGCTTGATTTTTTTGCTGAAATATATGCTGTTGATCAGAGCTACGGTCAAGATTAGCAGACAGCTTTGCAAATAACCAGATTGTACATCTAAAAGATGTGGGATCTCAAATTGGCAGATCCTTCAGAAAAAAAATCTGATTGAGAATTGAATATTCCTTCTCCCCACCTGCCTGCCCCACAGATTGTCTTCCATCCAGGGTTGTTCTTAAAGTTACAGTTTTGCCAGTATCAGAGAAGCAGTAATTCCTAGCTGCAGAGTTTCTGGAGCACAGAGCTCCTGCTCCCCCTACCAGTACATCTGTGCGATGGGAGCTCAGGTACAGCAGGCAGTTTGCAGAGACTGGATCACTGCAGCCTGACTGCAGGGCGTTCAGACTTCTGCTATTTCAGCTTTTTGAAGCCATTGTCCTATGCTACTTCCTTCAATGTCCCTGCTGCTGCCTGCACAGTGAAGGCTGCAATGGAAATCTGCCTCTTCACTTCTTCCCAGGCTTCCTGCTGGTCTGCTTTGCTTTCAATATCAAACATGGCATCATAGATCCCTGGGAAGGACTCGCCAGCGTACTTGTTGTGACTGCTTGGAGCAAAGATGACATGTCTGTGGGGAAAGGGAAAAATGTAGGTATACTAAGTAAAAAAAAAAAAAAATAACAGAAACCTCAAAAAATTATTGAGCAATTGAATGGTGATGGAGCTGGGAAATTAATGTGAAAAGAGGGGGGAAAAACTATGGGAGAATTATTGAGAAGAACAGATTCTTCAGAGTAGAAGTGATTGTATTGGAGCTGAAGTTGGCAAAACCATGGCTTATTTTTTTTAATTTTTATTTTTTTAATAATTAATAGTTGTAGATTTATTTTCAAATTTATTTTGTTCACATGAAGTAATGAAACACATTTATAGATGCAAAAGATGCCCCCCAACTCAAAATAAATACTAAAACTGTAATAATAGATGCAAGCACAAATAAAATGCATTTTAAAAAATATATATCTCTAAATGTTACCTAACACCCAAAAATAAGAACTGTAGAAAACAACCATTTCATTCTTCCAGAAGTGTGAACAACAGTTTGTCCTAGGAGGCTGGAAGTGTGATTCTCAATTCCACCTGCCTGAGGGGCTTCTGGCGTGGTGTGAAAGCCACCAGGCAGTGAGTCAGATGCACCCAGGCATCAGGAAAAGGGGGATGCTGAGAGCAAAGGTTAGGCGCTTGCACACCTGACGCTGAAAGCTTGCTTCCAGCAGGTGCTCCTAATAACTGCACAGCACTTTTATAAAGGATGTGGTGGTGCATGAAGTATTGTCCTTCTGCAGCCCTGCAGACTTGTACAGAGAAAACTTCAGTAATAACCAGTTAAGGGTTTAAGCTCATGGGAAGCGGCCAAAGCTGGGAGAGATGGGACTCTGCAGCACAGCTCGTGGGCCTTTCTTCATCCTGTGATCTCTGTGCTATCTATCCTGAGGAGAGAGGATACTGTCCAGTCTCTCTCTTCTGGACATCTCTCTTCACTACATACTTGTCCTCTTCCCTTTACTGTACTCCCTTCTTTCCTTTCTTTCCATAGAGTTGTTTATGCACTGAGTCATCACTTGGTAGAGATTTACAAGAACAAGGTGTAACAGAAGTAGTATCTATCACATACTCTCAAATCAAGTTCACAGAGTTATCAAGGCTAATAAAAATAGAGTGCCAGAGCTGAGAAGAGGAATTAGGCACTGTGAGGGTGGTGCAGGCAAAAAGTTCTCCTTGGAGATTATCAACAAAGTCTGCTACTCACTGCATTATACCTGAACCAGAATCTGTTGGGCTTTATAGGGCCTATACAGCAGTCCAACTGATCAGCCTGTGAGGATGGGATTCATCTGCAAAACCACAGTGCTTTACACAGTTAGAAAATTAGACAAGTTCAGAAAGTTGTTGCCTTACCTGTAAAACTTCCTTCCTGGTAAGCCAAGAGGATCAATGAAAGCTCTTTCTATAAACATCAGCTGATCGTTCACGATTCGCACTGCAATGGGACTGCAGAAAATGTAGACAAGAGACATTTTACACAGTAAGGAAACAGGACTGCTCGTTTTCATTCAAACACTTTTCCTCATCTTTGGACAGAAAACAAAAAAAAAAGTGATGAAGAATGTCTACATTTGCAAAAATATGAGGTTTTGCAAATGGAAGTAATACATGTTTTATTAATGCATTCAGATTTCTGTGTTAGACAACTCAATAGACACTTGTTTAGTATTAAATGGCACTAGGAGGATCCCACTTAACAGCAGGGACAGGAAGGCAGAGATTTAGGTCAAGATATCTATATTTTTACTGTCCACCTCCAAATCAAGGGTCCAAACTCTCTACAACATTCATACATACACAGATAAATAGAACAATGTTCTAAGGATGGGATTCAGTTGCCTAAACACAACCGCTATGTACCATACAAGGTACCAAGGAGCACCTGTCCTCCAGCCACTGCACCCAAAGGGCATGGGAGCCCCATAGGGCCCATAGGTTCACAAGCACCACGCAGGAGTCTTAAATACTCTGGAGCATCACCCTGTCTTCCTGAGGTGTGCTGAAAGTACAAACATTTGTGTCACCTACAGCACTCAAGCCAAGGTGTCTAAATACAGAGCGCAATCAGACTTAAACTTCCACTGCTACCTGCTTTTCCCTTTATTACAATAATTGTAATGACTAGCTGATACTTATAAGCTCTACAGCTGATACTATTCATCACTGAAAGCAGAATTAATCTTGGCAGATATTGCGTGTCTCAGAGTTCAAGGGCTCTGGTCCATGCTAATCAGACAGGCTCCTTGTGTAGTCACTGGAAAGAAAGAGCTGCCCTGGGTACCTGAGGAGATGTGATTAATTGCCCCTTCAAAATACAAATTTCACTCCATGAAATATAAAGGGAATCAGGACAAGTAATTATATCTTCAAGGTAGCTAAAAACTGAGCAAGATGAATGCCACCCCAAGGAGTGACCAGACATGCAGACTGCCCTAGGAGCAAGGCCCAAACTGACACAGGCTTTAGATGTTTTTTATTTTTAACTTTCTCTACCCAAAGGCTGATGGAGGGCTTCAGGAACACCCCTGGACAAAGAAAGGAAAGACCACAGGGGAGATTTTACTAAGATGGAGATAGATTTTTCCAGACTTACTCCTTCTTGTCAACTTTTTCAAGTCTCCTGTGAAATTCAGCAGCAGCCTCTGAGAAGTTCACCACAGCAGAAAAAAGAGCATCTAGACAAGGAAAGACTTTTTTGAACAACTTCAGAGGATCCACAGAGCCCAATATACCTTTCAGTTGCCCAAGGGGAGCAAAACTACGTCTGTTTTGCTGTTCCACTTGCATTATTTTGCTGTTACACCTGCATTAGTTTTCTCGTCTCTCCTAGAAGTTCAGATTTTTAGCCTCCATTAGTTTCCCCAGAGCAGACTTTAAGAGCTGCACTCCCAGCAGTAACAGACAAGGACAGAGTGGAACTACGCCAACAGCAGAGCAGGGTGCTGGATACGGCCTTCCCAAGCCCATGTCTTGCCTCTGCCTGCCAAGGAGAAGACGCTGGCATTGCAAACGGAAAACTCTGCTGTTCCCCTTTTAACATCGGGACATACTGCAGAGTTTAGGTTAGATTAAAAAAATAAATAAATAAATAAAAATAAAAATAAAAAGCCTGACATCAAAAATACCAGCTCTTCCAGCTGGCTGTGCAAAAGCTCTTGGAACATAATTTCCTATTCATATCATAACAGAAGAGTGTCCTATTGAATAGTATTGAGAAAGACATTGAAAAAAAAAAAAAAAGTCATGGTGGTGCACAGCCAGAGATAGGTAGGGTAAAGTAACCAAGCCCCACGCTTGCTAAGGTGCAGCCCACGAGGTGTCTGTGCCATGACCTTGTGCCATCCCCTGTGCTGCTGCTTGGCCTCCAGGATTTTGCCTGTTACACCTCACTCTGGGCAATACATGTAAGTCCCATTGCTTTCTTGTGCTCTGCCCCTGGCAGCATGTCCGAGCCACATGGGATAGCTTGGCCTCAGAAGCAGCTACAGATACTGTCTCCTGCTAATGACATCAACTGTGATGATTTTCCTGTAGAAGGGTCGATTTGATACAGACCTGGGAAGAAGTATCGATTTCTACAGCTAATTTTCATGGAACAAAAGGAAGGTGGATGGTTTGAGGAGGAGAACTTCTGGCCTTACCACAGCTCATTACATAGTTTCACAACTTGCACATTTTGCCCAAAAGTTTCAGGAAACTTTAGATAACGCAGAGTATCCTCTCTTTGCACAGGAACGTGGATTAGGTCATCTCCTAAACCCTATCCCCTACGGGGAACGAGGCCCTGCTGTGCTGGTAAACTCATCACACTATTTTAGAAATCACATAGGCTGTCTGTTCCCACGACTTCTGTTGAAAGCTGCTCTGCAGTCTCATCTGCTTTCTATTTCCAGCACACGTGTTTATCCATCACCAGCCCACACTTGCTTGTTCTTGCATTAATATTTTTCTTTAGTTTACATAATCAGAGGCACAGATTTTGCCTCTGCAACCTGTTTATGGACAGTGCTTGTCCACAACTGCATTTGCCCAGGGCAGTAGTTATCAATTTGGCAGAGGACAGGGCTGACATCATGGCTGTATAAAGGCTACAGATTATATTTCAGAAGCAGTAGGAGGGGATTTAAGAGAAAAAAGAAAGGTCATCTGAAAATATATAAGACAATTTGTGCTCGTGTTCATGAGCTATTCAGTGCTGCCACTTTTAGTTATTTTAAAAAATATTATCAATTTTATTTATTCATTTCCCCTACAGACCTTAGCTCTGATAGTATATTATTACAAGTACTATTTCATGTAAAAAAATAAATTAAAAAAAAAGGTTTCCAGTGTTCATTGTTGCAGAGGAGCAGCTGAAATGTGACTATAAAGGCAATAAAAAAAGCTTCATCAATTGTTGTGAAGGACAACTACGTGATTTATTCAGGCTTAATTAACAGCTTTCTGACATTCAGTGCTGTCAATAGGTAGTTCTGTGAAAATGCTGAGTGAAATGAATTTCAATTTGCAAAGTATCATAAAAGCTATCTATTCATTGTAATGCACTCTGGTGCAATAGAATATACAAAAAATAAAAATCATAGTTTCTTTTTAAAGAAATAAATTTGAACTGATCAGGCATCAAAGAAGAGACACGAAAATAATGAAAAGACTGGAAAAAAAAACTTGTAAAAACGGCCAAAGTGCCACGTCTATAAAGTTATTAAGGAGAGAGTTAAGTGATAGTTAGGGAACAAAAGCCAAAAAAAATAATAATAAAGATTGCTTCTAAAACATAATTGACATAAGAACAGAAGTATATACATCAGTTGGAAATTCATTTGGGCAAGTTCTAATTTGAAATGAGAAGGAAACACAATGAAAATAAATTATTTAACAGAAAATTTGGTAGCTGTTCTAACAGTGCAAAAAGAAAGTCCAATCTTGATGTTTCCCCAGATGATATGCTACAGTTAACACAAGAATGTGTTGAAATAAATCTCTTATAAATCTCAGACCAGATAATCCATCCCAATATGCTTCCTCTGTTCCAAGAAGCCTTTTTACCAAAAATAAAAAAATTAAAAAAAATGAAGTCTTTTCAAAATACTCAAGAACTTTCTGCCTAACGAGACTTAAATGTCATTTTAGTTTTTCCTAAGCGAGGATTTGATTTGAATTACTTCACGTTTCAGACAACCCAAATGAGTACTGCAGCATTGAAAAGCCAGTTTATGTCTCTAACCCATGGGTCCATCAGATACCATGTGGATTAGGACTGACTAAAAATTCTCCATGGTACAGAAACCAAGGGGTGAACAAGGCAAGGAGAAAGAAGAAAGAGACAGAGAGGAAAAAAAAATGATTGTGGAAACCATCCTAGTTTGTGATCCAGAGTACTCTGTCTCTTCCATTCTATTTTATGTGCCTCATCAAAATGTTTTCAAGTGCTCAGTGAATGTATTTATGCAGAAGTTGGAGAAGGGTTCTGTTACCTAAATGTGGTACCAGCCACTGACACAGATGGTAAGCAGGTTTCCCAAGGTCAGACAGACTAAACCTCTGCCTGAGGAGGAAATGACACCTGCATCTCCCAGGTTTCAGACAGTTGCCCCAAACATTTAACCTGTCTTCTTCTTTTAAGCAAGAGAAAATAATCTAGTCCGGGGTGAGAAGCAGGTCAATACTATTTCTTTGTTCTGCATTTGATTGTGGTTCATGACTGCTCGTGAGCAGTGTAATAATGAACATAATAACATGCATGAAAATTATTTTAACTCTCTCATCTGACCAATAACGTGCTAATACTGTGTTAGGTTTAGAAATATATTTTTAGAAGACTTTTCTTTATTATGATGGAAGAACTGAAACAGAAAAGGAATTCAGTTTCAGAGAGAGGACAGATATATCATGTCTCTGCATAATTCTAATTAATGCACTCAATAAATTCTGCTGTGGCTATTACTCACCAAATGACACTTTGTAAGTTTTCAGCTGTTCTTCATGTTTCTTGGCCAGTTTATAAATTCTATCGCTATATCCTTTTAAGGCTTCTCCGTAATCTCTACAGTCGAATGGAATGATCTGGGAATCTGCAAGTTCATAAACCAGTTTGCCTCGTAACTTGGCAATTGCTAGCTGTTTCTTGAAGGTGGGGTCATAAAATTTTTCCACTAACTCAAAGGTCTCATACACAGTGTGATAAACAGGATAATTGCTGAATTTGTCTGCTTTCTGAAAAAAGAGCAAGCAAATTTGTCAGTGCCATGTATTCTAACTGCAGTTAAGGGTTTTATTGATGGTATGATATTTTGCACAGCATCCAAATCAAAAAAGCTATTTCCTACAAAACACAATTTGCTATCCTTCCCATTTTTGTGTGTTCATCTTAGGATAATGAAACAACCTGAATCCATGGACTGTCACACACGATTAAGTGAGCAGGCTTCCTTCTCTCCATCTAAACAGACCTGACTTCAGTTCCCTTGTAAAGAGAGTGCCTCCATGGAAAGTGAAATCAGCCTGCAGTTCTCGATTGCAGAAATCCTGTCATGGATCCCTTTTTATGTCGCATGGTTTTCCAAACAATATCAAGGAGGATGTGTATGTTAAGGGGACTACTAATGGTACCGTGGAATGAAATACACACCCCCAAACAGATTTTGTAAATATCCTTTTCAGTACTTGACAGCCTATAAAATAAACATATCACTGTAATGTTTTATTCTCCAAGCTAATAGGTTTCTTATTTAATTAAAAAATGGCACTGATGTACAAATGAGACAAAAAAAAATGTTGAAGCTTCTTTACTAATTATGAATAAATGCTCTTAAAAGATGACTGCTCAGCCCTATCAAACTCCTTCAAGCAATCTACATGGCTTACCCTATTCTTGGTGTAACGCACTCTGCCCGATGCAATTCCCAGTCGCTGGAAGTAAACTTCAAAATCACTGCCTGATCCCAGTTTGTTTATTCTACATGTAGAAAAGACAACATGTCATAGAGGAAGTACTTATTTTATAATATGATGGTAATTTATGCAAAATGTAGATTTTCAAAGAAATGGAGGTCAAGGCTTCTGAAGGGCACACCAGGGACACTCATAAGATCAGAGAGTAGACGAGCAGCAAGCTTAATTACCGTAACTGGTTTTATTCTAACACACTAATCCGGTATCCAATATTACTGGGAGAGTCATTTAAAGGTAGCGACCCTGATTATGACACTGGCCACATTAGGAAAAAAATGTACATAGTATACACAAGAGCTGTAGATTTACATCAGATAAGCCTCTGCAATCTTAAAATATTAAACATCTATTTCCAAACTAATAAGAATTGCGAGGCAATATATGTAAAGACAGATGTGTTTATATACTCAGCATATTCAACAGTACAAAGACTGGTAAATAATTTCCACAGTAGAAGATTAGCATTTATTACTTACAAGTAAATATTGCCATCTGCTGGGTAGGTGTGGCAAGACAGAGGAAAAGAAAAACAGTAATAAAAACCTGAAATATTCTCAGTATTTTCAAATATTTATTTGAGTTTTATATTAAGTTTTAGGGTTAAATATCTAGCCAGAAGAATAATTGGCATTTCTCAGATAAAATAAATAAATAAATAACCCAGCTAAAGCTTTCCCATTAGTATACATTTCTGCAAGAAACTATTTGTTTCAGCTGAGGATTAGATTTAGTGGCTTTTTCAAAAGGAAGAGATCTTAGTGAGTCTAATGAATCTAGGAGATCATATTGCCAAGGCTTGCAAGATGATAGGGTCATACATCCAGAACATTTGGGTCAAATCACACAAGGGGGCAGTTCTACTCACCTTATGGGGGTATAAGGTTTAGCCTTACAGTCACAGGCTTAAACAATGTTTTGAAGTTTTAATACTTTCAAATAAAGATTTGTAATGTACATCCATTACGTAAATAAAAAAATAATTATCATAAGAGCTTTTTCATTACTGTTCTAGGCAGTTTCTTTCAACAGAGCATTTGCTTAGCCTAACAATAGTATATTATCTCATCTAGAAGGGTGACTAAACTACACTTTGAATTCTTTCCCTGCCCTTCATTTCCATGATTGCTCTTCTATCCATAAGAAGCCTTTAAAGAGTGTGAGGTTTCCTCTTGCATCTTTTTTAAAAAGGTCATACCATTTTATTTGATTTTAAAATCAAATATTGTTGGAGACACCACGTACTAAAAAGTTGCTGTCATCAATAGCAATACATCTTGAAGAATTCTGTAGAGGAATTGTGCTATGATATGATTAAAATATTGGGAAAATAAAAGCAAATTAACAACTTACCTGGGATAACTATTATTTTCAGGTGCAGGGTCTTTCACAAGCCAACTCTCATAGAGAGACTTCTTTTCATAACCCTCATCAGGGCTTGAGATCTGGAAACAAAAAGATTATAATCTCACTGGAAGTATCTCTAACTGAAATCAGTGTTAAAGGAGACATTTACAGCTATCTGCATCATTCTTAATAGCATTGCTGTATGCAATGAAGTACACATAGTTCATTTACATTTCTTCTATGCAGTTATGGATCCCAACCGTAAAGAGCATCTGACAGGCACTTGGACTCAATCACGGACAGTACAGCAAGGTACAGCTGAAGAATACTGGCTTGAACCCCTCAGGTTTTGGAAGAAATTGGAAGAATACTTGGGATTTTTAGGATTTCTTACCACTTTATTATAGCCCTTTGTATGCGCATGCACAAGTACATGTAATAGCACTATGGAGCTGCTCCAGCAGCAATCCTTTCAGCAGGCAAGGGGAGAAGAGAGCCCTGAGCCATCACAAATTTGCTTCAAACAGCAACTACATTCTCTCAACAGGTTAAGCCTGAAATTTGCCTGCTCTTTGTTATAGGAATTACGTTAGAAAGAAGGGGCATAACCTGTCACTAACTATATTACAGAAGTGTCAGGGGAACTGAACCAAGACTGGAGCCCTGTTGTGCAAGACACCGTGTGTACAAATGCAGGTCCCACCCCTACCTTAAAAAAATTGAAAGCTATGTAATCATGAAGGGTAAATACTAGTACAGCCAAAATACAGCTGGGAAAACTATGAAGCAGTAGGAAATTAATTGACCAAAGCTGTTAGAAAATCTGTGGCAGAGTTACACATAAATAAAAACTCTGGCCCTAGTCTCTAGCTACACTTATCAATCTTTGTTAGTTATGGCTAAAGCCAGTATGGTCCTTTAAATATCACATTGGCTATCATGTGCAGAGGATTGGGATTTATTTATTTATTTTCAAAATACAAAGCATAAACATGCATGGTTAGATACATAGTTTCACAGTATTGTTGAGTCTTAAATTCTGCACTGAAAAATATACAGACTCCAAATTGAAAATCCTAGGAATTCTGACCTCTGGGGTTATGGCAACAACTACCAGGAAAAAAAAATAACAACTTTGTGAAGCAACCGTTTGACTGCTGTCATTTTCAGGGCACTTTGGTCAAGTTCTATGGCTTAAATTGAAAATGGCATATTAATAAGAGCAAGCTGAGCTCTGACATATGTGAGTAACAATACTCCATGCTCTGGCGGAGATGTTATTCTGACAGCTCTGGTCATGTCAAAACCATTCATCCTGACTTAGATCCAAATCTAGAATCAGCACAAGCTCACTGTTACTTCAAAGAAGACATGGAGTTCTTTAAATATAAATGCAATGTAAAAAGTGATGATGAGAAAAGGGGAATTGGAGTTGGACTATTGCAGATGTTGGCTGGTGAGAAATAATTTTGAGAAATCTAGCAGTCCTGCTGGGCCAAAAGAGATTGCCAACTTCTAAACATCCCATCTGTATGCTAAGGACTGCACTTAAATGCAGAACTCCTTGAAAGATGACACTTCATCTGTACACTACATTTTTTGATGAGAAGTGGTTTACAAAAAAACAAAACAAAACAAAACAAAAAAAAAAAAACAGGATGAGCAAAGAG
Organism: Anas acuta; assembly: GCF_963932015.1. Taxonomy (NCBI): domain Eukaryota; kingdom Metazoa; phylum Chordata; class Aves; order Anseriformes; family Anatidae; genus Anas; species Anas acuta. The sequence goes on along the minus strand of NC_088979.1, from coordinate 9,451,872 downwards.
CTCGTGGGGTTTATGTCAATGATTTTGGTCTAAGAACACATATTCCAAGTTTGGATGTTGGACTCTTTCATGTGAACAGAAATAACTTTCTTTCAGACATGCATAATCACCCACATCTGCACTAATGTTCTTTCACTTACTGGGCTTTCTGAATGAAATCCAATCCCATGCAAAAGCCTAATGCAAATCATAGGCTCTGGTATGTACATCTAGCCTCCCAGTGTCTTCCAAAAACAGCACTGCAGTCAGAATATTAAAACTAAGAATATAATAATTTCAGCTGAATCCTTCTAGTCATTACAGAATTTAGTTGATGTTTTTGTTTGTTTGTTCTACTTCTTATTTTAAGATTATTGGAAAAGACACAGCTTAGTAGAGGTATAGATCTCAGTTGTCTTTATAGCAAGCTACCTAAATACAAGCTGATCCCTCTGCAAAATAAAAATTCCATGTTTTACTTGTTACATTAGTTTCTCTCCCTCTTTTGCTAATTCAATTCACTGGAATTTGTAAAGCTCCAGAGAATGAAGATGTTTGATCCCTTAAATTAATTTTATTCTGTGATGCCAGAATCAGTGAGCCAAGGAAAATTTATGACATATTTCTAGAGTGTCTCTCACTCGTCTGTATACATGTTTTTATGTCACCAGAAATCATGGTCAAGGTAGAACTGGTCTTTCAATAAATGCCCCTTGGTATTCTTTCTCTCACAAAGTTCATCAAAACATCTTTTTCCTTGGGAAAAAATCAACAACTGCTATTAATGATCTTACAGGAAAGTTCAAAAGGGTGTGAGAGAAAGGTTTCACAGTCTGTGAGGCATGGTTCGCTGGAGGTCACCTGTGACACATCAACATCAGTAAATTAAAGATGGTTTGGAAATTTAAACTTAAAATTAAAATTTTCCTCAAAAAAAATATATATATATTTATATATACATATATATATTATGGTAAGGAGTGTCTTAAATGTATTTGCCAAAACAATGGAAAAAATAGTCTAAAGAAAAAAGGGATTATAAATGATATTTTTTGGATAGAGACAATACTATAGAAGAAAACTGCAAAAACTGTTTGAATGTGTACAGAAAGTAGAGGACAGCACTGGATTGGAATGCTGTTGCAGAATTCTACTCTGTGAAAGAAACATAAAAGAAAAAAAAATAGTTGTCTTTTTTTTTTTGTCTATAAGGAACTAATAAGAAAAAGAAAAAAGTCTAAGATGTTTCAGCAGTAGCGTTAAGGAACTCAAGCAATAGTCAGACTTCTCACTGACACCTCTCTGCCTTAAACTCAACCCCTTAACAAATGAAGCTATGAAGAATATGAATAAATAAAGTGTACTTCTAGGAGCTTTTTAGCAAGGAAACAACGTGGAATTATGGAGTAGTTGTCAGGTTTTCTGTTGTTTGTATTACACTTCTACTGTTAAATCTTAAATAACACTGAATAGGAAGATTTTCAAAAATGCCAGTCCTAAGAACTTCATATGGTATGTTAAAGGAAGTTTCCTACCCAAAGCCAGCAATAGTTGAATAGTTGACTTTAGATCAAAGAATAAGATGCTATTTCTAATCCAGAGCATATTTTACTTTGTTTATCTTTTGCAGAAAAAAAATAAAATTTGTATAGGTGAAACAGACTGCCCTGCAGTGTGCGAAGTGTGACAGCAGCTGACTGAACAAGCACAGCTTCTTCCCCTGCAAGGAAGAAAGAATATGACAAAAAGAGTTGATAAGAAAATAAAATGTAGAAAATGGAAGAAAAGCAAGGGAACAGCATAGATAAACTACCTCATATTCACATGATGGCATTTCCAGTGTCAAAAGAAAATGTACTACATGTGAAAATAGCTCATAATGAATGCATCGTATGGGAAGGGATACTCATAGCTGGAGCCATCCTACCAAGTGAAGTTTCAGTGCAGATTTCTAGAACAGACCAAGTCACCTAGGTTCCCTTAATAACAGAGGAAGAAGATTTTTAGAGGGTTCTGTATGCACGAGAGTAGACAACCACATTTGGGCACATAAATTATATCTACCCATTGCCTTTAAAGGGAGCCTATTTTCCTATTTTCCTTAAGTCAGATAGAGATGCCTTCACTTAATTGAGATGAGGATAGTGACAATGCCTCATGCTATGTGCCTCAGCTGGTTAACAACTTATACAGCCAATGAAATTTCATGCCTTAGTGTACCACAGTCCTTCAGCCTTATCATAATTCATGCTGAGAGGTGAAAGCAAAGGACAAGTGTACTACAAGGCCACTTGTCAATCAAATCCACACATCTGGCCTATTACAAAACCCACAAACCCACCCAATCCTTTCATATCTATCATTGTGTTTCAAGGGCTCAGTAAGAAATGGAGGACATTCAGGTAGAACCAATAAAAAATGGTAGCTTGCTAATGTGAAAAGTAATAGATTTTAGATTTTAAGAGATTGCATTTGAAATCAAAATGTGAAACACCATTTATTTCCTTGAACGCTTATTTTAGAGAATTGATTTTGCTCAAGTGTTTAATTATCTGGAATTTATTTATTTATTTATGGACTTATCTATATAGAATTATAGAGAAGTTCAGAATTATCTCTACATAGTATATTATAAATTGCAAATAATATTCCACTTATGTTAGTGATACATTTCAGCCTTCTTACAAATACTGAGGAACCATGAGCTTGGACTGTGTACCACTGAAGGGAAGTTTTGACACTAATTTTGGTAGGATTAAGATTCTTCCAGCATGGCTATAAGACAATAAGAATATTATACAATAATTCAATTTTATCCAATAAACCTCCAGTTTTACATTCTCAGAACATCACAAATAATAAACACTCTGATTCAGTACCTCTTTAGTTAGATTATACACCAGTCTGTAGAGAAGAGGGGTGCAGTCAACTCTTAATGTGTAGTTGCCTGAAAATGAAACACAGACACGGAAATCTTCCCCCACATATCATCAGCATCATCTTCCTAATGGGCTAGTCTTGCAGTCCCTTCTTACACAAACTTCTCCTTGACTCTAAGGCAAAGAATTTAGATCTTGCCTCAGAATTTATACAGAAACAGACTATTTAGTTGGTCACCTTGTAAAAGCTACTGCTCCTACACAACAGCAATGCATTGGTTATGGTACGTACACAGTAATGTAATGAAGCCTTCCCATAATTCTAGAATATGCCCAACTCTCCCTCATCTGCTACAAATCCTTGTAACTCACATGCTCCCCAAAGCATGTATTAAACAGAAGCAGTGGTAACATCCTAGAAAAAGAAATAAAAAATAAGTCAGTGCATTCAGGAACTGACATTTCCCTTGCAAAAGTTTTTAAGAAGCTTCTCAGTGCAGCTGTTTCTTCTTTTACCATGAAGAGGACATTTGTAATATTTTTTTTCAGATTTTATCTGAAAAAAAAAACAACAGGTCATCTGAGTAAGAGACTTGCAAGACTTTTGGCATTTTGTGTTTCAGTATTAAACTTCACCCAAACAGAAGGCAACAAAGCTACAGAGTAGTGTTTTCATCTACTCTCTTCTAAACATCCCCTTCTACCACCATGCTATAGCTTCTTCAGTTTACACCCATGAGGTTTCAACATTGCCTGGGGCTACGTTGAGCTCACTATCTACTCCCAAAGCTGTCAGTCACAGCAGCAAGAGCCCCATTGAAAAGAAACTATTGCCACTACAGTTAGGCTGTCAAGCAACCTTCTCTGTAGGCTACAACCATCCAACAGCAGCTAGGATGGACAATAGCAAAGGGGGGATGAGAAGGCTTTGATGTAATGAAAGACAAGCTGTCAGATAACACTGCTGCTGGGTTTTGACACTGCTTAAGACCTTTTGGCCATTCCTTGCATGGTGTGCACTCACAAGAGGACTTGACTGACAAATTCAGAAAATCCCATGGTGATGAAAAAATTACTAGGTAACATTAATAATGTTTCCAAAGAGGGTCTGTATTTGAGAACTGGAAATTAGAATTACATAAATGCCTAAAAGGATGACCCACTATTCTGTCATGGGTGCTAAAGGACAATCAATAGAAATAATTTGCTGTTCAAAACATGGCACAAGAAACACTGTAGAAAAAGCATGATGATAAACAAAATAATTCCAGAGTATATGGATGTTCTGGCTCTACAGGGGATGCTCAGAGTGAAGTGAAAGACGTCCAATATACTTAAAACAGTCCTCTGAAGATGGTGTTCTTTTTCTTTTCCAGCAGTTTTACTTTTACATTTTCTTTAATGCATAAAACAAGAGACATGTTTGAATAATTAAGATTTGGAAGAAAATTGTTAATGCAGCAGCATGTTGGCTGCAAATCAACTAAAAAAAAAAAAAAAGTGTTATGATCCATGCTGAGAATATGAAGCAGTTGTAAAGCTATTATTTCATCTGTGAGATCTAGGCATGAAATTCTGCTCCACTTTTTACACAGCATGTAAGCTACATAATTGAAGGAACAGCTCTACTCTCCTTATACCCCAACTCCAACTGAGCATTTAGAAACTGGGTTTGGCTTTTCTTTCCCTCCAATCCTTTTGTGACAGATAGAATTTTCAGCTGACATGAATAAAACAAGTTCTTAAATGTGCCTATCGATATCCATTTTATTCACACACAGTAAGCCCAAATAAGTTGGGTTTAACATGGGAAGAGCAACGCCCTAAGTAACATAAGATATGGTTCAGAACAGCTTCACAGGACTCTACTGACTATTATTTCAGCATAAACAATAGGAAATGAGGCCCCTCTGTAATAAAGTTCAGAATAATTTAAGAAGGAAAATGTCCTGTTTATTTTGATTTAGGTCACTGTGCTGCCTTCAGTTTTCAAAGTCTAGTTTCTAAGCATCATTCCTGTATGCATTCCTCTCAGAATCTGAAGGGCATAGTAAATTCCATAATGGGGGATCACTTTCTTGTGAACCACTCTTGAGAGCTCATTTTTCTAGGACAGTGTTGCCATAGTATGTAACTCCTTGCAGAGCCTTCTTGCTCATAGCAATGAACAAAGGTGACTACGCTGTCCCAAAGCAAAAAAATGTTTTCCCACCCCACAAAATGTAAGCCCAAGGTCTTGACACTATATGTCTTGAGACTGTAATAAATTGTAGTGTCTCAAGATACTGTACTTCCACAGTAAATTGAGCTGGAGCTGCAAACAGAACAAGGAACAGTCTGTTATATATCAAATCTGTAATTGTAAATCAAAGCTAAAGCAGTTAAGCACTTAAGCAGTTTTACAATTCAGACTGCTCAATTCATTAGTAAAGAACACTAAATTCTAGAGGAGGCATTCTGGCAGCCAACTGCAGCTCATGGTTGGAACTATTTGCAAGAAGGAAGCAACATGAAAATGTAAATTGTTCTCTCTACTTAATTCTGCATTTGGTACAGTTATGTTGAATGTCACATTATCTATTTTGCATTTACTAGCTCTGGATGCAATGAATAACACACAATAACTACTAAAGTTGACATCTGTAAAGTAAAATGAGTTTAAAAATAAGACATACCTTCTATAGAAGAATCTGTGTTGATGTAAGCAACTGCCCGTTCCTGGAGGACTCTGGCATTTTCCTAGGGTTGTAAAAGTGCAATTATTACTTTTCATTTAGTGACATTTAGTCAAGATATTAAGTATACTGTTTTTTACCACCTTACCTTTAAGAACCATGTCAGGATAAGTAGCACAATGTACCTTACTCATTATACTAGTATTTGAGGGTGGTTAATGATCTGGGCATACGAAATTCACTCTTACATCTGGGACTCAATTTTTTTCTAGGAACCACCCACAAAATAGAGGTCTGTCTGCTGCATCACACAGGAGCAACACAGGACAGGAAAATTAATGCAGAAGACATGAAATTGGAGGGAGTGACCCACCAGAGGGCCGTGCTGCCATCCAAAGGGACCTCAGCAGGCTGGCAAGAACATCATGGAGTTGATCAAGGAGACGTGCAGGGTCCTGCCCCTGGGGAGGAATAGCCTCAGGCCCCAGGACACGCTAGGGGCCACCCACCTAGGCAGCAGCTCTCAGAAAAGGACCTGGGGGTCCTGATGGGCACCAGGCTGAACGTGAGCCAGCAATGGGCCCTTGCTGCTAAGAAGGCCAATGGTGTCATGGCATGCATGAAGCAAAATACCACCAGCAGGCCGAGGGAAGTGATCCTGCCCCTCTGCTCAGCACTGGTGAGGCCATACCTGGAGTGCTGAATCCAGTTCTGGGCCCCCCAGTACAAGAAAGACCTGGGCATACTGAAGAGAGTCCAAGATCAACCACTTTTTGAATGTGCAAAATATGACGACTGTGAGCTGATCTAGAATTCCTTAATGCCTTTAATTCCCAGTTATTCATGTCAGATCCCAGTACTGAACTCATTTTTAACACAGATAAACTGGGTATCGCTGTCATTTCTACACTCTTCCATTTCAAAAAGGGATGAATCAAAGCACTGAATTTGACTGTTTTGAGTCAACCAACCATTGCTTTCATGCTAAATATATACACACGCAGGCTTAATTTTTTGAAAACTGGCAATTATGTTTGAAATTGATATTCTAATCACTAAGTGGTATTTTACTAAATCTTGGCTTTGTAATAGATATTCTAATTAGGTTAGTAACTGATATTTGATTCATTCGATTTATAACACCACACATCATTTGTAAGTCATGTGAACTGCAAATTAGATTGGTAAGTGATAACTCCAAAATGCAATTGGTATCTTTAAAACAAGAAGTAGAGAAGATTCTGGAAACAAACAAACAAACAAACAAACAAAAAAAGAAACAAATGAAGGGAGGAAGCAAACTTGGATATGCATACACATGGCCTTATATATGTGCAAAAGCTTATTTGCAACATAACGAAATTCTTTCACTTATGAGCAATGGAGATTGTTTATGCAACAAAAGGATGTTGCCACAGTTGCAGAGTCTTTTTGTTACTTTACCATCACAGAAAACAGGAAATATAGTGGGTTAATTTTCCTCAAGATTTAGTAGATGACAGATCTAGCAGCTGCAGAAAACACAAATGTAAGCTGTGAGGAAAATCTCTAGAGAAACTAAAATCTAATTTTGGTGTCAAGAGGAGGAATGCACACCACCAAGATAAAGCAAGAAAACAATAATATAAAAACATTGAGGTTCAGATATGAATGGTGTTTATGGCTTTCTAATCTAGTAGAGCTGCCATTGTATGAAATGCAATAGATGATAGATTACCAGCTATTAAATTATTAAACAAGAAACACTGCAGAACAGCAGTAGCAATACGAGAACAAGTATAAAATAACTAATTTATTCATGACATAAGAGAAACAGACCTTTTAAGTATCATGCTTTCATATTCTTCATAGTTAAAACAATTGTGAACAATTGTGTTTTGTTTTGTTTTGTTTTTGACATTATCTAAAAATGAACAGTTAGATAGAGAACAGAATCAAAAATAAAAGAGTAATATACGATTTGCTTTTGTCACCAGTGGAGCTCAGATGACATGAAGTTTTAAAGCAAATCCTTTAAAATCCCTCAGTAAATGACTTTTAAAATATTATAAATTATGCTTTCTTCATCTAATGTCACACAAACTGACAATAAGATGCAGAGAGTCTATTGCACCTGGAAACTAAATGGTTTATGGGAGTGCAAATCCAAGGGAAGAGAAATCACAGCTTTGTTAACAGAAGAATGATGGAATCCCTTTGGTATTGGGAGCACAATTCTGGTTTTCTCCTCCAATGTGTCATTTTGATATGTAATTTTGTAGTTTACTGAAATACATGCCAATAAATTAAAATAAAAATATTTAATTATTTTCTTGTACTGAATTTTAAAACTCTAAGTTTTCTAAATACGGCGTTGTAAATAAAATTCTAAGAACAAAAAAATGTTAAACCATTCAGTACCAATAAACTGATGTAGTTCACCAGAACTGTGTTTCTGTGAGAAGTTAGATAGGTAATTTGCATAAATATATGAGGGCCTTGCAGCACCTGAAGAGGAATCTGTTGTGCTCCAGTTTTAATTTGAAGTTACCGATTGCGGTCTAGTGATAGACACCATTAGGCTCTGCACCTTCCTGCAACAGATGTCCAAGTTATGCCTCACGCTATTCTTTATTTACCTCAGCCCATTCTGTGGAACCCAACAATCCAAATTCTTCTGCATCCCAACTAGCAAAAATAATAGTTCGTCTGGGTCTCCAACCTGCAATCACATAGTTAAATTTCAAAATTCAGCTCAAGTTAGAAAGTCTAGTAAAAGACCAACACAGTTAATTGAATCACTTTTAAAAATTAGCACTTAATTGATATAGCAGTAGAAAAAAAATCCTCTCTAAGCCCTTAGAGGAACGTATTACTACAGAAGAATTTCTTCCTAATGCACAATTTTCATTCTATACAACTAAAAGGTTAATCTTCTACTGATGAGGGACATGAGGGAATAAATTCAGCCGACTAAGATGCAATGATACACATGCAATTCTTCAATAAATTTGCATGTTTCATAATGAGAACTACAACTCTCTGCAGAGGTGAAAAGTTAAATCAACACAACTGCTTCTGGGAACATTCAGCATAGTCTCTCATTGTTGCTGTTTCCCATATCCATCACTTTAAGTCTGCAATAAATAAGTTACCTTCCATCTTCATTTTACCAAAACTCCGAACAACCTCTTGAAGAACAGCTGCGCCTGTAGTTGGATCAATACCACCAAACACCCAGGAGTCTCTGTGACCTCCAAAAATAATATATCTATCTGGAAACAAGCACACAATATCAATAATTACTTAAAAATGCGTTTAGATTATCTGTATTTCCATTGATTCTGCTAGTATTATTTAACATTTTTGTCAGTGACACAGACAATTGGCTCAAACACATCCTCAGCAAGTCTGCTGATGATACCAAGCTCTGTGGTGCGGTTGACACACTGGAGGGAAGGGATGCTATCCAGAGGGACCTGAACAGGCCTGAGAGGTGGGCCTGTGTGAACCTCATGGAGTTCAGCAAAGCCAAGTGCAAGGTCTTGCGGCTGGGCTGCGGCAATCCCAAGCACAAATACAGGCTGGGGGATGACTGGACTGAGAGCAGTTGTGAGGAGAAGGACCTGGGGGTGTTGGTGGATGAGAAGTTCGACATGAGCCAGCAATGTGAGCTTGCAGCCCAGAAAGCCAACCATGTCCTGGGCTGCATCGAAAGAAGTGTGACCAGCTGGGTGTGAGAGGGAGTTGCTCTCATGAGACCCCACCTGGATCCCTGTGTTCAGCTCTGGGGCTCCCAGCACAAGAAGGATATGGAAGTATTAGAGCAGGTCCAGAGGAGGGCCACAAGGATGATCAAGGGGCTGGAGCACCTCTCCTGTGAAGGTACGCTGAGAGAGTTGGGGTTGTTCAACCTGGAGAAGAGATGGCTCTGGGGAGACCTTACAGCAGCCTGCCAGTGCCTAAAGGGGGCTACAGGAAAGCTGTGGATGGACACTTTGTCAGGTGGCGCACTAGGTTTAGATTAGATATTTGGAAGAAATTCTTCACCCAGAGGGTGGTGAGGCCCTGGCACAGGCTGCCCAGAGGAGCTGTGGATGCTCCATCCCTGGAGGTGTTCAAGGCCAAGCTGGATGGGGCTTCGGGCAACCTGGTCTCATGGGAGGTGCCCCTGCCCATGGCAGAGGGTTGGAAGCTGATGATCTTCAAAGCCCCTTCACACCTCCAATCAGTTCTGTGACTCTATGATTGCATCCCTACTTGTGTCAAAAAAATTAATTTTAATATCAGCATTAGAAATGTATTTTTACAGTAATCTTCAATCATTCACTTAGTCTACTGAAGGGTATATACGAAGAAAATAAATATTTTATATATGTTTTTCCACTTAAAATTATTTCACGTGTATGCCCTGCAATGCAGTACTAACAATAGGATGTCAAGGTTTCAAATCATGATTAGTTTTCTATACTTCACATTGTGTAAAGATGTCTAAGAGAAAATGCATGCATGCTGTAATCCCATGGTGAAATAAAGAGTTATAAAATATTCTTTGACACCTATTGTTCTAGCATTCCTATTGAAATATATTATTAGGAATGCTCCTGAAAAAACATGTTATGGGAGGGACAAGACAAGCTATTAAGGATTTGTCAGATTCCAATATTCCAATGTTATCTGTATATCTTAAAAACTTTGTTTCTTGCAGCATTAGAACAATTTCACCAAGCACAAAATAAAAAAGGAATTAAAATTCTCAAGCACTTGATGCTCACCTGGTTCCACTGCTCCTCTGAGGACACCAATGACATTGTAAATTCGTGTTATTTTACTGTCTGTATGAACATGCATTCTGACTTTTCTGAAATGAAAAACAGTGTGGAGTAACCACCTCTGACTGAGAAGACAATAAAAAGTCACAGCTTGTAAGCCATAAAGTTTGTACTTCTGTATTGCTTTGTGTGTTCAGCATATCTGTCATGTTGTATCAGTGTCCTATTTTTTTTATTTCATATTAAACTGTTGATAGAAAGTGGCTTTAAAAAAAAAAACAAAAAAAAACTATTAAGCAGGCTAACCTCCAAAGTTTCAAACATTTACAGAATTTATTGAATTGTTTTTTATAGGAGTCAATTCGTCAATTGTACAGAAGGAAACTGAAAAGCATATGCAGTAACTAAAAATGTTTTAATATTTTGACCAAACTAATAACTGCAAAAATCAATATTTTATAAAGAATACACTGTGATTTTGTAGCACAGTTATGTGAATTGGTGTAAAAGTTGGGGAGAGAGTCACTATAAATAGTTTGCATGAATAAATTGAAATTGCTGTTTAGGACAGCAGATCAAAGTGATCAGGACTTGTCAAACAAACAAACAAAAAAAGGTCTCATGAAATGTTATAAAAAGGAAGGAAATTCAGGTATTAGAAGAGCTAAAAATAATGCAATATTCAGCTTCTCTTAATCTGTATTAAAAACAAAGAATCAAACAATGCTTATTCTGGGTCTGGCAAAACTCCAAATGCTTCACATTTGAAGCTATCTTTTCAGCAGCAAATCTGCATAGCTGTCAAAATCAAAATCTACTTCAGGACAGCTACTGGATTGTTGCCCAGAAAATAATTGACACTAGTGCCTTGAGCATGTATATACTTGCACACTTTTCATGTGCAAGCGACTGTCTACCTAGATTCAAAAGGCTCGCTTTGATCTAGAGTTACTCTGATAGAGAAGTATATGCAGGAATAGCCTTTATTTATAAAAACTGTGTCTCTATCAAGTATGAAGATGTTAAAAGTGCTTTTCAAAAATATGTCCCATGTATATGTTTTGTTGATGAATCATATTGTTTCTTTTCTCACTGTTGGGTTTTATTGCTCTTGAAGACATTCAAAACAGCACTTTAATTATGTCAAATATGCCTTCTTGTTTCTTTGTTTGTTTGTTTTTCCTACTTTATTCATTTTAAGCTGGTGTTAAAACACAGAAGAAAAGAGTAACAATCAATTAAGTCTTTTCGAAATCGTATATTAAGACACTCTCTTGTTCTACAGGAGGTAGAGCAGTAATAATGATGCATAATTTTTACACACCATTTGCTCATTGTTATTCACCAGTCCTCATGAAATAAAATTTTGTGCAAACTGAAACTGTGGGAGGTATTCCTATAGGAAAGTGATCTTGATCTTTATTTAACATAGCTTATCAGTTATAAACTAAAACGAATGCTATGACAGCCCCTGACAGCCAGTCAAATCCTTGACATCCAACTACAATCGTTACATGGCTCAGTCTGTCTGAGAGCAACTCTTAGTGCTGAATACCTTACCAGTTTTATTTCTCCATTAGAGTTGAAAAAAGAAAAAGAGCATACACACTATTGCTAATCCAAGTGTCAAAGTCCAGTTTCTCCCAAACAAGTTAGTAAGATATATGTGTTTTGTGCTCTTATGTCTTCTTGTTGTTAAGGGCTTTCTACCAGGGGGCCTACCTGCTTTGGGAAACAGCTGATGGACTCCCACATCATTTTGATATTTCACAGCTTTAAGTTCAAAGAAATACTGTGAGGCATCCAGTGGACAAGGGAAAAATCTAGGAGAGAACTACTGAATTGGCAGTACTTCCCTGTTGAACCTCTACATATTGGCTGTCCTATTTTCTCCTTGGTCATTACAAATGAAAGAATAATATAGGCTGGATATGTACCCTCTACATCTGTCTACCCACATGTCTATCCATAACTATAGCTTTGACCATTTATTTTCAAATTCTAATAATTATCATTGAGTGGTGCTCACCAAAAACGAAGTTAATTTTTCCATGGCATGGGAGTTGGAACTAGATGAACATTAACACCCCTTCCAACCCAAACCATTCTATGATTCTATGATAGTATCTCTAGATGTATTGTTTCACAGTCTTTGTCTTGCTGACATATTTTATAAATAGGTGAGTGTTAAAACAGACCTTGTTGAAGAGCTGTCTGCAAATCCTGGCCCTATGTTATAAGACACATTGAGACTTCCCTTCCAGCTGCTGTCTGGAGCTGCAGGTCCTCCCATTGAACTGTTAAGTGAAAACCAAGACAAACACACTTGACCAGTGGACTGAAAACAGAAGTTCCCTGAAGAGTTACTGTGCCTAAATCATGGTGGATTTACAAAATTCTTAAAAACATCATGCCAGCAACAGATTGTTTTGCATTTTCCATGTTTCCTGAAGTACACACTACTACAAAAGAACAATAAATACAAGTAACAATACAGTTAGCATAAAAATGTTAATTGCACATTTGCAGATATTAAATTCTGAAGAGAAGAAGGGGACTGATGTATACTCACCGTAGTAACACTTCTGCGTCATGATATCCAATGGGATGAACTGGGATCTTTGGAATCCCTACACCCTCTTTAAGCTTGTATCTGAAAGTGTACTCTGAGAAACCAGAACAAAATGTCAAGTTTATAGCATTTTTATCAGCTTCTATCAAAAATAGGTGCACAAGTCCATGGGGCCCAATGAGATACATCCACAGGTCCTGAGGGAACTGGTGGATGTAGTTGCTAAGCCACTGTCCATCATATTTGAGAAGTCGTAGCAGTCTGATGAAGTTCCTACTCTCTGGAAGAGGGAAAACATGACTCCCATTTTTAAAAAGGGAATAAAAAAGAAGACCCAGTGAACTACAGACCAGTCAGTCTCACCTCTATGCTTGGCAAAATCATGGAGCAGATCCTCATGGAAACTATGCTAAGGCACACGGAAAAACAGAGGTGATTGGTGACAGCCGACACGGCTTGACAAAGGGAAGATCATGCCTGACAAATATTGTGGCCTTCTATAATGGGGTGGACAGGAAAGGAGCAACTGACATAACCTATTGAGACTTGTGTAAAGCATTTGACGCTGTCCCCCATGATATCCTTGTCCTTAAATTGGAAAGACATGCATTTAATGGATGGACCACTAGGTGGTTAAGGAATTGGCTGGATGGTTGCACTCAAAAAGTTGCAGTCAACAGCTCCATGTCCAAGTAATGAGTGGTGTTCCTCAGGGGTCAGTATTAGGATTGTCAGTATATAACATCTTTGTCAGTGACATGGACAGTGAAATGGAGTGCACCCTCAGCAAGTTTGCTGATGACACCAAGCTGTGTGGCACAGTTGACACACTGGAGGGAAGGAATGCCATCCAGGGGAACCTGGGCAGGCCTGAGAGGTAGGCCTGTGCGAACCTCATGGAGTTCAGCAAAGCCAAGTCCAAGGCCCTGCACCTGTCTCAGGGCATTCCCATGCCCAAATACAGGCTGGGTGGAGGAAGGATTGAGAGCAGCCCTGAGGAGAAGGACCTTGGGGATGAGAAGCTCAACATGCGCTGTCAATATGCACTTGCAGCCCAGAAAGCCAACTGTATACTGGGTTGCATCAAAAACAGTGTGGCTGGCAGGGTGAGGGAGTGGATTGTCCCCCTCTGCTCTGCTCTGTTCTTGTAAGACCCCACCTGGAGCCCTGTGTTCAGCCATGGGGCCCCCTGCACAAGATGGATATGGACCTGTTGGAGAAGGTCCAGAGGAGGGCCACAAGGATGATCAAGGGGCTGGAGCACATCTCCTTTGAGGACAGGCTGAGAGAGTTGGGGTTGCTCAGCCCGGAGAAGAGAAGTCTCCAGGGAGACCATACAGTACCCTCCCAACCTGGTCTGGTGGGAGGTGCCCCTGCCCATGGCAAAGGGGTTGGAACTGGATGATCTTCAAGGTCCCTTCCAACCCAAACCATTCTGTTACCCTGTGATTTACCTATATTGCAGACATCCTTTTTTATTTATTTATTTATTTATTTATTTATTTATTTATTTTCTGTATAGTGATTTCTTATGCCTCCAGTAGTAGTCACACAAGCCAGCAAGATTTCCAGAACCACCCCAGCATTCCCAGTTCCCAGCATTGGCAGACAGAACTGGTAGGCGCCTTACTTGAGGATGCCTACAAGGACAAGACATGCATATGGCGCCAAGTTTCAAAAGACTCCAGGCTTCTCTTATTTTTATTACAGAAATTTTACTCCCTGTACAGAGAATCTTAAACTGTTTTTCTACTAGGAATTTAGGATCAGTAAGGAAACATACCTCCAAGCAATCCTATTACTCCTCTTTGATGACAGACTATAATCTAGTTTAAACTGGTCCTCCTAAGAAACACAGAGATTTTAAAACAGCTATAAATTCTCAGCCATTATCTACTGCTTTGCAGTCTGTAAACCTATACACGTCCTGTTTGTCTGAGAGCTATAAAGCTGAGATTATACAAAGAGATTTTCCTAAAAACTTACTTTCTCTGCCTAGCTCAAACGCAACCACTTCAAAGAACATACAGATAGAACCCAAGCTGCAATAGGAAAATGAACAACTGCTAAAAGTCACTTTAAATAGCTTTTCCCTTTGCATCTGTATCAAAAATACATAATAATTTCCAGCACCAGTTTAGAAAGTACTTGATGGCCCAGGGTGCAGATATCTCACCTTTTGCAGGATAGCCTGGTGTCAGAGGGTCCCCAGCTCCATTCAGGTTTAACACATTCCCACGCTGGGCTCCTCCACCTGGAAGGTTCCAGCCATCTGGATAGGGATCTACCCCTGGGGCACAGTAGTCAGCAGGGTCTGAATAAAGTATGATCCCTTGGGCTCCTGCTAACATGGCATTTTTAACCTGTAAAATTATTTGCCTTTAACATTTTTTTTAAATGCAGTAATAACTCGAGATGATGCACTTTACTTCCACGGGGACACAGTTTTAGAAGCTGTATGCGTGGAAGGGTGAAAATGATCATAGACTAAGTAGAAGAACAAAGCACAGCAAAGCATGATCCAGTCATTATTTGTGTCAGTCACAACTTTAGTCATAGCTCAAGGCTATGAGATAAAGCACAAGGCCTAACACTGAGGCACAAGAACCAACTATTATCCTCATTTCCCATGATCATCAGTTTTGTTGGAATTGATTTCTAAAGCCAAATGAGTAGCTATTCAATGTCTGTGCATCAGATTCCTTCTTGAATGCTTCTTCAAAATTCTGTAGCTTTGTGGATGAAAAGTAGTAAAAACCTTGGCTCTACAAACTAGAGTTCCCCAAACTTCGTTCTTCTTGCAAGAACTGCCTAAAATGTGAGTGTCAGGAGATTAATACATTTATCTGTTCTTATGGTTTTGAAAATTATTCTTACAAGGTAGTCATGCTGGATACATTTGAGGCTTCCTTCTTCTCATATGTTCCAACTTACAGCCCTCATTAACTCCCGTTGGGTCTGCTGCGATCAGCATCAGAAACAATGACCCATAGAGGGAAAAATTAAACACAACCCTTACTTTGTTTCCTCTGAAGATCTTCCCATATCTGGCAATGACGATCTTTCCTGTACAGTTAATTCCCATTTCACGCTCCAGCTTAAAAAAATCTTCAGTGCGGCCATAATTCACATATACCAGATCTGACTGCATAGAATAGAAAATTTGTTTGAGGAACTGGTCATTCAACAAAATATCTCTTTTCCAAAATATGCAGTTTTATTCACTACGTATGATATATTTTGCACTTCTACAAGTAAGTTCCAGTACCCCTAAAAATAATAGCAAAATATTTCCATAGTATTATATAGGAAACCTTGGCTCAAACTGCTGGCCTTTCTATATTATCTAGCGCTTAACAGCAGCCCTATTACTGATTTCAAGTTACAACAACTTACTTTGCTAAACTGACAAATTTCTGTGGACATGAAAAGACTGTGCTATTCCTTGGATATACACTCACCATTATATAACTTTATTCATATATATATATGTATATATATATATAATGCAATATTGTCTCTGACTGATCCCTTCACGATGAATTATCAGATTAAGTGAAGGACTTTTGTAGCCTTTGAAGATATGTGCTTAACCCAAAATGTCTTCCAAATTGATTTATATATTGCTATTTCCATTTTAGACTTATGAAAATCCTTTCCATGTGATTGAGTAACATGGAGTAATTTAAGATGTATGAAATATTTCCCTAAAGTTAAAAGCTTTTCATTTGTTTTGTAGTTCAGATCTCCAGCACTTTGAGAACATTTTTTTTTTTAAATAGAACTCTAACCTTCCCACAACACCTGGCCTAACTATGCTTTCCTTCACTTATAACAGTGATTAATTAAAACTTCTACATGAAATATTTTGAGAAGTGGGAGAAATCTATTCCATCAAGTGTTTAACAAAATATGGATTCAGCTAATAATACTCTTTTTTTCTTTTTTTTTTTCCTTTTCCTTTTCCTTTTCTTTTCCTTTTTTTTCCTTTTTTTTTTTATTACCTCTGGCATTCCTTGTGGTGAAAAAGCATTATATGGTGGCAGTATATCGGTAACATTTTCATATCCCCAAGGAGGTGGTTCAAAGGAAGATGTATTGAAAATCTATAAATAAATAACAGAAGTCTTTGGTCAGTTGCTGCACCTCTAGGCACAAGTTTGTACAATAAGTTGGGTTATTGCAAATGATATGCTAGTTTCCATAGACTGTCAGTGAAAAATAGAATGCTAACTCTCATGCATAACTTCAAACAAAAAACAGCTAAGGATACCTAGCTGATTTTTTATAACAGAATGCAGCTGTGCATACTTGTCAGAAGATGCTCATCAGTCACTGCCTAAACCTAAGCAAAGAAATAGCTGAAAATTGCCAAGAGGTGGTGGCAATAAAAAGACAGTTTGTCCATGTCATCACAGGCATTTTTTTGTGATTACTCCCACTTGTATTATTACTCATGTCTTTACCCCTTTCGTAGTTACGCTCCACTTGAATGTGCAGCCCTTCATCACTGCCTATCTGTAACACTCATGTTGTCTCAAGGTTTACCTCTACTCTTTGTCACCTCGTAAGATTCTAGTTCAGAAACTATGTTAGGAAGTTTCTGGAAGAATTTCTCCATTCTTTTACCTCTAAGCTCATATCTTGCCTGAGCACATATTCCTCAGTTCCTACCAGGGCTTCCCTTCCTATATGATGTGATACTTCCCTAGCAGTTCCGGCTCCCCTCTTCACTTAGGCTCCCTGGCAGATTGTACTTCTACTTCTTTGTTCTCCTGGATCTACAAAATGAAGAAGGTGGCTAAGGGCAGCACCTGTGTGACATTCTTTACCTCAGCACATTATGGAAACAAAAATTGCACAGATATTCAAGCAGACACTAGATAGGTACATGGAAAAGAGAGATAATGCAGTTACTAACTGGTTAAATACTTGGAAGAGAAGTCTAATAAGGTTTCTTAAAGAGACTAATTGCATCATGTCCAGTGGACATCTGAGCTGAAAACACCCAGACACTGGAAGAATTATGCACATCAGACACTGTTCTTTGTTCCTAAACTTCCCTGTGCATCCACTTAGAGCTGTTTATGGAAACAGGATATTGGTCTAGACGTATTCTTAATCTGAACCACTGTGGACATTCTTACACATTATGGCCTACGGGTGTCGAGTCCCTGCTTCTCCACACATCCTCCCTCTGCTGTATGAGGCACTGAGATTCCAGCCACTTGGCTCTGCTCTGCTGCAGTCTGGAAAACCACTTCTAAATTTGAGTTCCCTTTCCACTGGTATTTTTATCACATCATAAAGTTCAATGCTGGGATGAAGGGGTGGGAAGACAGTGGAAGATGTTGTTTCTTTAAAGAAGCCTTACATAATCATAGTTTAATCATTAAAAAGATCACCTCAGTGCCTTGATCATCAACTACTGAGATGTAGTTTGGCTGTGTTTCATTTGGGTAAGAAAGAAGCACATCATAATGAACAAGTTCTGCTGAATCCAATCCAAATTCCTTCCACTGGCCTTGAATTTGTTTGGCAAGAAGAAGATTCTGTTTGGTTCCTGCGAGGTGAGGCAACTTGGTAAAGGAGCTAGAACAAAGCAGAAAGTCACTAGTAAGCAGTAAGTGCAGAGGAACACAACAACCAGCTTGGATCAGTGTGTCTAAAGCTCAAATTCAAGCCATAAGCATAAAAAGTAGTTCTTATGGTTAAAGTGGGGGCTATATGCCATGATTATTTATCAGAGTCTGTATCAGGATAAGCACAAAATGTAGTCAGAACAGAGGATCTTTCCTGAGGCCTTAAGATAAGTTTGCTCAGCTTTTCTGTTTGCATAACAGAAATAGCCACATCTACACACTAGCAATGCAAATCAGCATCAAAGACATTCAGCCAAAGAATATGAACAGTATGCGAGCAGTAGGAAAGCTACATATCCAGAAAGGACTTCTCCAAGTACATTGTTGGCATAATATGTACTAATAAGTTTAACTTGAAAATCATTATGTCAAGTTATCTGAACATATTTGTGGTTTTTTTGTTTTGTTTTGTTTTGTTTTTTCCTTAATCAAAAGCCTAAAGAACAAAAGTCTTCTTAACAACATTTACATCCAGATCAAATGCAAAACATAATGGTGATAAATAGTCAGAAATGATATCCAGCCCTTCTGGACTACCTGTCTACAAAAGCTAGTCTACAATTTGCTTGGTCCACTGAACAAATGAATTATGGTGAATGCAGATCAGCCAGTGGGGTACTAAGCACTACCTTTGGATTCCCAACGGGCCACTTGTTAATGGCTAATCAGTTGCCGTTAATAAATAATAACGAATACCATTGATTAGTACCACTTGAAACTGTCAGCGCAGACAGTTTTCAACCCATCCAACAGCTTGTTTTTCGGTATGCTCCTCCACGGCTTCCGTATTAGAATGCAGTAGGAGATGATGCCCAAAGCCTCGACAGAGTCAAGGATGTTACGCCCACTCTAACATCTCCACTCAACCAGTCATTTCCTCACTGAGCACAGGCATGCTGGTCAGGCTGATCACATAAATAAACAGAAAATAAATGCTGACTGTTCCTAACTCTCTCTATGTCTTCATGTTTCTGGAAACAGAGAAGCAACCTTTGCCAAATATATAATTTTTCTGCAGTTCCTGCTTTTTATTTGAATTAAAAAACAACAACAAACCACTATGAAGCATTTGGCCCACCATCAAGACAAGCAGACAAACCGGATATGATTAACATCCTATGGCCAAGAAACTTCAACGTAACTGCTGTCATCGGTCTGTACGTTGCCTGGACTCTCAAACATCATCTTCAGATACCCACCAATCTACTAGCAACAAATACGAAGTAAGATAAGGAAGTAAGATAAGGTCTGCAGATTAAAAAAGCTAATTGATGTTGGAAATGAAACCTTTTAGTTTTAGAATAAATGTACAGAAATCAAATTTGTCAATAAACCCTTGATGTTTATGATGCAGCCGCAGGCTTACATTCTGAATACCAAAATGTCACTAACCAGAGGTTATATATGTGAACTTTTTTAGTGAATATATGTGTTCCTTTGTAAAAGATATAAACATGCATGAGTGATTATGGAGCAAAACAAGAAGATATTTCTATATCTTCAGCATTTTAGATGTTTTGAAAGAACTGCATGGATTCAGTACAATGCAAAAAAGTATATTTAATAACCATTGCCACATGCAAGACTTTACCAAATATTCATACGCACTGTGTTTGAGACAGAGACCTTTACCTTCTGAGAAAGACAAGAGGGTGTAACGGGGTTTCAAGCACCCAATTAACAGCACATTATCCAATCTTGTCACACTAAAGACATTATCAGTTGCAACTATAGATGCAACAGAGTGCCATGCAAACTTTGTAGCATTTTGAATATGTGCATTTTCTACTTAGTCTAAGTAGACTATTAGATGCTCAGACAATGTTTGAGGAGACAACATGCAGATTATTAATTAAATGTAATTAATATCAATCAGATTTTCCCAAATGCAGTAACATCATCTGTCTGAGACTAAAGCAAAGTTCTTTTCTAATGCTAGAGCTTCAGAGACTCACAGGGAAAATAACAGTCATACTACTTAAAATCAAAACTATGGGATATCTTCATAAGGAAAAGGCATGACAAGCACTAGCAGCAATGCGGCTTGAGGGAAGTACAACCATGCTAAAAAAGCAGCTTCAAAAATGGGGGGAAAAGAAAAAGTGGTGTTGTATCTCCTTTTCCTTCTCCTCAGACAGCCTGTACAAACCAAATAATTCCAAAGCGCCTTAACAGCTCTACTTCTAGAGGCTGTTTTTGGAGCTCATTTTATCACTTTCTGACTTTTGTGACTGATAAAATTATTCAGGAACCAAGATGTGCAGGGCTTACCGAAGGAATTGCTTGATGTTTTCGGCTTTCATTTCATCCACAAGTTTCTGTCTCACATTTTCATAGATGTCTGAAGTGCTGGGGGGGGGTTCATTTGGTTTTGTAAACCATCCTGAAATACATTTGGAAAGCTTCCCACTTAGCAAGAATCCCAGTCCTCCCATATTTGAGACAATGTGCAGCTTAAATACTGAACAGCCTCATAAAAACCAAGAGGATGAACAGGGCTTAGAGCACCCTCTGTCAGTAGCTGCTGACTCAAACATAGAAATGAAATAGAAAAGTAAAATATATGCAATTGAATGAAGTGCAAAAAAGTGGCATTATTAAAAGAGCAGACCCTAAATTTCTGGTGTGTGTGTATATATATATATATATATATGTATTTGGGAAGATTCATGTCTCATTAGTTTTAAACTTCAGTGTAAATTTTGAGCTATCTGTTTGCAGTGGGAGAATTAAACTTCTGATACCCATAATTAATTTCCTTTAATTAATTTACATGGATATTAAAAAATAAAATCTGTGCATGAGCATATTCCAAATGAAGGCCTAAGATTCAAAAGTCACCCTGTCAGCATTACAGTAATTATAAAATATGGGAAGGGTGGGGTTGGTCTGTTTAAAAGTTAAAGAAATAACATTAAGGGGGACCCTGGTTAGTTTTAATCAGTTGAAGATATTTCAGTTGCCATAAATCTGAAAGGAGAGATTATAACAAATGTATGAATTTGAAGAAATCGTTTTACTATTACAGCTAGGAAATCCCAAACTAGGAAAACTGTCACCATAAAGCAAAGTGTATGTACTGCCACGTGCACAAAATATAGAACTTGTTAGACTTAAATGCAATTGTAGCAGCCCTCTGAAGGGTGATACTGGATCAGAGCAAAGGTCCACCTTGCCCAGTTGCCTATTTTGGAGCATAGCCAAAAGATGATACTCAGGGAAATGTGTAAGAATAGCACAAGAAACAGAAATTTGCAGCTCGGGGTTCTCTTGAATAAAATTAATGCTTTGTATATTTTGTAGCCCTCATGGATTTTTCTTTCATGCTTCAGCCTTAAGTGAGTGCTGCAGCACAAGATAAAAAGGGCAGACTCAGACATGTAATTTCAGGTTTAAAATCAAATACTGCAAGTGACTGCAGAGAAGAATCTGATGTTCTGGTGAAGTACATTGTACATGATGGAAAATTCAGCAACTCCACTCTTGGCTGTCAGTCAAAACTCCTCCTCCTCTGCATTCCGTCCTTAATTTCTAAGATAACAACTGAATAGGAGCATTTACATGGACCTTCTGTAAAATTCAGGAAAGAAAAATGAAAAAGAAAAAGAAAAAAAAAAAAGCTTTGAGGTTTTGAGGTTTTGGGGTCATAGAAGTCTCAAACTCTTCCATTAACCTCTCCTCTTTGAACATCTGACTGCCCATTATGGGAAGCTGTCAGATTACTGGGGCTCATCTTCTACTTAAGCATGCGACCGCTCTATTCCTGTGAATCCCCACAGCCCCAAAATGCTAGAGAGAACAACCTTTCAGAAAAACAGTGCTGCAAGTGAGTGTTTTATAAGGTCCCTAAAAAAGAGTAAAAGCTCCCTGACGGGGAATTAATCACAACACGGGTCACGTATAAGTATCCATAGCGGGCAAAGGCTGCGGGCTGAGCCCCAGGGGCTCCGTACTTACCCATAAGAAAGCCCAGCAAGAAGCAGCCCAGCAGACCGGGGCAGCCCAGCCACATGCGGACGGTGGCCCAGTTCCTGGCCATGCGGGCACTGCAGTGGCAGGCAGCTCTGCAGGCAGCAAAGAGGGCAGGCATGCAGCTGCCTTCCTTCTCCTCCTCCTCTTCCTCCTCCTCCTCCCGCCCTCAGCCCCGGGGCTGCCCCTTGCTCCTGTGATCCTTGGCTCTGGTCCATGACTAACCAGCCCTAAGCCTGGGATGAAGATGTGATTTTCGGAGTGCAGTGCAACACTTTTGGTTTAGTCTCTCCCCACAAGACAGCCTGTGTATCTCTGTAACAAAGAAACAGCTAGCCTGTACTGCAAGCAACGCTTCACTACTAATTTCTACTCATTTCTAATTACCAAGACTTTCTGCTTTTGAAGGTTCCTGTTTTTAGCTTAATCACAATCAGTGGAAGTGGCCAAGAGAAGAAATGGAGGAAAGGGAAAATTTGTTTTCTCTTTACTGAAGAAGCACTGAATTGTTCCCCCGAGTAATCTGTGGTTACATTAATCCTTGGCAAGTGATAAATACAGCAGCTCAGAATACAATTTAGATTAGCCAATAGGGACACTTCCAGACGTCATCCAATTTTCAGCTCGGAAAAGTTCCAAAATAATCTCCTGTTTTTGTTTTTAATTACTTTTTAATTTTGGATTACAAGGTTCTGCAGATCTAGTTTTGCCAATCTAATTCCACCAAATCCATCAGTATCTCATGGCAAAGGACATAACCTCAGCCCAAAGAAAAGACAAGATGGTTTATACAAACTCACCATGACCCTGTACATCTCTCCCTGCTGATGGGTTCCTGCACATCACTGAAGCCAAGACTGCTCTTTTTGAACTGAGGAGCTGCCCATGTGAGACCTCTGATGGGGATGAGAGCAGGAAAGCTTTTCTGGAAGCCCAGAGCCTTACCGCTTACTCCTGAGAGACCAGAGGAGGCTGATCCTGTGAAAGAAATGGCAGTGCTCCATCTATCAAAATTTTCTCAGATAGACTATGTTGACATGAAAATATTCAGAAACAGCTAGAAAGACCACTTAATGTACCAATCACTTCACCAGGGCTTTTCAGGAAGGCCAGAGATTAGAGAAGAATTTCACCAATTGGGTATTCTGCTCCATCCAAAGCCACAGCTTTAAGAATACGGCTGGATGCCTTTGTTCAAATGATAAGCACGTCTAGTTTCATGATCTTTTTCTTTTTTTTTTTTCTTTTTTCTGTCATTTCCCAACTGCTCAAAAACCATCACAAATTCTGAACAGCAAGGCCTTTTCACACCAACATCTCACTTGACATGTACAAACCAGATGGGATTCCACCTACAGAAATTATAAAGAATGAGCATATTGATGTATTATTAGCATTTATATAGCACCACAGGTGTAGGACTGGCACATAATAGTAAAGTGACAAGAGCTATTGGAGATTAATGCCTAAATTAGACCTCACATGATGATAACATCAGTGGGGGAAGAGGGTAAGAATAGCAACACTGAGGCAGTATGAAGTGTATTTATTTCTATGCCTACATCTTTTTAAAGTGATAATGGCATCAGCAATACTGAAGTTGAACCAGGCATCTCATGTTTAACACTGCAGCAACCAAGTGGCTTCTACCTTTTTAGACAGAGCCCTAACACTATTACTTGTTAGTTGTGGCATATTCTTACACTCCATGGATTGGCCACTGGTGGAATATTTTATGTTCCTTTTAAATGCAAGAATAAAGCTATGCCTTGAATTAGCTTGGTATGTTGTGGAGGCCAGTGTAAGGAGTGGCATTACTATATAAAATATTCTGTTGTCTCACCTGGATCATATCTATTTTACATATATTTATTTGAAATTGTTTGCTGATACATTGCAAGAACATACCTGACCTGTCTCATCTACGCACTTATTGGGAAGATGAGAAAAAAAAACAAACATATAAAAGCTAAATAAATCTCAGTCATCCAGGAGAAACAGAAGTCTTGGCTTGATAACAGAGTTTATAACTGCTTCTGGTTTCTGTCTTGGAAGGGGGAACAGGGTGCAGCAACCTAGATTGTTCTTAGAGTATGCAGAAACAGCAGCTAAAACTAAGTTTTTCAAAAGGGAGAGAGGATAAATCTACTCCCTCCTATACCCACTTTTTCTTCAGTGCCGAAGCTGAAGGAGGGGGTTCTCTTTAGCATTTTTTGCTGCTCATTTCTTATCCCTTTATCCCCCTCATTTTCTACTTCTTTGCCTCTCTTACATTCTCCCCTTTGCTGGTCCTACCAGTTCTAAGACACATGGCATAACAAATGCAGCATCTATCCAGCATGTTCACTGCTTCCTGAGGCATGCCCCGAGAAACCCACAACACACATTACCAAACCACAAAGCCAAAGTCATAGTGCCATGTCTTACATATGCTGAAGCTCCTCAGAATAACTGAGGCCAGGGAAAAATGAGCCTGACACTGTGAAAGCTGAGGTACGGCGTGCCCAGAATGGAAAAGCACATCTGTGAGGAGGTGGGAGAAGCTGCTCCAAACCAAAGCACATCTTGCGGCTACTGAGCATCTCAGTAGCCAAGGAGTGACACCTATTGACTATCTTATTCTTTTTTTTTTTTTTTTTTTTTTTTTCCTGCTAGAATAAGATATTATTAGTGTGAGATGCTGCTATGAGTGCTTATCTGATAATAGTTGTAACTATATAGTAAGATAATAGTAACTTTAGCCTAAGGTTAATTGAAGTTCAAACCTGGGGCTGATGGGAGACACAACTGATCCTAGGTAGTCATAAAGTTTATGCATGTCAAGTAATGGAAAGATTACTAGGAAAAGAGATCCCTTTTCTCAGGCCAGGCAGCATTACTGTGAAAAAGACCCAAAGCAGAGAAACTCCTGAACACACGGTACTTCTTTAAGCTACTAGCACTTCTACAACTAGCAAGAAAACTCTTGGTTACTGTATGGACTTTGTATTGAGCTTGGGAATGGTGAGAATGGCTTGTGTTGAGAGTGAAAACACAAGTGGGGCCCAGATGAAGCTGGGCAGAACTTGTGGATAGGTACATACATTGTTAGTTAAAAACAACAAGAACAAAACAAACAAAAACCAAACTAACCAAACAAAAACCCAAAGCAAAGCAAAGAAAACCCTTTGGTAAACTAGCTAAGCTCCAAAAATGGCAAGGATATACAAAGCAGATTCAAAATTAGTGTACATTTTTGTATTGAATGCATAACAATGCTATGCAGCCGACTATCAAAACCAGCACAGTACATAAGAATACATAATACACAGAACAAATGCCACGGCTTGTAAATAGTGGGCAGTTGTGCTTGGCAACTGGGACCCAAAGGTTAATATGTGCAGCTGCTTGACCTGTTGTTTGAATAAAGGTTGAACTTGTGGCTTGAAAGATCAAAGGGCCCTGCTTTGTGGGGAAGGCAGATCTTGCAGGCAGAAAGACAACAGGGGAATGCTCAACTGCAATTTCAAATCAGCGGTTTCCTTCTGGCTCTACCAGTTTCACAGTCTCCCCAGAAGTCTCTCGTGGCTTCTGCAGTCTATCTGACTCCCAGATTAAAAGGGCAGTGGAGTTTGATGCCTTGAGTGGGGGTCTCTGCTGTCCTGAACTTCAGAAGCCCCTTATCAGATTCCAGCTAAAATGAAGTTTACATTGCTGGCAGCTAAGTTCAGCTTGCAAACTTTGACCCTTTCTTCTACAAGAGGAATGTACCCAGTGAGGCAGAGAGAGTAAAGGACTGCACACAGAACATAAACCAAAGGATATGTTCCAGCAGGCATAAACTGAAACAAGATCTGTCTGGATTTAAGGAAGAGCTTTTCCATCACGAGGGCAGTGAAGCACTGGTGCATGTTGCACAGACAGGTTATGCAGTCTCCATCCTTGGAGTTCTTAAAGACCAGACCAGCTAAATAAAGCCCTGTGCAACTGGGTCTGCCTTCAGAGCTGACATGGCTTTGAACAGGAGTTTGGGCTAGAGACCTCATAATATCTCTCCCAGCCTGAATTACCCTATGATCATATGATTGAATGACATTCTTCTATTCATCGCAATCCCCTACCCTCAGGAGCTGCTGTCAGTCAGGTGAAAGAATACAGTTTATGCATGCTTTGACTCCAGCTGTTAAGTGTTGGCTGTTCTGCTCCATCACACTGTTTTCTGTGGTCCAGCAGCAAACTTCAAACAGCTTACCTATGTGGAGATGAGTACCCTTCTCAAAGATCTTGACGGCTCTGTCTTAGCTGAGCTACCACTTGAAGAAAGATCTGTGGTGACAGCATCCTGATTCAGAAATGATGCTGCCAGGTCAACACATTTACCAGCCAAAAAGCACTGACACTGCTTGTTTCATGACAGAGAGGATGTATTTTAATACAAGTATAGCTTTGACTTCTTCAACACATGGGTATGCACGCCTTCATTTCATTTGATTTACAAAGTGCACATAATGGTTACTGTATGGAGCTCTTTGGAAAATTTTGGCAGCATTCTCTTTGATGATAAAGAAGTACTTTCTTTAAAAAAAATAGCATTGCTTTTTCATTTCTCTTAACAATACAGCTAGGTTCCTCTTTCTGCTTACTAAATACTTCTAAAGCTCTTGTCTTGTAATTAAGTCATCTGCTGCTGTATATAAATCAATGATGTACTGGCTTTGTCTGCAGTGACTGTGAAAGCTATATGAGTGTTAGCAAGGAGCTGCCTGGAAGTAGGATGTTAGTTCTTCCAAATAGTAATTAGAGCATATTAAAAAAAATAAAATAAAATGTGAAAGTTGGTTAGAATAGGCAATTTCCCTACTGACCACCTCTAGATGAAAACATCTGTAGTTACATGAACAACTTGCACACTTATGCTTGGGATAGTCTGAGAACCTGGAGGCTGCAATGCCTTTATCTAAACTCCATGGAAGACTGACAAAAAGAAATGATCCAGGGAGAATAATGATCCTATCAGAATTTCCCTTACAATTCTCAAATACTGAAGAGTACCTAGCCTTCTATTTTTAGTTTTAAAAATGGATCAAGAACTTCAGGATGAGCCAAATGCTACAACTTAGAGCTTGCAGAACTAGACATCTGCACTTCCTTCCTTACAGAAAGGAAGGATTGTGAGGCAATGACATTTACAAGTTCAGATGGGTTACCAAGGAACACTTATCATGTTTATCACCTGCTGTCTGTCTTCCCCTATCTCAGCATGTCACAGATAAAGATGTGAAAATGTTGTAGCAGCTCTCAAAGAAGCCACTAAACAGCCAAAAGTTGCAGCCCAGTATTTGAGAAAAAAAAAAATGGAGTGTTAGTTTGTCATAACAATTCTGCAGATCGTGGTGATTTCCTGTAGTGGGGTCAGGAACACCCAACATGGTGCTGGATAAGCTAAGGCTGAGAATAACAGTGGCTATCTCGAGAAAAGTCAGCCCCGAGTATTAGTCAGACTTCTCACGTTGGAGATCAGAAAATCTTCATGCTGACAAAGGAGTGGGGCAACACGCCCACAGGAAGCATGGAGAACTGGGCTTTGGCCTCAGATTTATTTAAGTGACTGCATGAATGCTTAGGGAAAGAACTGGACTGAGTGCAACTGAGAATCTTCTCTCAAAAAAAAATATGTAAAGGTTTTCTTTCAAAATTCAACTGCTTTCTTTCAAAATTCAACCGCTATAGGTTGTAGCTGGCACTGAACAAATGCAGGTCACAAAGCAGACACAACTCTAGGAGAAAGCACTGGACAGTTTGAATCCCATCTTACCAAAACATCATGTAAATCGCTGTGTTAAAAACACTCTTCTGGGTACCTCCCCTCTCTGTGTGAAGGATGCCCTCAACTCCTTGACCAAACTAGTGGTAGTTTGGTTTAGGATCTGAAGGAAGTAAAAGGCCTAGACCCTGGCTGGGCCATAAACTTCTCTAATTCCACCCTCTTCTTGGAAAACCCACAACAGGAACAGGTGATATGGTGTGCTTTGATGAGCACACTACGATGAGACTGGAAACCAGGATATCAATCATGCAATTAACACATGAATAGCAGCAGGTTCTTCCAAGACTAATTATCATGGAACAAAAGAAATTGTGGGTACAAGGAGTCATGCTTACCTTTTCCATTTTTTATAATCTGAGTACAAGCCAACAACATTATTCCATAACACGATAGTCTGAGGGAGCTGCTTTGGGCTCTCCTTGCTAAGCAGCTGGCTGCACGGCAGTGATCTCCCCTCGAGTTGGGATGCCTCTCAAAGATGCTTACTCCTCCAGGTTGGGGAACACCCTAGCAGCTGCAGATCTTTGGTAAGTGACCGATACTGTGCATAACTTGTATCAGAGGGCATTAAGTTATTGTACTGGTAAATTTGAATCTTTATTATATCTTCTGTGCAGTAAGTTGAACCTTGCCATCGGACTTAGTTAAGCTTCATCTTTACAGTATTTTATTTCAATATACCATTTTTGCTACTAACTCTAGTGGTGATTCTTTAGACAGTTTAAATATTATCCATGACACCCTGCATCAGCCAACCTGTACCTTTGCTCTGTTCTGACGCACAGAGTCAAGAGGAGAGAGCTTCTGTTCCCATGTCTTATTATTTCTAGTGGTTAGGAAACAGCCCACATAATATATATTTTTATACATATATATAGATGCTGCCATATCTAGCAGCACTTAAAGAGTATAACTAGCTTAATATTTTGTGAGGTCCTAGTCTCTGCCATTTTTTATTACGTACCAGCTATTGCCAAAAAGGCCCCTAACTAAACTAAAATGAAACCATGCTGTGGTTAGGTCAGAAATATTTATGAATAAATTACGATTTTATGGAAAATCCCAAATCTATCACAACACTGAAATCCACCTGATCATGGCTCAGTCTTCTAAGAAATGGTGGAAGTCTGAGCTGAAATGGCAAATCAAATTACATAAAAATATTTGCCATGCAAGAGCTTATTAAATCCTCCAGTAGCAGACTGTCGGAAGAATTGACCTGATTTTCTGAGACTTTGGTCTGATCTTTATTGTCCCATTGTACTCTTTTGAGTAGCTTGTTGTAAGAATAAGCTGCATGCCAAAACCAGAAATAGAGATTCCATGAAGATATTAATAATTTGGTATCCTCTCAAATTAAAGACATGATGAATTTTCCTTGCTAATTGTTTTCATATGAAAAATGCCTTGTTATGGCAAGAATTAGCACAAGTACGTTTGGGATAAGGGAATAAAAATAGGTCTTCATCTTGAAAGACATGTTTTGTGAGATCATAATAGTCTGACAAGATGCTTTGCCTTGTTTTTACGCTGGTGACTAAAGGCTTCTTGCTCAACTCTATTTGCAAACAGCTGAAAGACTGCATGTAAAGAGAAGAACATCATGGATGAGTATTTTGGGCTGGCAGCCCCAAACTTGTTAAGATCATGATACATTCCTCACGCAGCATGTGACAGTTTTCCCATCTTCATATGTGAATCTTCATCTAAAAGGAGAGCTGAAAATGTTATCTTGTATATATTATGCAATTCTAAGGTAAAAAATAGAACGTCAACAACAAAGATAGAAACTGATAAAAACATTAAATGTCTTCTGTTTTCCTAATGCACTATGAGGATTACTATATAAATTAATAAAGCAAGCAAAATTCACAGCTCTGAAAATAAATCCGGTGGTTAGCACTTTTTGAAATAGGAAATAGAAAAATCTTGATTTTTTTTTAAATATAGACTCTCACTTCGTTAATTATCTAAAGCCTGAGCTCTCAGAATGGATTACTTTACCTTAACACTGCTAAATGCATTGCACTTGGTTATATTATTTGCAAAGAACAAGACTGTCTGCGTTTTGTGTTCTTTCTAATAATCCTCTTAGTGTTTTACAAGTTCTTGTTTTGAGGCTTCTGCAAGCTGTTATCTGTAGTCTTCATTGATGATTATGTTGTTGATATTTAAGCTACTTCCTTCAGTGTTCCTGCTGCTGCCTGTACAGTGAAGGCAGCAATGGAAATTTGCCTCTTAACTTCTTCCCAGGCTTCATGTTGATCGGGTTTATTTTTAATGTCAAACATGGCATCATAGATCCCTGGGAATGATTCTCCTGCATACTTGTTATGGCTGCTTGGAGCGAAGATAACATGTCTGTAGGGAAGTTGAGGGGGAAAAAAACAACAGAACACAATAATATTGTGCATTAGGAAAATGAAATATTATTTTCTATACAAATCTAAAATTATTGATAATGAAGGGGTAAATAAATAGTTATATATATATATATATATCTAATAGCAATACTGCCTATAGTCTGTTAAGCAAGAAAATAAAATGAGCTACATTATTCCATCTGAATACAAGAACTTTGTAGCTAAGACTTGAGATAGAGTTGAATAAAGCACTCATTCCCTTTTTTTTAGATGAAAGGGAAAGATTAAAAAAAAAAAAAAAAACAAGCCAGCACCTTTTCTCATAGATGTACACAGTGTTTGACAGATACAAGCATGCTTTACAGCTCTGGACTGTTCTCAATAGATTTTTAACCAGAAGTCATGTGAGATATAAGGACTGTAGATATTACATTCTCTTTCTACACTTAATTTTTAGTGGAACTTTTTATTGGAAAGATGACTGATCTGAATACAGAGTGGTAGGAATGACCAAAAAGCTAGGCTAGACTCAACTATTCTGCTTCTCAAACAAGATTTATCTCTTGAACTGGAAGAGAGAACTAGTGAATTCACTGCTGTTGGAGTACTGCCCTCTACAGTGTATTTTCTAGCATGGCTGTTCTGCTATGGCAGGTCAAATTCGAGATGTTTTAAGTATACCCTATTTCACTTTGAAACCAAACCTCCTTTATCAGTGAAATGACTTGAACTGAGACAACAGACAAACTTTTTGATCTGTTTAGAAGCCCGCTGAAATCAATGGAAATGGGTTTACTGATCTGAATAGGCTTAAAATGGGACTCCTACACCGTACAGAGTATCTCACTGAAGTTTTCCCTGATGTTGTTTATGCTTTTCAATCTCATTTGTCCTATTTAATCTAATTTTACTACATTGAATAAAACCATTACAATTCCATCTAGAGACCTATAAATCATAAAGGAATTCTCATACAGTACTCCAGTCAGAATGTAAAGCCTTTCTTACCTATAAAATGGCCTTCCAGGTAATCCAAGTGGATCAATGAAAGCCCTTTCTAGAAACATGAGCTGATCATTTAATGATCTGACAGCAAGTAGGCTAAAAGCAAAACAAGAGAAGAACATGTTAGCTACAGAGTGTTTGGCCCACTGTCCTTCAGTGCCACAATGGATACAGCTGTGCATTCATGAAGGACAGTACATCCACAGGGCTGAATTTCAAACGTAGAAGACAGAAGACAGAGCATGACAGCTAACCTGCACAAGAGAATTATGCTGCTCTATACTGTGAGACAGCCTGGCTTATAACCTGAAAGTTATAAACCTTAAAGCTTTTCTTAAAGGCCAAGAAATACTGTAAAAGAAGAAAGCCTTTCAGGTATTTTCTCTCATGCTGCATTTTATTCTTATACCTCCTTTTCATTCGGATGCTAGGACAAACCATTCTCTTCTTTTCTACAAAACTCCATTTTCTACAAAGCCAGTGAGCAGCAAATTACTTCAATTAAATCACATTTATTTCTATATGTAAAACTACAACATCTGAGAAACAGGAAACTTGTAATGTTAGAATCATCTTTTGAGTCATCCAAGAACTGTATTTGTCTGATAGCAGATTGTAAATTCCCTTCAGCAGAGACCATCTGTTTCTGTGTGCTTTGAATAGCTCTGGGCATACTACTGATGCTTAACAAATACAAGAACTGTGAAGAAGAATATACTGACTATATGTGGGTTTGATAGTTTACATCTAAAGTAACTTACTGTAGAACTTCAAAAGCACTTACCAAGAAAAAGTGGTAAAATTTATATCACTGTAAGTCAGGAGTAATTTTACTACTGTCAATGAAATTGTTTCAAGTTTACATGGGTGTAAATGGAAACTGATTCAGGTTGGCTGAATTAATGCTTAGCTTTAGGACTTCCATCAATGAAATTATTTTGAACTGAACTTTATCAACCGCTAACGTGCTGCAGAATTCTGCAGGACATGTTATTTTCCACACTGGATCACAAAGGTTAACAGGAAATTATTTTCTTATACATATTTTGAAACTTCTGCTATATTTATTGATACACTTTTGCGATTTAGAAAAACAAATGAATTGAAATTTACATGGTAAATCAAGTATGTAAGCTGTGATAACTGACAGAAGTTACAAAATCACAATAAAAGCAGAATAGATCTGACGTGGGGATAGAAGTTATGATTTGTAAATGAAAAATAAAACAGAAAATACAATTAGTGTTCTAACTACTTAAAAGGTAATTTTTTTGCTCATACAGATTAGCGTTTTTCTAGTAACATGATGCAGTGTAAATGCTCTAGAAATATAAAGTTCATACAAATATCATATGTATCATATGCTATAAATGTAATATTTTACTTATGAGATAATTATTTATCTTGAAAGTTGCTGCCATTAAAGGATATCTTTTATTCTCACTTAGTCTTCCATAAGGGCCAGCGTACAGCTAAATTAGATTCTTCCCAATAAATGCAACATACATGTATGTATATATAAAAGGAAGCATAGTTTCTAATTCTGGGCATGGCCTACAAAGAACGAATTAATTCAAGTGCAAATTATGGCATAGGTGCTATACAGAATTTTTGGAAAGCCTGTCAAAAAGCTTGCCATGACTACAAGCATGGTACAGATGTGTTGTTTTGTTTGTTTTTTTCATTAAGTAGTATCAGTAACTTGAAAACTAGAGTGGCAAATGAAGACTACAAGTCATCATTAGTTCTTTAATGATAATCCAGTGATACAATCCTAGGATGTTTCTGTATCTGGAGGAAGTGACACACATGGGCTGGCTCTGCTCATGCTAACCAACAGTCTTGTCACGTCCATGTGTCATCCTGGTGCTGCTCCTGAGCAGAATTGACACTCATTAGCTTGGACACTTTTCAAAGCTAAATGGCTAGATTCCCAGGCTCTGCAGCATCTCTGATGTTCACTAGTTCAACAGTTCTATAGTTTGTTTCCTAGAGTAACGAGATCCTTAAAAAGAAGAATCCATAAGGACTTCAAGGATATTCAGGGGACTAAACGCAAGAGAAGACAATGCCCTCTGAGCCCATACATTTGACTGGAAGAAAAAACTTACTTATTGGTGTCTATGTGCTGCAGTCTGTCATGAAAGTTAGCAGCCACTTCTGTAAAATTCTTCACAGCTGAAAACAGAGCATCTGGTGGGAGAAAAAAGGAAGCATTTAACTTTAAATTCTGAATAAACCATTTAACAAATCAAATTCTTCAAAATAAAACTGCTTAT
This sequence comes from Anas acuta, assembly GCF_963932015.1. Classification (NCBI taxonomy): domain Eukaryota; kingdom Metazoa; phylum Chordata; class Aves; order Anseriformes; family Anatidae; genus Anas; species Anas acuta. Next base: position 9,417,952 of record NC_088979.1, on the reverse strand, counting down.
CTTTCACTGTGACCATGATCTGATCATTCTTGATGAACAACAATCAAGTAACTCCACACTCCTATATTAAAAACTATGTAATTCTGTGTGAAAACTTTCCTTGGAAACAATAGAAATCAGTATTTTTGTGAACAGTTTATTATTTCATAATTGAAAAATGTCAAGAGCATGGATTGCCAGAACCAGACTGTTCAGGTAGGCGCACAGTTTTATAGAGCCCAACAGCCTGTGCATTTCCATTATCCTGCCACATAAAAGGAGTTTTTAGTGAGAGTGAGGGAAGGAGGCAGGGAGAGAAAGAAAGCGAGTGTGCATAGGCACATATGTCATTAGCAGCAGTCGCTGTCCTTGGAGGTCTTCAAAACCAGACAGGACAAACCTCTGAGCAACCTAGTCTGATCTCAGAGTTGACCAACACGTGATGGGAACTGTTAGCTCTCCATGGCAGCGGGATAGCTTCTGCAATGGCACACTAGTGAAGGAAACAGTCACATTTCAAATTGTTTGAAGGGGTGGCTCTTGTATTATTTATTGCTTGTACAGCACAAAGCAAATACCAAGGCCTGAACAAGGCTTATACAATGAGATAAAACACTAACAGAGGAATGTGATAATGACTGTACGTACCAAAGGATACGTTGTATGTTGCCAGTTGCTCTTCATGATTTCTTGACATATTATAGATGATATGAGCATAGTTGCTCACAGCTGATGCATAATCTCTGCAGTCAAAAGGAAGCACAACAGAGTTGGCCAACTCAAACACCAGCCCTCCCCGTACCTGAGCTACTGTCAGATGATTCTTGAAAGTGGGATCATAAAATCTCTCCACAATTTCATAGGTCTCATAGACACTGTGGTAAACTGGATAGCTGCTATACTTTTCTACATTCTGAAACAAACAAAACCAAACAAAACCATTACTTTCTGTCAGTGGTGGATACTGCAGGTATGCTTGAAAACCTTTGCTGTGGGATTCAAAGCACTGTAAAGTTAAATGTTCAGGTCACATGAACCCTCTGTAGCCACTACATACAATCAAATGAGAAGAACTGCTTAGTGGTGGCTCTCCTAGACATTAACCTATGATGAGATGGTCACTCAGACACTGCTCTCCACTGACCGCGTATAGATCCTAAAGAAGGTAGCTAAGAATGGACATATAACTGCTAGCAGGCTAAATTAAGATAAGGTTGCCCTTCCTCTCATTGCTTGAATCTCAACTGCCATTTTTGTTTATGTCTTTGGTTATGTCTTTTCAGAGAAAAGATCATATTTAATAGATAGTTCCTTGAACATTTCTCAATTGGTCTCATTTTACAGCATGCTCCAGAGTCAAACTTATCTTCTTTGTGAAACAAGAGCCATTTTTGAATTTAAAGCTTCACATGCCATCCCAATTCATTCAAAAGTCATCAGAAGCCACTCAAGCCTTCATCAGCCATAAGTAATTTTGAGCACATCCAGTTATTCTGAACAAAGGTCTCCTTCTCTTGTCTGATTGACACCAAGCTGACCATTCCTATTTATTAAATATTTGTGTTGTAGTAGCACAGAGTTCTAGTAATGAACACTCTGACACACTAAGCTGACTCCAAAAAGCTGACAGACTGAATGGCTCAATTACACAGTTGATATTACTCAGGCAGTTACATGGGAGATGTAATTACAAAGACACAGACTTACCCAGTTTTTACTGTAACGTGCTCTGCCTGAAGCGATGCCAAGACGTTGAAAAAAGACTTCAAAGTCATTGCCAGAACCCAATTTATTTATTCTTTTAACAAGAAAAAGGAAAACGCCTTGAGTGACAATACCCAAAATATATTTTTTAGTTTGTTTCCAAGTACTGATAGCTATTTATTCTCCAGTACAGTCACTACACAGTCTTTCTCTAGCACGCTCTTTCTGTCAATACACTATGAATTGCCCAGACTCCTGCACTGCATGTACCTCCTACCAACAACTGTAATTCCCAGAGGGGCAGAGTCACTGTAGAGAAATCAAACACTCAGGGGAAGAATTTAACTCACTGTCTTTAGTCATTGAGAAGAAAGACCCAGTGAACTCCTGTTAAACTTCCAATATCCCAGGCTCTAAGCTCAGAGAAAACAGAACAGTACTAGTACAACTCCATATACAAGATTCATTAAAGGAACCCTGCTAATTTTGAAGGAGAGTGTTGTAAGAACCTGCCTGGTATGTTCCTCAGCCACTCAACCTCAGAGGCCTTCCAGGAGACCAGAAGCAAGTGCAAGGGTAGGTCCATGTTACCATCTTGTGCTTCTGCCACTGGCCTGTATATATTAGCCTTATTGTCTAAATCTCTATAAAATACAACAAAATTGTACTTTTCATACACAAAGACTCTTGTTCATTCTACAACTGCAAATTCTCAAAAATGTTGTACAACACTGTATGAGCCGCAATCAACAAAATTCTGAAATCTATACCAGCTGAAATTAACACTCTTTCTTTCAAGTGCTCAGTTTTTCAAGTGTATGTATTCTTTTAAAACCCACACTCTACAATAAATTCTAGCAAAGTTTTGATTTTCTTTTGTCACTGACCTGGGAACCTCTTTATATTCTCTTGACGGATTTTTTTTATACCAGCTCTCATAGAGAGATTTTCCTTCAAACCCCTCATCAGGACTTGGTATCTAGAAAATATGTATTGTAAAAGAAGACAAAGGGTACAATTTCAAATGTTACCAATCAACAAAACTACAACCTGCCATCACTTGGCTATGGCCTAGGGAAATGAATAAATAATACTCTTACGCCCCTCAGCCCTTCTGCATTTTCACTTTAACCTTTTATATGAGTAGCATTTTTCAAAGGAATATTTATTTGCTAAAAATAGGCAACTTTTTAGATGGAAAAAAAACAGAAGGAAAGCAAAACATTTCAAATCAATATTTACACTTTTAATTGTCTTTATTAAGAATTATCAATAACTATATTTATTTATGAATTAATAACTATATTTATTTATGAAGTTATGAATTTCTCAAAATAACAGTCAAAATAAAGCATGTTTGGCTATCTGGTCACAGAGCTGACTGTTTATAGAACAGCGTCAATGCTTTTTGCTACAGATTCGTTTTGGATGGGGTTACACAGCATCTCCTTCCTGATTAGCATTCCCTTCAAACATCAGCTACCAAGCGAGTGTAGTAACAGGCATTCATCAGCCTTTGTTGCTGTTTCCCAGCTCGGGGAAGGTTATGCAACCATGTTTACTGGTATTTAGGTCAACATTTTAATGATAGCTCTTGGTGTCCAAACTGAGACTCTAATGACCTGATTTTCTGACAGTTCTGAACACCCGCATTTAGCACAAGTTACCATGGGAACTGCAGGTGATCAGCTCTTCTGCAGTTCCAGACAGAAATATCTGTAAATGGGCATCTAATTTTAACAGAGTTAAATTTTATTTGTTGCCTTGCAATTGCCAGAAAATTATTATACTGAGTTACTACCCTTCCCTTACTTTCATTGCAGACTAAAGTCAGCTTCCAAGAGATAACAAAGTATTGACCTTGGAAAAGACAGATGGGTGAAGCAGACATAGCAGATGAAGACACATACAGTAAATTCACAGAATACATGGTGCAGTTAAATGTATATTACATGCATATATATAAAACACACAGAAGATGAAATAAATGTTCACGCTTTGATGCAGATGAACAGAAAAGAAACAAAAAGCCCTTATTATCAGCCTCTAAGACCCACTCTCAGAGCAAGGAACATCTTATATTTAAGATATAGATGCTATTTCCTGAGAAATGTCCCTACCTTTTAATTTTATATGCCACATAAATACGTATGAGAGCATCATGGGCAGAGCCATTGAGTATCTAACAGAATCCATGGAAAATGAGCACAGTGACCCAACCTGCCACACCATGTTAAAAACAACACTTCAGCAACCCTAACGTCTTCCCCTGCCTAAAGGGAGACAGACAGATTCTTCCACTACCACGGGCACCTGAGCTGTTGGACTGGGCAGCTACATTTGTGCTTGTTCTTGTTCTCTGGCTCATGGAATTTCTTTAATAGTTTGTTTTCAGAAGGAGAACTTTCACAGGAAGAGAGAAAAAATCATGAATAGCCAATAATTTAAAGGTATAGATTTGAAATCCCTTTGCCACTCCTGGGAAAAAAGCTGTTGACTTAAAAAGGGTGACTGCAGTTAGAAAAGAAAGCAATACCTGACATCATATTTTATGCACAGAGCCCCAGCCAGTGAGTGAGTACTAAACATTCTGGCTAAAAATTTCAAGCAATATTACCTCTTTGGTCACACTGTACACTAGTCTGTACATCAGTGGCGTGCAATCCACTCTTAGTGTGTAGTTTCCTGAAAAACAGGAAAAATTATTTATACGAACAAGTAATGTCTCCTCAGCCAAAGCTTTGTGCCATTATTTGTTAATAAGAAAGGGACTAGAGAGTTACACACACTACAAGGAACAAGCTGATTCTCCCCGCAGAAGGGGTCTCCTCCTGTGATCTAATTAATGCATTTGTATTAATTAGGATGAATTATAGCCCACCTTTTGAAGCAACTCTCAGAGCTCTTCCTATGTCCCTATGTTGATTACATACATTATGAGAGTGGATGCAGATTCAAGAGTTACTATAAAACTGCTGACAGAGGCACAACACTTGTCCTTCCCCATGATTTCCCAAATAGTTCAGCTGCTGCAAAGAACATCTTTCCTGAAGCAACAGGAATACCTGAAGGATACTTTACGATTCTGGGACAGTTTTCTTCCATATCTACTCCTGGACTAAGCCAACAACATTATCATTTTGGAGCTTTCATAGATCTTCAAGTTAAACTGCCTCCTGGTCACCTGTATATACCACCACTACTAAATGCAAATTGAAACCATATACCTTCAATAGAGGAATCTGCATTGATGTAAGCTACTCCTCGTGCTTGCAATAGTTTGGCATTTTCCTATGAGGAGGAATAGAGAAAGAAAATGTTGATGAACTTTTTCTCCCAGAATGATTTTCCCACCCCCAGAACAAACAGCTGTTTCTGGGAAAAATATCATATAACCTACTGCAATGAGCCTTGGTAGTTCCTAAGTGCAACAAAGAGAGAGAGAGCAAGGGAAAGAAGGAGTGCTGCTTTCTGGCACATATTTCTCAAAGATCTGCCACTGTGAAAATTTCTCTTTTAACACTGTCAGTTTACCTCAGCCCATTCTGTCGATCCTAACAAGCCAAATTCCTCTGCATCCCAGCTTGCAAATATCACTGTTCTCCTTGGCCTCCATCCTGCAATAAAAGACCATGAAAAGTGTGTTACAGAAATAAAGATAGCTTGTGTCACTTGGAGGGTGTGTGTGATCTTTAATAGTGATTTGTGGAAAAAGAGGTATGTTTAAGGACCTTTAAAAATAACTTCCTTACTAATCTAATAATGCCTTGCTAATTTTTTTAGCAATCTATTGGTTCAATATGATGATAAAAATGTTTACGTGCTCTTCTCTCAACAGAAACTTCTAAAATTTAACTCTGAACAAGAAAAAAAGAATGTGCATGTGCGTAAATCCTTGAAAGAAACCTTTTCTTTTTGCTCAATTCAACTTAGTGCATATTTTTAAATAATGTCTACTTTGTCAGAAAAGTATGTTTGGCATATTTTCATATCCATTACTGAATTTCTTTGACCTGTTTCCCAAATACCAGATTTCAATACCTACAAAATTCCTTGTAACCTTCAAAGCAAAGATCTTTCTCTTGAAGTTCTGCATTTAAACTCATACCAAATGGTACAGGCTCTATATTGCCTTGCCTTTGTCTTCGCCCAAAGTTTGAGGTTACTAGAACCTTTCAATCTTTGCTCCCTTTCAACTTTATTATTTTTTTTAATTTATTTTCCACTTGCATTCTAAGGAGAGTATCCCCTTATATCCAATAACTTCCATGGAATGGGAAGGAAACTGAATGCTAATAGGTTTTAAGTGCAGTGGGTAGGCAAAGAAAGCTCCTATAGCACAGTATTTGAGTTATGTCAAAGCTTATTTCCATGGGATGTCAGGGACGGTAACAGCGTTTGCTCTGACAACAACAGAAATTTGGTAGTTGACATTTTTTTCCTATTTTAATGAACTAGGCATGAGGTATTTTTAACCATTACCTCCTATACTATGCTTGCACACCTCATTCTTTGCATTGCACAGACTTTATTCATTCTTGAGTCTGTCTCCAAACTCGAGTCAAGTGATGAGAAGACTCCCAATGCTGCCCTGCTGAAGTGTTGTTGATAAGATCACCATGGTATCAGTTTAGTAGGACCACTGAAACATCTGGTATGATCAGCATCAAATACACAGCAATCAATTGTATCCGACTGTCTCATTTATTTTATCCTCACATCTTCTACTTTGTGTTTTGTTTTCTTTCAGATCTATTTTCTCTTGAGTAGAAATAATTCAGAAATACTGATGGGTTGTAACTGGAACTAGTTAACAGCTGCAGAGCAGTGTGCTTATCTGAGAGATCACAGAGATACACGTTTACTTTTAAGCACATGCTTCAATCCCAGCCATATCAATGGGCGCTGTTGACAGTGGTGGTTTTAGTGTGCTTTAGTCTTTCATTACAATTACCTTCCTTTTTCAGTTTTCCGAAGCTCCTCACAATCTCATGAACCACAGCTGCTCCACTCTGAGGATCAATACCACCAAACACCCACGAGTCACGGTGGCCTCCCAGGATAACATATCTGTCTAGAGAAATAGGGAAGTTTACTTAGAAAAAACTTTTTTTTTCCCCATAGTGTTGTTAGTTGGAAGCAATTTTTAGTTTTCCATATAAATGTGTAAGCATCAGGTAACAAAGCTTACTAGTTTATCATACATTTAATGGAAACGCAAAAGACATTTTAAATCTCCAAAGACATTTTTCTGCATTTTCAGCAAGTGTTAAAAAACTTGTCAAGCACAGTAATTCAACCCCATATACATAAAATCTCCTAAATTCCATAATGCTACTTCTACTATTAGAAATACTGTGGCTTTCCTCTGAAGACAGAACCCCATTTTTTCACATTTTACAATACTGTGTTTCATGGTGAAGCTGACCAGCTAATTATTTTTGTACAGCATGACAACTCACAGCATTAAAACGTGTATTTCAATGGGTATATGTATTACCAATCATAAAAAGGAATGCCTACAATCATGATGGAAATGTGATTAATATGATCCAAATCAGACTAGATCTATGTGATACTACAATACGGTTAACAGTTTTGTTTCAAGCAACAGAGAAGTGCTGCAGTTACAGATGAAATGCTGTTATCATTCTAGGGATGTCTATATATCTGTTTTTTTATAGTGTAAAGATCACACTGACTACAGGAGACTGTAAGACAGGCAATAAATTAATAGTGGTGGAAATTATGTGTTCAGATGGAATGCAAATTCTTTCAGGACTTGTACTGTTATACCCCATTTCCATTTGGTTTTGAACTCTTGTGATTGATAATAATGTTCCTCCATTAGTAGGGAAAAATATCCACTTAAGGGTATTCTTTCAGTTGCAAAATTACCTGCCTGAAGCAAAATATTTCTGTCTAGAGTATGACTCCACCTTGAAAAATCAGCATGTATAGTGAAAGTGCTGACATACTCTGAGACATATGAAATCTGCTGCAGTAAATATTTCAACACAAAGATCACACGGTCCAGTATTTCAGAGAAAATTATCTTCTTCATTTCCCCTAACTCTGAAGTGTGTGTAGGAGTCATTGCACACTCACATTACACTGAAGACAAACTATTTTACCTGGTTCCACTGTGCCTCTGATGGTACCAATCACATTGTAAATCCTTGTTACTTTGTTGTTGCTATGAATGTGCATTTTCACCTTTCTAGTGCATTGGGAAGAAAATCCAAACAGAATATCCATCAGATTAGATATTAAAACATCAACACCTTTAAAAATTGTAAAATATAAAGTGTAATGAAAGGATTTCAGCTAAATTTACCCACTGTTAAACCAAAGTAAATTTGAAAATATTTCAGTGTAATTTTTTTTCCCAGATTTATACTTGTGCTATTGAGAACAAACAGCATTTGGTGTGATGTCAGTAGGATTTATATGGATAACGATCTCAAGAGGTCCAAATTTTTTTTTTTTTTTGGCTAGGAGCTAGTTCTTAAATTAGAGTGAAAGAAAAACGAAAACCGTCTAATATTAAAAAGGTAAATAGTTCAATCTAATCTAGAGGTTGGTATAAATCAGAACCAACTCCAACACAGTCAGTGTGATCATACTGATGTGCCACCTCAGACACCACAAGAATCAGACAGCCTGAGCTGTGTCAGAAACTTTGTTTATCTGCAACACAGTTGAAGGTGCAACAACTCATCCTCAAGGGTTGCCTTTTTTAATTTTATTTTTTCAGGAAGAATTTTTCACATGGTTTGACTAAGACAGAGAGAAAAGGTCAAATGTTTCACATTGAAATCAACAAGAACTGCAGCCAATAGTGAAATACCTGGACTTAATGCTAAACTGTAATTACTAAATCAGTTTAAATACAAAACTAAACCAATAAAAATGAGGTTGCACTTAAAGCATTTCTTTCTGGAAAACTTAACGTGTAGTTTATAATGTTTTATATACAGCAATTGGTAAAATCAAAAGCTGGACCCACATGAATTTAGAAGACAAATTCAGTTCTCTAAAAATTAACCATTCTGATTAAATTTTTTGTTTGAAAAGCTAGATGTTTTCCAAGTGAACCTGGCTCAAGATTAGCTTGAAACTAAAGCAATTCGTTCATATCCACCCAATGAGATGAAAATCTACTGCAGCTTTGCAGTGAGAGCATTTTGTCCCAGAAAATGGTCAGAATCAAAGGAATGATGCAAATAGCCCGAACTATTCTACTTTTCATCAGATTCTCTACCTGTATTTCTCTGATCTCAAACAAGTTCCTTATGAAACAAAACTGACCTTGTAGAATAATTTGATGTGAAACCAGGACCAACGTTGTAAGACACATTCAGATTTCCTTTCCAGCTACTATGTGGTGGTGCAGATCCTCCCATATTACTGTTATGAAAAAAAAAAGTATTATCATTATTAGTTATAGTCATCTTACAATAACACCAAAGACAAATGAGGAACCAGGAACCCATCTTATTATTCTTGTTAAGTCCCATACAAATGTAGACCACAGTAATGGGTCACTGTCTTAAGCATTTTGTACTATAAGCTTTCACAGGGATTAATCTGTATTTTTAGCTACATTAATATTAGTAAATTAACATAGAGGAATTCCCCTGCACATTGAGGTCAGCTTGGAATGGTCTACAGCTATCCTGGAAAGCAGTCTTCGTTTGCAAGGGTTTTGCAAGCAAACTGCCTCTTGAAAATGGCCCATGGATCTTTCTACTGTCTTGAACTGCATTTACAGTTTATTCAGGAGTGAGTTATTTGGGCCATTCTAACAGTTTAACAGGACAAGCAGTTGTCTTTCAGTGCCTGCCTCTGGACATTTTTTAGTATGTTACCATAGACAGAGTTGATGTGATTTTAAGATGTCTAAAACTGAAGAAATATGAGTTAAAGTCATCTTTTCTTGTTCTAAGGTGAATATACAAGGACAATGCTGCACCTGCTAACTCAACTGCATCTTGTTTTTCTTTTCAACTTATTTAGTTTGTTTAGATAATTATGAATTTTAATACCATCCTCTGGAAAGATGGGAGCCTGTCTTCATGTCAGGGAAAAGGTGACTCCAGCTCAGACAGACCCAACACACTTGCATACTTAGTATATAAAGTAGTGAAACATACATGTCTGCTAAATCTCCTGTGACACTGCCTTTTTTCCAGTATCGTTATATTGGTTTGCTAGCATCATTTCATATTTATGCAACATAATATAAAAGATGAAAGAAAGCTTCATAGAACTAAAACCAGAGTGCAGATAATGCCCCCTCAAAGATACATGGTACGAATTTACCTGGATAAATGAATGATTTTATTTTTGGTCTTTTTCACAAGGCAGGTACCATGGCAGTTCCACAAATCCTTGCCTTTACTCAAACTGAGTTATATTATAACTTCAGTATGCTTGATTGCTAATTGTTATAATTGCAGTTCATACTTGATGTGTTACAAAGGACCTTTTCTAAATCCCTTTGGACGTATCTGATATGCAGTAATAGGTAACAGAACGTCCACTTCCTACACAGAACCTAAGTACAAACATACTATTTCAACAACTACAGTGGAAGAAGCAAAGTGAACAAGTCTTTTCCCTTTCTTTTCAAATACTCTTAACGCTTTCACTGAACAGTCTGTTTAAAATTCTTCATGTCTCCCAAATACTTACCGCAGTAATGACTCAGCATCATGATAGCCAATGGGATGAACTGGAATTTTTGGGAGACCTACACCACTGGCTTTGTCTAATCGGTAAGCGTATTCTGAAAGCAGAAGACAGGTATTTCCATGTTTACAACTTCCAGAAGGTGTCTGTACAATTTACAGCACAGTCTTAACATAAGAGTCAGGGATAATCATTTCAATTCACTAGAAGTTGGGCTGACATTTCCTCAGTGACTGCCTTCTTTATGCTTCATCAACATATTTTCAGAGACAAAATAATAATAATAAAAAAATCTCCCATTCTCCCACAATATCTACAATTATGCATTCAGAACTGCCTGGAAAATTTAAAATTATTTCTTGGTTTGTGTTTGGTTTTTTTTTGCACTGAAAAGGTTTTTGATAGACGTTTTTCTCTTCATTGAAGGAACTTCAGAAAAAGCCAGAGAGAAACTACAAGAACAAAAAGGGACCCCATATCCTGATGCATGGAACACTGAGCTGGGAACTAAAGCATTTACCAGAGAGATGCAAAAACAATGTTACATACTAGGCTACCTAATATTCTGTTTTGCTGTTTTTGCGAACAAAATGAGGTCCAGGTTTTGTTTGGACACAGCTAAAATACAAATGATTTTTTTTTTCTACAAACCAGGATATTACTTTTCACAGTATGTACAACCATCAACATTTAGAAGCCATTTCTCTAGCAGGTATGGAAAAGAATGGATTTTCCTCATACTCCCTACGGCACTGCACTGCTCTCCCTATTCCCTACAGCATTCACAGGAACCCTTATTGAGGGGGCGGACAGGGATCCATCTGTAAGATCACCAACTCTAGCTTTTTTCTTTGCAACTGTACAGACGATAGATGAATTTCAAGTACCACAATAACTTCCAGCACCGCTTTAGAAAGTACTTGATGGCCCAGGGTACAGATATCTCACCTTTTGCAGGATAGCCTGGTGTCAGAGGATCCCCTGCACCATTCAGGTTTAACACATTTCCACGCTGGGCTCCACCGCCTGGAAGGTTCCAGCCATCTGGATAGGGATCTACTCCTGGGGCACAGTAGTCAGCAGGGTCTGAGTACAGAATAACTCCCTTGGCACCTGCCAATTCAGCATTCCTCACCTGCAAAGCACATCTCTGGTTCCTATCCAGACAGTTTGACACAAATGTTCAAGGGGCAAAAGAAAGTATTAAAAATTACAGTGATTAGAGCTCAAGGCCTTTTACACAGCTTGGACTAAGTAAAGGTCCCATAATAGTCTCATATCATAAAATTTCTGGAAAATACATATATAGATATGTATTATTATTGTACATATACAGATATCAGATATCAACTTTTGTGTCAATGAGGACATTTCACTTCTAAATCAAAGGACAACTGCCCCTCCCTCTAGATACTAGTAACTCTGATGTGTTTGTATTTCATTTTAATAAATGATTCACAGACAGTGATACCTTCTTTAGTCTCTTCCATTCAGATAGTATCTTTAAGAGTGGTAACCTTTAAAAATTTAGTGAAATTATTACCTGATCCAGAATAAAAGTCAAATGTCACTTCTCACTGCTGAAAATGGCATATATGTAAAACAGTGAGTTATCCACTTAAAGCTTGCCGAAGATCAGTCAAGAGTGTTCATTAAGATTTGGCATTCCAATGAGATTCCATGAGATTTGGTGTTTGACACTCTGAAGTAATCAAGAAATTAAAAATATAGCCCTGTCCAAGTTATGGTCAAACTAATTTTCATTCAAGAGGCAAACACGCTTACAATAGACTGTCTCTTTACAACCCTTTTGAGGAAATAACTTGAGTGTGCACCTGAAGTATGCACATGGTTATGTACTTTCCTGTCAGGCCACAGAAATTTGCAGAAAAATATCATTTTAAAATGTTTACGTGATAGGGATATGGAATTAATAAATACAGAATTTAAAATAACCTCCATGTAGATCTGCCTTTGTCTAGTGTACAGAAACCATTATCAATAACTACAACATGGGGATCTTAAAGCACATCTGAATCTACAGGAAAGAACACCTTAGTTCAGAGTGTATCATCCAAGCTTATCAGTTACATTTTGGAAAAATAATATAGTATGCAGCTGAATACTAAAATATTTAACATTTTCCAACTTAATTACATTTATCTTTTAGATGCATTATGTAAACATCAAATAAGTATTTTATATTTCCTACTAAAGAATCCACTTTGAATGCACCTCTATGTAAACTCAGTTGCACTAAAAGCTTCAAAAGACCTTAGTTAAGAGTTTCAGTCTCTTGAAATCAACCAAAGGATAGCGCAAGTAATATTCTTACATGGAGTCATTACCTTATTTCCTCTGAAGATCTTCCCATATCTGGCAATAACAATCTTTCCTGTACAGTTAATTCCCATTTCACGTTCTAGCTTAAAGAAGTCCTCTGTGCGGCCATAATTCACATACACTAACTCACCCTGATAGAAAGAGGCAGAATTTGAAACAAGAATGTCAATAAACATACCATGAAGGTTTGACCTAGGAAAAGAATAAGCTGAGAACAATGGGCTCCAGGACAGGTTCTTGTATGAATTTTTCTTTGATCCTAAGACAATTAGGTAGGTAAGTGACTCCTAATAGATTCATAACATCAAAAATTGTGTGACCTCAGACTATGGAGAATACAAGATGTGACTTCTGAAACAGAAACTGAGTGTAAATGCTTAGAGTATGGCCCTTACTTCTCTTCATAGTCTATTTAAGCTGTAAGCAGCCTTGGACAGACAGAGGTATTTTAGATCCAGACAATCACAGTAAATAGTAATTGCATCCTATGCACTAGAATCACACACCAACTATTGTATAATATGTTTGAAACACAGTCATGAATACTTTATTTATGTGTAATGTATATTTATTTTGATTGTCAATCATCTGGAACTTCTACTGTATTATTTCTAGATTTCTGAAACAACATTCAAAGGTACTTATTTGGAGATTCTGTCATTCCTGGATACATTTTGGCAGGGGTTTGGACCCGATGATCTTTCAAGGTCCCTTCCAACCCCTTCAATTCTGTGATTACACAGCACATCAGGCATCCTTAATGAAATTCATTTAACATTCTGAAAATTCTTCATCTTTAACTTTCATTAAAAGGACTAAGAACTACACCAATGGTATCAATGTCTCAACAGAGCACTGCAACAATTTAATTTCCTAGAAGTATCATAAAATCCCTCATGTTTGTAGAGACTCCCCTTAAAAAGTATTAAAAAACACAAGCTATAAGTATGTAGTGTGGACTCATAAAATGCCTTGTCTGGTCTCTTTCAGCTTAGTTAGAGGTCTCAAGCACACATCTTATCTGTGACCATTATTACCGAGATGGGGGTACTTTTGCAGTCACTTAACAAGGAAGGAAGGAACAGAGATTAGTACTGCTGTTTAAGAATGTGACTTCACCACTTTGTGTATTTTTTGCTAAAAAATTCTATTAAAAGAAACTTCTGCTCAAAGCTTATTTTTTTTTCCTCTGTTTATTGGGATCTAATTGAAATACACCACACAGAACAAAAATGCATTATGACAATTCGTATCGGAGACCAGGATATATTCCATCTACCATTTACCGAGAACCAGAAAGTAGCAGCTATTTCTACATCTCTGCAGGGTCTCACTCTAACTGGCAAGTAGCTACTATCCTACTGTGGCAGTATTTAACTTTCAAAACACAGTCACTACCACTTATTTTTAAAGAGCAACTGCAGGAAACTGTAATGGTGCCCAATGGTATTTCCACAACTCCCTGATTAGAGCACTCACTCAGAAAACATGAGAGCTGAGCTCCTGGTCTCTCTCAGTGTGAAGAACTTTGATCCATTTCTTCCACTTTCCAGGGGGCTGTCCTACTTGTAAGACTGCAGTTACCCTGGCATGCAGGTACTGTATAGCCTTCTCCCTTCATTGAATGTGGACCTTTATGCAGGAATTGTTTGCAAGATTTGTGAGCACAAAGAAAGCAAGAGACTGATGAATGCACTTGGCAAGTTCCAAATCTCTCTCTCCACAGCTTAGATCTGTTTAATAGAATGGCTTTTAACATGAAGTACAGAAACGGATATGGGAAAACTCAGAAGAGCCCATAACCCATGGAGCATTCCCACTGCTGAGCTACATACACGCTCCCTCCTATGCTATTTGCAGTATAGATGCAGACAAGTGCTCACCAAAGAACATTATTGCTAACTGCACTAGCTAGGTACCTGGAGCTTCTGTCAAAGTACTACGCATTAAGGGAAGCATAAGCAATGTATTTTGAGAAGATAATCCGTCTTTTAGGTATTGTTTCATTCAGAAACAATGTTTTCACATTTAATTAAAATAAAATCATTTTCTGAAGAAGGAAGCTGCAGCTTTTTAAACTTGTTCTTACTATTTCTTATATCACATCCATTACCATAGCTCTGAAGAAACCAAATAAAGCAGTGAAGTTATTCTGTCTTTCTTTGGGGATATTATATTAAGATACAAAGTCAGAATCCAGTAATTTTACCTTACGTTACATTCCAAAATTCCCACAGCAATTCTTGAAATGCTCAAAGCTCTCATATCCTAAGGGAGAGGCTACCTGCCTGGTTCTCCAGCTTCCTTTGAGTATCTGAGGCAAATGAATACAGGTTATCTTTTGTCTTTTGGACTTGCACAGCTTATTAACAAACTTCAGAAAGTATAAGAATTTAATACTGGGCTATATGATGACTAAAGGCATTGTTATCAGGTTTCAAAGTCACATCCACACTTCATAGCAGAGCTTGAACCAGATAATCTCCAAAGGGCCCTGCCAACCTACATTATCCTATGTATAGGCAGGAAAGATACTGCAAACAAAAAATAATTTCTATTCTTATAAATTACTGATTGAATCCACTAATGTTCATAGGATAGAAAAATCCTGTTACAAAGGCCAGCTATGCAAAAGAAAGATCGTCAACTGGTACCATCTGTACAAGATAGAATGGATTAGTGTTAAACTTCAATCACAGTAACACCTATTTCCACCAGCTAGAAGTGCTGGCAAAGGCCATTTTAAAGCTCACCATAAACTTGCACAGTTATACCTGTGTGTGAGCCTTTGGAAAGCAGAATTTTGAAAATCAGTTTTTTAATTTGGCTACATAAATATAAGAGTCCTATTTGTTCACCAAAATGGAAAAGAATGGTGTGTATTCACAGAATAATCAGCAAAAGCTTAAAGCAGCTGACAACTTTAAAGATTTCTTTCCACATTTTTCAGGCTGAGGCAGAACAGTCCAATTTTAACTCCATCTAGAGAAAAAAAAATCATAGACAACAGAGCTAGCTCATCTTTCCCAATGGTGATATGTCAGGTTCTGAACAAATAATGCCTAAGATCCGGGAATTTCACATTACTCTACTCCATTCAATGCTATGCTACACTATGTTACAGTATCCCATCTTTGTCTATTTCCATTTCCTATTTCTGTTATCTCTGTTTCTTTTACTATTTTATTTTACCTCAGGCATTCCTTGGGCTGAAAACGCACTGTAGGGTGGCACCACATCTCTAACAGCCTCATACCCTGGAGGAGGAGGCTCTGATAATGATGTGTTGAAAATCTATTGGGAAAGAAGAAAAGAAGAAACAAAAACGTAAAACAAGCAACATGAAAAAGAAGTACTGTCTACATAGGCACATTTCACAGACATTTACAGTTTAAAGGACTCTAGTTTCATAACTCAAAATGAGGTGTGACCAAAACTTTAACAAGCACTGGGCATCACTTTCCATATGCAGGTTCAACATGTGATCTCACAAATCCCATCTCCACTCTTTGCAGATAATCTCATTTAAATGAACACAGGTTACTCAAAAGTGGTCTCAGTATAGCACGTAACAGAAGGTTAGATCATAATAGTAAAAAAAATCGTGCATTCTGCTCATCCCCAGAGCTTCTATGAACACTAGAGCTGCTCTGTCATGAACTGATTTTATTTGTCAGTCTCAAGGCATAAACTCTACGATCTTCAAGAAAGTGAATTTAGCACAATCATCAATACTGTATAATGAATCAATACAAATAACAATGCTGACAATGATTGATTTCCTCTTTCTTAATAAAAGAACAATTTTAAAACAATTGAATTACATAAAGTAATTCTAATAAATAATTCTCCTTTCATCCATGTATGTCAGTATGCTGCATGAAGTAGGATAATTATTAGTATTCTTAGCATACAGCTGAAGAAACGAAGATACAAATTTAGGGAAAAAAATAAACAGTAACCACTGATTTCCATGAGCTTTGGATCAGGTGCAACATCATGAACAGAGCAGAGGATGGCTTTCCCTCCCAGTCTTCCCAGGTATATGAAGGTATTTTTTCCCTGGTTGCAAAAACAGATGTTTTCTGTACCTCATTTCCATACTCATCAATTATTGAGATGTAGTTTGGCTTAGTTTCATCAGGGTAAGAGAGCAAGACATCGTAATGAACCAACTGAACAGAATCCAAACCAAACACCTTCCACTCAGCTTGGACTTGCTGTGCCAGATGCAGATTCTCCTTTGTTCCTGCGAGGTGTGGAAGCTGTGTAAAATTGCTAGAGAAAAAGAAGTAATCGGTCAGGATCAGGAATTGCAGCTCGTAATCAAAACCCTTCTTAGCCTACCTGGAAAGAAACCCCCATGTAAGACCATACTGAAACTAAATTAGGACCCAGACTCTTCTGAATTTAGGTATTTGCTTATCTTACACTTAACTTGAGGAAAAGGATTTCAGTTTGTTGCAGGTGTTTACATCTTGCTAGCAGTGTGGCTTAGCAAGAAAGGCCTAATGACATCAGCTGTGGGGTCTTGTCCTTGGTTTATTCCTTGTCTTCTGGGCAACCCTGGGCCAAACACATCTGTGCATAAGGAGACTGAGCTTCCTTGCAAAGCGATAAAAGAATCAAGTATAATTACCTCCAGGTATCCGATTGAGAAATGTGCATAATTACTCTGATCCCTGCATTTAATTAGCTGGATATTCTCCTTGGATGCCACTATTTTAATTAATTTTGGCATAAATACTGATTTATCTAAAAGTTCACTCTGAGCATGTCTTGTTGGCAAATAAGAGTTCACAGTGGCTTACAAACAAGGAACAGAAAAACTAAGCACCTTGTGACTTCAGAGACATCCAGACTCAGTAACAGTGAAAGATACCATGAGTAGTGAGCAACCCACTGCATGAAAAAGAGAAAATTTGCTCAGACCACTGAGCAGGCCTAGTGGTGAACTGAGCCAAAGAATCTCCCAGATGAATGAGGTTTGTCATCATGTCCTCATCTAGTCATATGACCATGCAACCAACATGCCACAGAAGCACGTGTCACACGAGACGGTGTTAATCAAAGAAACGGGTTCTTGGATAAGAAAGAGGTATAAGGTTGGGAAAAATTTTCCTTCTTGAGTTCCAGTGAGTGTTATAAAAGCAGCAAACAAAGCACTTACTTCAAAAGAAGTATAAACTTCTGCTTTTTGTACCAAATGCTGCCATATTCCTCTGATAATGTCAACAGCTTTTATCAACACTATACTAGAGAAGTCCCTGGTACAGTGAAGGCACCATTTTCTGGATAACATACTGAACCAACACCATGGTTATGTTTAGAGCCAATGGCTGTTTTCTTTAAGATTTAGAATATTTAAGTGTCAGGTTTTTATTACAATTTGAGTTATGCAATAACATTCTCCTGTATTATATTCCCATTTAACTGACTATTGTGTTTTTCTTCATTTCCTGTTCTAAGTTGTTGACTGCCTGCATGAGTAGTTCTGAGTAGTGACAAAGGATCTGCTGTATTTCACCACAGAATTGGCCGCATGTCAGCAAATGCAATACAATGTTTACTGTTAGCATAGAGACAGGGAGCTTTGAGGGCAGAAAGTTCCTTTTACAGGGTTCTTTAGCAACAGTTGGCCTTGTAGGAGCCAAAACACAGGTTGACAACTGAAAAAAAATCTTAAGTATTTGGTTTTCAATGTTTACATAGTCCAGTACGTGTCTATTATGTAGTAAAGAGAATGTACTTTCCAGCTAACTTATTTGCAAAAGTTTGTGGCAAGTGCACTTAAAATGAAATGTGTGGGATTGCCACAACCTATAAACTGAAAATGTTTTTTTCTAGTAATTTGGTTTTGCAGCAAGACAGAACTTCCTGCTATTTAATCAGGTTGGGAATAAACAGCACACCCAGTTCTATTGTCTACACCTAAAACCATTCATTTTAACAAATGAGCAGCTTTGCTTTTAAGATGTAATAAAAGAAACAAAGTAGTGTTAAAATCACCTAATTTTATTACTAGAAGATACATGAGATTAATAAATTATTGGGGAAAAACACGGTCTTAAAAAGACCCTACAGCTTAAAAGGTGTTTGTTTTATTATCAACAGCTTAATATACTTCTTAGATGACTAACCTTTATCTATGATGACTGTTCTAGCTATTCATCGTGCAGAGGGTGAAAGCATTGAAATCTATCTTTCTTCATGAAAGTGAATAATTATCAGTCATCATTCTGACCATGTAGATTATCTAATAAATTTGGTCAGAAAGTCAGAAGGGAGAATAACAATAAGGTATGAAGCTCTAATCTGTAGGAAGAACTGCAAGCTCAAATACTAGTATGATTTTCTTCTAAGTTGATGTGGCCCACTATTTTCCATTGAATCTCTCCCAACTTAAGTTTAGTCATACAACCTAATCCTAAATAAACAATTTTTACATAAAAAAGAATGTAAGGTAAACACTGCTGTAGGCTGAAACAGGCCACACACAAGAGAAGGAGTCAACCTCTACATCATTGTACAAGCATTCACCGAAGGCTAAGCAAGAACTTGGCCATTTTTAATTACTTTAAGCACTGAGATTACTGACAACAACTCAAGTGTTCTCAACACAAGTAAGACTGGAAGGAGCTGAGATGGACTGCACTCATCTCACTGGAAAACATGTAAAACCTATGGCCAAAAACCCATACACCATGCTCTGTCTGGTAATATTCATGGGCTGGTTCCTGCTTTTTTCCTGTTTTTTTTTTTTTCTTTTTTTTTTTTTTCTTTTGACTGATAAGCCTACACACTGCTTACAAAAGAAACTGCTTGATGTTTTCAGCCTTCATTTCAGCCATAAATGCCGCCTTCACCTCTCCATGAGGACTCGAAGATGTCTTCTCTTCTACAGGTTTTGCAAACCAGCCTACACAACACAGCAAAATACAACAGTAAAAACACCAGAATATCCCCATGACACACATAATTTTTCTTCAGTATCACCACAAGTATTTTGCTGCATATTTTACAGCTGTTTTTTATCATAGCACAGTCAAGCGACCACAACCTGGTAATGTCAGCGGTAGTCCCACACCACAGTGAGACAACTTATTACCTGGGCACATATTGAGGGGAATAAAATACTGTATTGTATCTATTCATCACAGTCATTTTACTGTAGATGCTGAGGAGTCCAATCTATCTTCCTTGAGCACCAGCACATCACGCTGCCAGTCACCTCAGAAAGGCAGCAGCTTTACGAAAACGTACAGAAACAGAGCCCCTTTGTGAGAAACAGATGTCCTGTAACTATTTTTTCACTCTCTGGCTCTTTTTCTGGAATTGTTCCCTTACTGTAGCGGTGTTATCAGACTTAAGTGATGAGAGAAACACCTGTCTAGGGAGAGTTTTTGACACCTCTTTGTAAGCCGGGGCCTGTACGTGTTCAGTGCAGACGCAGCAGCCATTACACAGGTGGCACATCGGGGACACGGCAGGGAGCAGAGCGGGCAACAGGCTGGCACCACTCAGTCAGGGCCCTTCCACCAACTCCAAGCACACTACAAAAGCCATTTCTCTTGCCTAACTACCACATTTCAAATGAAATTATACAATAACTAGCCAAAAAGGCACTCTGGACGGAAGACAGCCGCTGCTGCTGGGCAGATGGCGGCTCGGCCGGCCACAGATTCACCTCGGGCACGGAGCCCCCGGGCTCTGGAAGCCCTCCCAAACCTTCCCCCCTACCCGACCGCTCCTCAGCCCGGCACCGAGCCGCCTCCCCCGGCTGGAAGCTCCCAGAGCCGGCCGGGAGAGCCTCCCGACCCGCGGCGGGTGAGTCCGCACTGTACCGATGAGGAACCCGAGGAGGAAGAGCCCCACCGCTGCTCCCAGGGTGGCAGCCCAGAAGCGGCCGCTGGCTGCCCTGGGCCCGGGGGGCTCCGAGAGGGTGCCGAGAGCCGTCCACATCGCTCCGGAGCCGCTCCCCGCCTCGCCCCGCAGCGCCCGCCCCGCCGGCCGAAGTCCCGCCGCTGGCCCGCCCCGCGGCGCCTTGAGGCGGGTCCCCAGTGCTAATATCTGCCCCGGTGCCTCATACAGGGCCTTGTGCCACCCGTGAGGGGCTTTCACCCCGCCATCGGGACCTCAGCCCGCCCAGAGCCTGTCTTGAGGTCTCGCTGTCCGCTTGGACGTGGCCAGTTCTCCCCTGCTTTCCCCTTCTAACCACTGTCCTAGATATCCTGGCACCCCACGTTTCAAATGCCCTCAGGAGGTGAAGCAATGATTTCCATTCCTGGTTCACTGTGGCTGTTACACACAGGGCTGTGCCATCCCCTACAGGATACGTGGAAGAGTGAAGACCAAACAAGGGGGGAAAAAGTAAAAACCATTACTTTAACACATTTATTTTCTCAAGGAGTGTACCCCAATTCCCAAGACTCTGAAATGCTCTATTCAGAAACACAGACGCACCTGTGAATTCATTTACCAGGAGGAAGACTGACTGCTTGATGTCTCAGCACTCTGGATTTCCATTTTACTGAGGTTCAACCCCTAATCGAGTGTGTGTTTCACCTGGGACTGCCAGCTCCTGGCTTGGAGACTGGCCTCTGGCTTCCTACATGCTTAATTTTGCTTGAGTCTTTTTCCACGTCTTAAAATCTCAACTCATTCATTTTGGTTTGGTTCTCCATTTCAGTTTGATCTCATGTTTGAGAGGAAGTGATACCTTTAGGTCGATGAGCAGAGAGGAATTTGTCATGTAGGGATGACCTCCCGGGCTCTTTACAGATTTTCGTGCTCAGAACCCTTGCTCCAATGCCAGCTGAGGAAGCAATGCATGCTTAAGACACATTTCCAGCTGTAAAACTCAACAGTGAAATCCAAGTCTATATGTAGTAAACACATAGTTAATTGACAAGTCTATTCCTATTGCACCGCACGTCTTGCTGATATAGACAAAACCTAAACCTAGGATGAATTCCAGGCATTGGACTTTGACTGACTTCAACTGCAGAGCTCATCACACTAGAAAGTCATAGTACAAGACCACTAGATGAGCCCTGCAGAAGTGTTAGTGCCTCCTTATTAGCAAAGTGCAATACACCAGTGACATGGCAGTAGCATGGTTTGAAATTTTTTAAGACAAAATAAAAAAAAAAAGAACCTCAAAATATCTGACCAAAGACAGATATTAAAACAACAACAACGGCATTTTTGGTAGTAGTCCTGTCTTCTGCTGTGTACCATCCTACACAGTCTGGCCTCACTGTGTGATAGCCCTGCTTTTAATGATCCAGCTAACAGTCTAAGCAGAGTGCCACACTGTCATGTCAAACCCAGATGTCTGCCAAGTTACCTTCAGCATTCAGGCTGTTGCAGATACCAGTCTGCAATGCCTTAGCTCTCCCCTACAATTTATAAGGAATGTGAGATTGTAAAAGACCACAGTGGAAGTTTGTATCCCTGTGCAGCAGCATACCTCACCGTTCTGTACCTGGAGCAGCATAATATGCCCATGTTCACTGCTCTGCCTCTACTCATTAATGTAAGCTGAAGTCAATGCTCTGTTTAAGTGAAGTGGGCTAAAGAATGGACACGTTTTCTGGTGTTCCTTCTGGTGAATTAGCCTTTTCAGCTAATATGGCCAGGGCACCTTTTGGCCTAGGAACTTAGAATCCTTGATCAGCTAATTTCTGGTTGAAGGACTTGGAAATGGAGTTAATGAAGCACCGTGGGACTAGGTACTGAGCACAAAAAAAAAAAAAAAAAAAAAAAAAAAAGTTAAAAAGTTTTATCTTTAGATTAATACTCCAGAGGGATTTAACCCCATTGGGTTCTGTCTGCATTTATTCAAGCAAAAAGTAACACAGAGGAAACTGAGATTTTGTGAAAAGTTTGGTGCTGTTCAGCATTCTTCAAGTAGTTGAGAAGTTCACCCCAATTAGAAGCTCTGAATTACTGCTTTCAGCCGTTTTATGCATAGCCTTCGGTGTGTCTCAGCTTGGACAAGACATTAAGATTCTTAAATACACAACAGCAGCAGCCAAAGAGCAGTGGAAGAGCTCTTTAATTATTATTATTATTATTATTATTATTATTTACAGCCGTGATAAATTCATAAAATATTATGCTTGTTCCTATACAGAATTATATAGCTCACTTTGCAGGCAAAACATTTCACTAAAACAAAAATAGTAAATAAACCAAAAAGTAGGAAAAGTTAATCCCTCTCCTTTCTCCATGGTTTAGTGGATTTTTTTTTTTACTAAAGATACTAAAATTAAACTAAAATATACTAAATACTAAAAGATACTAAAAGATACTAAATTTTTACTAAAGTACTACTACGAGTACTGTGTTCAGTTTTTGGCCCCTCACTACAAGAAGGACATCAAGGTGCTTGAGCGGGTCCAAAGAAGGGCGACGAAGCTGGTGAGGGGCCTGGAGAACAAGTCCTACGAGGAGCGGCTGAAGGAGCTGGGCTTATTCAGCCTGGAGAAGAGGAGGCTCAGGGGCGACCTTATCGCTCTCTACAGATACCTTAAAGGAGGCTGTAGAGAGGTGGGGGTTGGCCTGTTCTCCCACGTGCCTGGTGACAGGATGAGGGGGAATGGGCTAAAGTTGCGCATGGGGAGTTTTAGGTTAGATGTTAGGAAGAGCTTCTTTACTGAAAGGGTTGTGAGGCACTGGAACAGGCTGCCCAGGGAGGTGGTGGAGTCACCATCCCTGGAAGTCTTCAAAAGACGTTTAGATGTAGAGCTTAGGGATATGGTTTAGTGGGGACTGTTAGTGTTAGGTTAGAGGTTGGACTCGATGATCTTGAGGTCTCTTCCAACCTAGAAATTCTGTGATTCTGTGATTCTGTGATACTAAGAGGTTGTTTGTTTGTTTGTTGTTGTTTTTCCTTCTCTCTGAACTGTGAGGAATCTATGGAAGTATGATTTTTTTTTTTTTTTTCTGATTCATTCAACTGAGGAAACAAACTCTTATTTGAGGTGCATATCAGATGGTGTTTTGAGTAAGATTGTCATTTTACATGCCATTTGGCATGACACAGCTTTCCTTAGGTCCAACTGAAATGATTTTTATGTGACTATTTTATGTAGGAACTGTACTTGCTGGGTGATGAGAAACCTGTTTGTATGTTAAGGTGCTGTTCAGATACAGATAGATCAACTTCTGTGATACTTTCTTTCGATATACCTGTAGGATTACTACCTTATTCTCTGTTAGTCCTTCTGCATGTGCAAACGTAGTCACATTAATTTACAACAAATAAAGCTTTTGCATACTTGTGGGCAGGGTTCTTGATGTCCCTACTAGATGGAGTGAGCATTCTGGGAATTGACTCAGGTTTTTGAGTTGGGGTTGGGTGGGAAGAAGGCCTCTCAGTGGTAGTTTTTGTAGTCTTTCATTCCTCTGAGTCACAAAGCTAGTCTGGTCGGTGATTAAGACAGGAAGTTCCGAACTGTTTTAGTTATAGCATAAGGCTAAGGAGGAGACACCAGTTACTCTCCTTACAACCCACTGGAGGAACAGTCTGTTTTGAGGGGAGGTACAAGTTGCTCTAGTGTCTGAGGACAACTTTTGTAGCTTATCAAATAAAGGTGAGTTATCTAGAGATAACGGTTGCTAGTCTTTGTTACAGTTTCAACTGTGAGAGAGAGGATTTAAAGCAGATGCTCCAGTACACAGGTCTGCTGTGGAGCTGATGACAGGTTTATGTGTCAGGATTAGAAGGGAAGCCAGCAAGAGGGACTTCATGCTGTCTGTCTGCAACTGACTGCTCACTCAAGACAAGAAAAATAAGGAAGCCTTTTTTTAAATAACTGGAAGTCTTATAGTTGCAGCCCCTTCAACATGGGAGTGCATAAGCATAGGAACAGGCTAGCAAAAGATGGAGCTCAAAATTTCTTGGAACTTTTCACAATGTCTGTACAAAGCCCTTGTGACCTGATATAACCTTGAAGTTAGTCCAGCAGGCGTTTGGTCCAAATTGACCTCATGGGTTTCTTTTCAACTTTTTTTTTTTTTTTTTTTTTTTCTGTAATTTTAAGGGAGAGTTGCTTGTGGATTAATATGCTGTCTGCTTTGTAAATATTAAATATCTGTGTTTCACTGTTATGTATTTGCCATACAGGCAGTGAAATGAAAAGACTTGCCTAGCTCCCAAGGGCTGCGTAGGTTTAATTTATTTTGAAAAAGTGAAGA